>NC_056685.1:21457307-21767500 GCF_018350215.1 Panthera leo | reverse complement strand
CTTTCAAACTAAATAAAACCCCAAATATGCACTCTGCCTAGGGGCACCTGGGTGGCTCAGTAGGTAAGCTTCCGACTTGGGATCAGGTCATGATCTCACAGTTCATGAGTTCGAGCCCCACATTGGCTTGCTGCTGTCAGCCTGTAAGCGCAGAGCCCGCTTCAGATCCTCTACCCTCCTTTCTCTGCCCCTCCCCTACCTGCGCTGTCCCCCAAAATAAATAAATATTTAAAATATGTGTTTATATATAACAATATGCAAGTGTTCATATGACAGCTTAGCAAAATGCTAGGGAATCTTTTCTTTTTTTTCAATATGGACACTATTGTCATCCCAAATGTATAGGTGGGACAATTGAGTCTTGGCAAGTTTAAGTAAACTTACCTAGTATCTTTTAGAAGTTGAGAAGCTCCGCTAAGAGAGGAGTGAAAAAATGTCTGATTCCCAAGCTTGCATTCAAAGGAGGTTGTGAGTTCTATGTCTACAGAAAAAGGAGAAGCTTAGAAATGGCAGTTTTCTGTTGCCCGGCGTCAGAATACTGTGTAATCCCGGATGACTCACACAGTGGTCTGCTTCAGAAATCAGGATACCAAAGTTTAATGACAAAAGATTAAAAACAAAGGTCACCAACACTGGTAAGAACCACAAGGCTCTAATTTTGATAACTTAACTAGGTCCAGTGTAATAAAAATACACCCCCCCCCCAAAAAAAAGAATACAATATAAGTCATTCCTCTTTTCCCTTATTCAGCAATTCGAGGAAGGGAAAGAGAGAAAACAAGGTTTTCTCCTTTGGTCTCTGTAAGTTTTGTTAAGAATTAGAGAGATGTAAAAAGAGCTCTGCATTTTATTGGTAATTGAGAGCTCATTTACCCCCTCACATTGCAAAGAAATTTATCAAAAGTGGCCCCCTGTGACCTACAGCTTATCCCTTTCATGTCATTGAGTTCTGTGGTCATCCGCAGCCTCAAGTAAAAGGACCTTGAGAATTGTAATAACAAGTCACTCGGCTTTATGGAAAACGTGCCTCTGATTGTTCAGTTATGAAAGAGCATAATTTGGGTGTTTTGTGTTATGTCCTTGGTGGTTTCTCCCTGTTCCTGTCCTGCCCTACCCGACAGTGCTGAGCGCGGTTAATTAGCCATGTAAATGAGCGCTGTAAGGAAACCGCTGTCCCCAAAATGTGCACACATAATCATGCTCAACAATTCCTATCAAAACCCCATCAGAAAGCAAGTCATTTGTCACCTGACCTTTCATTAATTAATTGAAAGCGCCACATGGGGGAGGAGGGAAGTACAAGCAAAGGATTATATCACAGCAGACACTTAACAAAAGAACTAGCAGATCCCTACAAAGCCTTTGTAGGAAAATTTAGGACGAAACTTCAGGTGTTAGGGGAACAGCACTGGACGGGGATGTAAAAACTGGGGCTGTGTGTAGATGGATCTCACTCTAGCTGCCGAAGCTGAGTGATATTATTGAGAGACACAAAGAGACAGAGCAAAGCTGGGGGTGGGGCAGAGAGAGGGAGACACAGGAACAGAAGCAGGCTCCAGGCTCTGAGCTGTCAGCACAGAGCCTGACGCGGGGCTTGAACTCACAAACTGAGATCATGACCTGAGCCGAAGTCAGATGCTTAACTGACTGAGCCACCCAGGCACACCATAGATTAATATTTGTAAAGTCATTGCTTCACCTATCAGTTTAGAAACAAAATATCAGTCAGGAAGGCTATTGCTGTTTCAGAAATAGGTATATGGCACATTGAATGTGGATCACAGGAAGCATGATGGATTTTAGTTTGGTTGGTTTGGTTTTCTCCCAGCTCCTTGCAATATTGCTTTTCCTCACCTCTTAGCCTCCAATCATGCTGTTCTTTCTGTCCCAGAACATCCGCTCTCAATGGTATTTCTTCCAGGATCTTTCCTTGACCCTCAGGATTGGGTCGTGTGCCCTCTTGCAAGCTCCTGAAAACTTGTGTTTACCACTGTCTTTGCCTACATGGCTCAGGATTGTGTGGCCCTCCTAGGACACTGTCAGGGTAGTTTCTGTACTATTATATCCCCAACACCCAGCCTCCTAGCATACACAACAGGAGGTAACATAAATCTCTTAGAATCTCATATACTCTCATTCTATTGTCAAGCAAGACGATTTTCCATTTATCAAGCCCTTTATTTAAATTACCCCACAGAATCAATGTGATTGGTGAACACTTAGAAATATGAGATATTCCATGATAATCAGGAAATTGGTTTTTTTTCGACCATGTAAAAAAATATATTGAACGTTCCCTTTTACTGTCTCTTCTACAATTGCTTATGATACAAAATGATTCAGAGATCTATTTCAAATTTTTAAAAAAATGTTCCTAGAAAGAAAAAGATCATGCTACTAAATGTTAACATTTTTTAAATGTCTATAAAACAAAACGTTTTTTTCCTTTCTCACTGTCATACGCAACCTCCTCTATCCAGGACCTATGAGCGGCACATCAAGACAGCTGTCATGACCGTCGAATGTTAAGCTGATAATTGCAAAGTATTCTTTTTCTGTAGGAACCCAGGCTTCTGAGCAGCACAAGCACAAAGTGCAATGCCGTGTCATTAGGCGTGGTCACATTTCTGTCTCTATCTGGGTTCACTGCACCTGCTGATCTCAGCACCCCATTTAGCCTTTGCTTTACTCTTGCTGAAGAATTTTCCATCCTCCATTAGGAACCAAGGCAGCGCAAACCCCTGCCGCCTTCACCACTTGGGAACTCCCCTCTTAGTCCCTGTGCCTGTCTGGTAGACAAAAGGTTTGTGAGTTATGAGATAGGGTTTTTAACACTTAGTCACAGAGATAATGATCATAAGTTCATATTCTTTCTTCAGGTATGCTTTTATTTTTTTACTATTTCTTTGAAATAAGGATTTACTGTTCATATGGAACTCTTTGGTTACTTCAGATTATTATTTTTAAGATTTTGGAGGGGTGGAAATGGTGACTGATGGTCACTGATGGTTACTATTGTTTTCTATAACAGTAGAAAAGCCAAGACAAGAGAATAACGTATGCTTAATTTACAGGATTTGTGGCATGGCTATCCTCATTGCGAGCCATCAAAACTGAGCTGTTTGGGCAAATGGGATTCATCCCAGCCCCATACACTCCTCTCCACCCTTCACTTTACCTGGAATGTTCCCCTCCCCATCCGCACTCACCCCAAACCTTGCCCCTTATCCACTTTCTCCAAATCCTCCCTGCCCTAAGGCCAAGGTAAGTTTGTTTCTCCCTTCCTGGAGCCTTTCAGCTAGGGAGAATTTATTCCTCCTCTGAAGTCCTAGAAGAACTTTATCTGTTCTTCTGTTGGCTCACTTCTTTACATACTCAATAGATTTTTACAGAAGGCCTATTGAGCCAGACAATTCTCACCACCTGCTCTGCAGTTCTATGTAGACATGTTTTCATTTGCTTTACTGGAGAGAAAGTTCTCAGGGGCAAGTTTCCTGTCTGATTTAGTTTTGTATCCCAGAAACATTTTTGGTGTCGACACTGTTCGCTGCCTACCCAGCATCAGTTTCTTCCTTTTTCTTTGTTCCAACAGAAATTCAACGTCGGTTAGGCGTCCCCCTCGCCCGTACAGATCTCAAAGAGTGCTTCATATTGTTGCACGTTCCCTTCCTTCCCCCCACACCCTTTCACCTTCCTTCCCCTTCCCCTACCCTCTTTTTCCTTCCTCCTTCCCTCCCCACTCTCCTTCCTCTTTCATTTCTTTCTTTCTTTCTTCAGGTTAGTCAACACTTAACTGGGCTAGATATTCCCTGGTTGCTGTGGATAAAAAAAGGAATCTGGAGAAATGACCTTACTCTTGGTAGATCTTTGGTTGAATTTTTTTTGAATTTTTTTTTAATGTTTATTTATTTTTGAGAGAGAGAGAGAGAGAGAAACAGAGTGTGAATGGGGGAGGGGCAGAGAGAGAGAGGGAGACACAGAATCTGAAGCAGGCTCTAGGCTCTAAATTGTCAGCACAGAACCTGATGCAGGGTTTGAACCCATGAACCACAAGATCATGACCTGAGCCAAAGTCAGAAGCTTAACCAACTGAGCCACCCAGGTGCCCTGGTTGACATTTTCAGTGACTCCTCCAAGGTCTCAAAATCTGACTGGGCTCAACTTCCTCATAAGAAAGCCAAAGGTTTGAGGTGAAACCATGTCCAAGTGCAGAAAGCAAATGGCTGAGGAGCTAAAAGCCAGGTACATTTGTGGGTGTACATGTTCATAAACATGTATATATGTGTATATATTTTAAAACGTTAAACTCCCAACTCTGAAAACCAAAAATAGATGAACATTCCAAGAGCAGTTTCTGCCCTCAAAGATCCCACAGGCTAGTGTGGGAATGCAAACATGTCCTTAATTACAAAACCCTTTGGCGTGTGTAGACCCAGGCACGGAAGGGAGGGAGCCCCTGACTTGGTGGACGAGGGAGAGGACTCTGGAACAGCTTCCCAGAACGAGTCACTCTGGAGGTGAGTCCTGAAGGGTGAGTTAGTCCGACAAATAGGGGAAAGGGGAATATTCCAGGCAAGGGGTCTAGGGTCCTATGGCACCTCTGGGAACCCCCGGGTGTAGCTGGGGAAGGGGGCTGCTTGGTGTCCAGCCATGCTAGAGAGCCAGAAGGGGAGTGTCCAGAAAAAGTGCTCTGGTCGCACAGGGCCTTTCATATCAGACTAAGTAGTTGTTACTTTATCCAACAGATGATAAAAGGTCTTAATGGATTTTCAGTAGGGGATAATTATATTTTCATTTTAGAAAGATCACTCTGATAGCAGTTGGAAGCATTGACTGAAGGGCACAAGCCCAGCGACAGTGAGATTTCTTATAAAGTGTCCTTTTGTTTTGAAAGTTCAGGCAAGACATAGCGGAGGCAGTGGAATATACAAAAGGGAACCGGTTTGTGAGTTAAGAGATAGGGTTTTTAACACTTAGTCACATAAATAAGGATCATAAGTTCATATTTTACCCATCAGGTATGCTTTTATTGTTTTACTATTTCTTTGAAACAAATATTTACTGTTCACCTGAGTGTGCATTAAGTGATTATCTGGAGTGAAAAGAAAAACTATGAAAATCCTAGAAAGCAGCTACATATAAAAGGTTGTATTACAATATTAATATTCAATACACAGTACAGCTTTTCAAGGAGAGGGTAAGCATAAAATAAGTGTGTTGACAATTATTCAATACCAAGGGTTCATCTTAGAACTTGAGGTCAATTTAACTTCTGGTTAAGTATCTATTAGTCACATGGCCTTGACTGAAAACATTCACACTGAGTGAGCTTTATGTGATAATGTCCTGAATACGCAACCCTGCAGGCTATTTATAATGGCTAACTTGAAGAGCTTCCCATGCTGGTGGAGTAGTGGGGTTGCCATCCTAATTAATTCCAGATGAAGAGAAGGAGGAAGAGGAAATGAAATTCATATTTTTGCAGAAGGAGGAGAAAGAGTGATTTTTTTTTAATCATCAGATATGTAAACACCAGGCAAACATCATTTGCTGGCTTACCTCTGTAGGTTCCGGAAGTCCTGGACAGTGTTTACTAACTCTAACGATCTTGGACATTAGATTTGACCAAACAGAAAGACAAGAAGTCATCATATCTTTCACATCCAAAAGCAAAAAACAGAAAGATAGCAGGGAATTCATGGTATGAAACATTCCTTGCACAAACAGACACAAATCTGAATTGCAGCGGCGTTCGTAGTGGTAAAAAGCTGGGGTCCAAGCTGGGATGGATGGTCCAAGGATGGATAAACATTGTTGTATACCCATACAATGAAATATCATTCTCCAGGTAAACAAAAATGAACTGGAGGCTTGTGTATCATGAGAGACAGAACATACCAACAGACAATGGCCAAACCACCTGTAAAAATAGAACTCTGACCGGCAACCCAGAGAACCGACCCAACAGCCCAGGATGCCAGCCTGCGTTAAGTCAGACTTGCAAGAAGCCTGACTGCTATCATTAGCAACAAACCAGAAGGCTGCACAATAATTTCTATAACGATCAGTCCATGATGACCAGGATTTCATTATTAATTTCCCTAATTTTTGTCCTGCTTCCAACTTAGGACCAACCAGAAATAGGCAAATAGACACCCCTAACCAATCACAGAGGATGCCCCACTTGTATTCAGCCCACCTACAGTTTCCCCACGCCAGCAGGCTCGAACTGGGGCGTACCCAAAGTCTTCTCTCTTTTCCACCATAAAGATGCAATATTTTACTTAACACAAATACAATCTCTGAAGCAAAGCTAGCAAAGCGCCAAGTTTTGATGAAGCTGGATTGTGAGGTGATGGCTTACATTTTTCTCCATACCTTTCTATGTGCTTAAATCTTTAATGATACCAAAAAGAAACTGTAATGATACCTCTTCCAGTTATGCAGTGAAAATACTTCTCATGCAGGAACTGATGCTTCTACCTGCCACAAACATATCCTCAGTTAATATTGGCAGTTGGTGACCTTTTAAAGACAGAAAGCAAGTATTTTCCGTATTCAACTTCCCTTCCATTCTACAAGTATGGTGGGATATTTCCAGTTGTTCCTTGTTTTTTCTTGTCTTTACTTCCTTTTAGTGAATGCATGAGTAGGGAGGCACATGGGCTTTCATATGACTTCCTGTAACCTCATCGCTCTGTTCCACCACCATATATGCCCCTTATGCATCTCGTTTCTTTCTTAAAAATGACAGATTTCGGGGCGCCTGGGTGGCTCAGTCGGTTAAGCGGCCGACTTCGGCTCAGGTCATGATCTTGCGGTCCGTGAGTTCGGGCCCCGCGTCGGGCTCTGTGCTGCCAGCTCAGAGCCTGGAGTCTGTGTCAGATTCTGTGTCTCCCTCTCTCTGACCCTCCCCCGTTCATGCTGTGTCTCTCTCTGTCTCAAAAATAAATAAACGTTAAAAAAAAAAAATTTTTTTTTTTTAAAAATGACAGATTTCCTTTTCCCAAATGTAAGAACAGTATGTTTATCGGAGAAATTCTGAAAAATACGGGATATTATATAAAGGAAAAACAACGTACCCATTGTCATTCCCTTCAGTATACATACTAATAATTCCAATATATTTTTATAGTAGTTTTATTTATACATCTTAAAATACTAACAGGTCTTTAGAGTTTATGAATATTGATATTTTATTGAGATATCAGCCCGAGGTAAGATCTCTAGCCAAATATGCCCCTTATGGTGCATGTAATTGTCACCTGGAAAAAGAGCCTGACATAAGAGAATATTATGAATAAGCATATGAAATAAATATGTGAATAAAACAATAATGAGCTAAGCATAGGAAGAGCATCATCTAAATCTTCATAGGTGAAAGTTTTAAATATATATTTATTTATAAATATTTATATGTGTATGTAGATATGTATGTATGTATATATGTATGTATGGTATGTATGTAGATATATATGTATGTATGTATATATACATACACATATAAATATGAACTTTCCTCAAAGTTCATATCTTTAGCATTGACCAAATTCCTTAAAGAATCAGGTTATAAACCACACTACAGAAAAACATCTGGAGAATCAGACTTATCCTCAAGCTTGCCATCAGGGACTGCTATATCAAGGAGAAATGATTTGGATTCAGGCTCTAAAGGAAACCAGATTATCATCCTCAGTGGTCTCTCTTAAGAATCTGGGCCCTGATCCAATGTAATTCCTCTACTTAATATTTGATTCTTTTCCGAACATGACCTGCCCTATAATTTCAAAAGAAATCATTAGAGATCTTTACCTGACTCAGTCAAAGTCATTTTGTTTCAATGTTACTTTTACAACATTATCTGATATGTCTGAGGGATAATTATGTTTTATAGTTATAGAAGTTAGCAGGGCTACAACATAAAATGGTTTAAATTAAGAATGTATAAAATACAGACAGAAGCCACTGACCAGTGGGAAAAACTCTGTGATGGAAATGTCTTGCATCAATTACATCAGTTCCATCAAAGGAAGAAAATGCAGATGTATCCCATTTTCATGCAACACTCATAGACAGCTCATTTAATCGCACTGAAGCTCTGTATGATATGAAATACTGGCATGACCTAAAATGTTAAGTCCATCAAAAACTAAGTTTAAAATCTTGAATTAACTCAAGCATTTTGTCCACTTAGTCAAAGTGATACTTAACGTTGGTCATTTGTTTTATAGGGAATGTTGGTCAACTCTCACACGCTACAACACGTGTGGTTCAGGGGATGAGTCAAGATGAGGTTTAGGTGCCATCAACATCCACCAATCGCACTGTCATCCTTACAGTTTCGCAGACAACAACAAAATAAGCCCTCTCACTCCCCCTGGGCTCTGTTCTTCTAACTCCCCGTCTCCCATTCTGTCACTCCACCCATAAATCTAAGAATCCATCAGCAGTGCTCACTGAGTCACCTCCTTAATGTCCCTCAAGTCCAGAATCTCCGCATCATCCTACCTTCACATTCGCTGCCTCTTCCTTAGCCTTTACTCAGTTCCCCCTCGTCTGTGAGCTAATCAATTGAAACAGCTTCTAACCGGCTCATGACCCACAGGTCTTCCCCATTCACACCTCACCCTGCCCCCAGGGTTGTATTTTTACAAAAATTCATCTTCCTAAAAATGCCTGTTGACTCCGTGTTGCGACTTGGCAAGATATATAAGATCATCATTCTACGGCAATCTATCTTTTCAGCTTTATGCTCGGCAAGAAGCCCACCCTTTCCACTTGTGGGGTGTAGGTGAGAGCAGAAATGGGGGCCCATATACCATATGCATGAAGATTAAAACTTATAAATCAAGTTTATGAACTGTTAAATATGCCCAAGGCTTCCATCCTAACAAATATAACTTCTTAAAGGACTTGGATACCAGGGGTGAATTTAGAATGCTTGAGGCCCTCACATGAAAAAGAGTCTGGCATGGAAAAGAGCAGCATAGGAAGACTCTGGGCCCTCAGGCTGTATCCCCTTACCCCATGTCCCTTTGCTTCCACTCCAGGGTTCCCCCCATGAGGAAACTTGTGGGCAGGTTATGGACACCCCTGGCTGATGTCAGAACCCAACCACACACCCTTGAATACAGCCACCCAGATCTAGAAATGCGTACATTTATCATGCATTCTCACCCTCAGGAGAATTGCCAGTGGAGGAGATCAGCACAGACCTTCAAAGCGAGCTTGGGGGCCATCCGAGCAGGATATTCTGGGGTACCTAGTACCTGGAGTATAGAGGGTACGGGCTCCAGGGTGGCCTGACCAGGTTCCCCGGCCCCGCAAACCTCTTGCCAAAGTGACACCTTCTAAAGTGCAAGAACCCAAGTCAAGGAACAGTGCCTGTCACCTAATTCTAAGGGCACTGCCGTTCTCCAGCACACATGGAATGCCTCTTGGTTTCTGGAACGTGTCAGGGCCTTCCACCTCTTCCTGTCTGGATAAGCTGTACATAAAGTCTTTTCCCAAGGAAGTTAGAAACATTTTGTATTTCTGGTTTTTTGTTTTGTTTCATTTTGCTTGTTTTTTGTTTGTTTGTTTGTTTTATGTTTTAGCACTCCTCTTTCCTACTAGACTCCAAGACCTTGACTGTTCCCTCCTCTTTGAATCTCCCAAGTCTACAGCAATGCCTGGTACATAGCACCCTTGGTAACAGTTTAATGAATGAATGAGGAAATTAATGAATGGATCGATCAATTACGTCCCTATCTCAGCCCATCCCTGTTGTTCTCCTCCTTAACTTCCATTCTCTATTTTGGATTTCTAAATCCATCAGGGTTCCAGGAAGAAAAAATAAAACCATACTCCACTGATGGGAGCAAAGCAGGCTGTTTACATGAGAACACAGAAGGAAGGGAAACCAGAAATAGTAAATTAGGGCTCTAGATCCAAAAGTATGGAGAACTCACAAGGGTGTATCTTCTTGGTTGTACATAAAGTTAGAGGGTAGTTGCTTGTATACCAAGGATGAGCTCCTGAAGAATTAGATTGTCATAACAAATAATTATCCTAAAGGATTAATTCTAGCATGGGGCAGGGTGAAAAGACTGCTTTCCTTCTTTTCATTTTTTTCTGCGATATCCCTAATAGCTCATAGAATGTTCATTCTAAATTTAATTAGCAACATGGCATGGCACAATATGGTACTGTGTGACCTACCCAGAGTATTATGTTTCTGCACTTACAAAGCAAGAGCAATCATGGTACCTTCCTGCTTCCCTCAGAGAGTTAGTGTGAGAATTAAAAGAATCGACCTAATACAAGTGCTTAGAACAATGCCCAGGGCTCACAAACATTAGCTAATCTTTTCCTGCTGTTGTTCCTTTGTTTCTTATCCTCTTCCCCTCCCGATTATGATTACTCACCTTCCATTTCAATGGTATTGACTCTTAAGCACATTTCAAACATTGTGACTAATACCACCACTTGATGAGTATTTAACATTGTTTTAGAACATACAGAATATAAAAAAGATTTTATATTAGAAAACCACGGACATTAAAACGAAAGCAGGTCAGTCATTAAAACCACCATCAGAAATTCTAATGCACGCAAAGAAATGTATGATTGATGTTATACCTACCAAGAATAGTAGATATTTCTGTTATCACAGAGCATCAACTGTGTCAACGGCATAAATATTTTGCTATTCACTTTGCCAGCTAACTTTGAAATTATACAATTTAGATTATTTTTAAATTTGGTATACTTCGGGGGTTTTTTTTCAAATTTTACACATAAAATGAGATTCTGCTAATATTTACTAACATTTAAATCACACTTTTTAAATTCACATAGTTTAAAATTCATAAAATTTGACAGATTGTATATATTTTTAAAAGCTTTCTTAAAGTTTCAACACTTGGGCTACACTGCCAAGTCCTACATTGTAGAAGTAAAAAAGACAAATTGCAAAGGAAGGGAGAGGGTATAAAGGAAAAGAGCAAACAACTGTGACAGAGACAGGATGGTCATGGGCTACAGCTGTGTCTTCTACAGCTGGACTTCGGTGTCACTTTTCTTGCATGTGACTGAATTCTGGCCAAGAAAATGTGAGTCAGAAATCATGTGTGCTGCTCAGAAGCCTGGTCCCTGAACACATGCAATCCTTCGTGCCCTTTCCTCTTTCATGGTAACACGGAAGCCTTGTATAAAAAATGGCAAAGCCACAAAAGAGAAAAAAGCAGAGTCTCCCAATCATAACTTAGAAGGGTACTATCCACTAATCAGGAAAACACGCTATGTGACTGAAAAATACCCTTTATTCTGTTCATCCCTTAAGATTTGCAATTTTATCTTTCATACAGTGGCCAGGGTCGCTATATATATAATATAAACATTACAAAGTATCATCAAGAAGCATCATTACCCTTGATGCACAAATTAATGGACTGAATTAGAGTAATATGATATTATGATATGGGGATTTGGGAGTAAAACATATATTTTTTCCAATTCTATCTTACTCATGCTAATATTAACAATTTGCCTGCATTTCCTAAATCAAAACCTCTAGCACAAGGAAGTGGTTCAAAAGCACACTGTATGAAGAGAAGGAACAACTAAGTTCTAATATTCACTGCAGAAACTCTACAAATTGGGTAATTTGAACTCGGAGAGAGCTTTATTCAACCTGAACTACTTGGAGGCAAAGCTATGTCTTTGGAAACCATCCCTTGGAGTAGATCTAACAGTGGCATAAAAAATAACCAGTTACACGCCCAGAGGCATCATTACTTACAACAATACTTCAGCTCTTAAAGGGTGGCTCAGTTGGTTAGGAGTCTGACTTTGGCTTGGGTCATGATCTCGTGGTTTGTGGGTTCGAGCCCTACACTGGGCTCTGTGCTGTTGGCCTGGAGCCTGCTTTGGATTTTGCCTCTCCCTCTCTCTCTGCCCCTCCCCTGCTTGCTCTTGCTCTCCCTCTCAAAAATAAATAAACATTAAAAATTTTTAAAAATATTTTACAGAGTACACTTCCTTAGAACACTGAAAAACTTGAGGACTTCTATCAAAGGTTCATCACCAAAAGAATGCCGGGTTGATAATATGCTAATTTATGTTGTCATATCAAGGAAGTGCCTCAAACTTAAGTAGAAGTTAAGTTAACCTAACTAGAAGCTGCACCTTGAATGTGCAGCACTAATATTGCCAGTCATAAAAAGGTGACGTATATTCTATAATGAATATATTCCTTATTTCCATCAGGCTTCCTGCTCTGCTGAGTTCCATGGCATTGGAAAAACAGATGGGCTCTTGGGAGGCTCCAGAGATACACAACGGACAATCTGTGCACAGAACTAATCCTGCCTTTCCATTTAATTTGGGAAATTGGGAGAACCTACGCATCATGGAGATTCTAGAGGATCTAGATTCACTCAGTGGTGAATAAGAGGAAAACTACTATATCACCTTCTCAAAAAGATAACTGAAAACTGGCTTTTTTTTAACATAGTTACATTTTTTTCTTGAAATGAGAACTTTTAAGATCTCTCCTCTTAGAAACTTTTCAGACTGGTGCTACAATATAATGACTTTCTTTTAGAAATGACTTTTTAGGTTGATGCTAGAACATAACAACTTTCTTCGAAGAGTCTTCTCCATCTTTGTGGGCTAATGTAGCAATGTTTTACTATTGTTATTGAAGTGGCATGTCACCAATTCCTGTCTTTTCCCCTTCCATCACCACATCTGAACTCGCTGGATTTTACCCACCAGTGCATAGTTGGTGAAAATTAAGCTTAGGTGGAAAGGATCTTTAAAACAATCATAAATAATGTGTAACTCAATTCAACTCAATTCAACTCAACTGAAGCCTAAACAAGGGCGATAGCAAGTATCAAGACTCTTCCAGCATGTAACCACTGGAGAAACGAGATTTGCAAATGTTAGTACAGCCTCTAGCACAGAAGACATGAAAACCACCAAGCAAAAGTGGTTTGGGGGCACAATGAGAAAGATGGCTATATATCTACCATATGTCATTAACAATAGTGGAAACCACACATCAGATTCCCCATGCATGATGCTAGAATGGTTCTCCCCACCCTCTAAAGGGTTTTTAGTCTTCTCAGAATCAAAATTATCTTCACTTACTTGCCATTGTACATGGGGAGGAAGAGAAGCATTGATTGATTACCAGTTAATTAAGTCTGATTACCCATTTTGGTTTCTGAAAATATAAATGCCTATAATTAATTTTGAGTTTAAAGGGAGCCAAGTTCCCATGGCATGCGCTGATTGCATATGTCAGAGCCAAATGTGCTCTGGTGTTCTGAATAGAGCTTCTTAGACTCCAAAGTCATTAAAACAAAACCTGTGAGAGAGCTGGGATGAAAGAATGATATAGTAGCAATCAGTCCCACTCCTTTGATAAAACACATTTGCTGGCTCACCTCCTTCTCCATTACCCGAAGTCCTCACCAGACTTGAAATGCTGTGGGAATGGGGGGTTACCCATTGTTCAGCTGAGGACACTCAGCTCCTAGCAGTGGGAAGAGCACAGTGAAGGGATCAAATCTCATTGACCTGTCTGGGCTGGTTCTGGAAGATTGTAACATTGTTTGCTCTAGTTCTGTGTGGCTCCGGAAATTTCAAGCAGACCTGCATCCCCTTCAGCTCCAGACAACCCTCCCAAGGCAAGTTCAGTCCAGGACTGCCCATGGGCAAGTCAATGATCCATGAATTAACCCATTTCTGGGCTGCAGTAAATGGTAAAGAGACACGTCCAGGCATTTTTTTCAACCTCTCATGTCTTGTGATACTGATGACAGTGAAGTTCAACTGTTGTGTTAAAAAATAAGGACTAGAAGAATTCTATCTTGAGGGGAAGATGGCGGCATAGGAGGGCGCTGGGCTCACCTCATCTTGCTAATCACTTAGATTCCACCCACATATGCCTAAATAACCCAGAAAACCGCCAGAAGACTAGCACAACGGACTTTCCAGAGCCAAGCGTAGACGAGAGGCCCATGGAAGAGGGTAGGAAGGGTGGAGAGGCCGTGCACACTGACGGGAGGGAGCCAGGGTGGTGGAGAGGCAGCCCGCCCTGCAAGGCAGAGCCCCTAAGTCTGGCTTGCAAAAGCAGAGGGGCAGGACTGCGTGAGTTCTGACAGCCAGCGGGACTTAACTTCTGAATGTTATAAGTCAACAGCTCTGCTCGGAGAGCAGGAGGGTGAGAGGATACCAGGAGGCAGAGTTGTTGAGCCCCGGAAGACAGAGCTCAGCTCGGAGGGGAACAAAGCCGCTGGCCAGCGCCATTTCCCTCTCTCATCCCCCACTGAAATCCCAAAGGGAACCAGTTCCCGTCACCAATCTTGCTTGCACCACGCAAGCACCCAACGCTGTGCTTCTGTGGATCCATCCCTCTGATGGGTTTGCCTCCCTCCTGGAGCTGCAGGGCTCCTCCCACAGGGGACCACCGAGGGCAAAGTGAGCTGAGCCTGCCCCTCCTGCCCCCATGCACCTTGCCAATCCACCCCGGCTAATACGCCAGATCCCATCGAAGCAGCACCACAAGCCTGGCAGTGTGCAAGTAGCCCAGACAGAGGCCACACCACTCCACAGTGAGTCCTGCCCCTGGGAGAGGGGAAGATAAGGTACACACCAGTCTGACTGTGGCCCCAGCGGTGGGCTGGGGGCAGACATCAGGTCTGACTGCGGCCCCGCCCACCAATGCAAGTTACTCCAGACAGCACAGAGGAAGAGCCCTGCAGTTCTGCGCCACTCCAGGGACTATCCAAAATGACAAAATGGAAGAATTCTCCTCAAAAGAAACTCCAGGAAGTAGCAACAACTAACAAACTGATCAAAAACGATTTAAGCAATGTAACAGAAAATGAATTTAAAATAATAGTTATAAAATTAACCGCTGGACTTGAAAAAAGTATAGAGGACAGCAGAGAATCTATTACTACAGAGATCAAGGGACTAAGAAACAGTCAGGAGGAGCTAAAAATGCTATAAATGAGCTGCAAAATAAAATGGAGGCGACCACAGCTCAGATTGAAGAGGCAGAGGAGAGAATAGGTGAATTAGAAGATAAAATTATGGAAAAAGAGGAAGCTGAGAAAAAGAGAGATAAAAAAATCCAGGAGTATGAGGAAAGAATTAGAGAACTAAGTGATGCAATGAAACAGAACAATATCCGTATAATAGGAATTCCAGAAGAGGAAGAGAGAGAGAAAGGGGCTGAAGGTGTACTTGAACAAATCATAGTTGAGAACTTCCCTGATCTGGGGAAGGAAAAAGGCATTGAAATCCAAGAGGCACAGAGAACTCCCTTCAGACATAACTTGAATCGATCTTCTGCACGACATATCACAGTGAAACTGGCAAAATACAAGGAAAAAGAGAAAATTCTGAAAGCAGCTAAGGATAAACACACTCTAACTTATAAAGAGAGACCCATAAGACTAGTGGCAGACCTATCTACTAAAATTTGGCAGGCCAGAAAGGAATGGCAGGAAATCTCCAATGTGATGAACAGAAAAAAATATGTAGCTGAGAATCCTTTATCCAGCAAGTCTGTCATTCAGAGTAGGAGGAGAGATAAAAGTCTTCCCAAACAAACAAAAACTGAAGGAATTCATCACCACTAAACCAGCCCTACAAGAGATCCTAAGGGGGATTCTGTGAATGAAATGTTGCAAGGACCATAAAGTACCAGAGACATCACTACAAGCACGAAACCTACAGACATCACAATGACTCTAAACCCATATAATTCTATAGTAACACTGAATGTAAATGGACTAAATGCCCCAACCAAAAGACATAGGGTATCAGAATGGATAAAAAAAACAAGACCCACCTATTTGCTGTCTACCAGAGACTCATTTTAGACCTGAGGACACCTTCAGATTGAGAGTGAGGGGATGGAGAACTATCTATCATGCTACTGGAAGTCAAAAGAAACCTGGAGTAGCCATACTTATATCAGACAAACTAGACTTTAAATTAAAGGCTGTAACAAGAGATGAATAAAGGCATTATATAATAACTATGGGGTCTATCCATCAGGAAGAGCTAACAATTATAAATGTCTATACGCCGAATACAGGAGCCCCCAAATATATAAAATAATTAATCACAAACATAAGCAACCTTATTGATAAGAATGTGGTAATTGCAGGGGACTTTAATACTCCACTTACAACATTGGATAAATCATCTAGACACAGGATCAATAAAGAAACAAGGGCCCTGAATGATACAGTGGTTCTGATGGACTTGATGGATATATTTAGAACTCTGCATCCCAAAGCAACAGAATATACTTTCTTCTCGAGTGCACATGGAACATTCTCCAAGATAGATCACATACTGGGTCACAAAACAGCCCTTCATAAGTGTACAAGAATTGAGATCATGCCATGCACACTTTCAGACCACAATGCTATGAAACCTGAAATCAACCACAGGAAAAAGTCTGGAAAACCTCCAAAAGCATGGAGGTTAAAGAACACCCTACTAAAGAATGAGTGGGTCAACCAGGCAATTAGAGAAGAAATTAAAAAATATATGGAAACAAATGAAGATGAAAATACAACAATCCAAATGCTTTGGGACGCAGTGAAGGCAGTCCTGAGAGGAAAAAAACATTGCAATCCAGGCCTATCTCAAGAAACAAGAAAAATCCCAAATACAAAATCTAACAGCACACCTAAAGGAAATAGAAACAGAACAGCAAAGACACCCTAAACCTAGCAGAAGAAGAGAAATAATAAAGATCAGAGCAGAAATAAACAATATAGAATCTAAAAACACTGTAGAGCAGATCAATGAAACCAAGAGATTTTTTTTTTGAAAAAATAAACAAAATTGATAAACTTCCAGCCTGGCTTCTCAAAAGAAAATGGAGATAACCCAAATAGATAAAATCATGAATGAAAATGGAATTCTTACAACCAATCCCTCAGAAATACAAGCAATTATCAGGGATTACTATGAAAAATTGTATGCCAACAAACTGGACAACGTGGAAGAAATGGACAAATGCCTAAGCACCCACACACTTCCAAAACTCAAACAGGAAGAAATAGAAAACTTGAACAGACCCATAACCAGCAAAGAAATCAAATCAGTTATCAAAAATCTCCCAACAAATAAGAGTCCAGGACCAGATGGCTTCCCAGGGGAGTTCTACCAGACATTTAAAGCAGAGATAATACCTATCCTTCTCAAGCTGTTCCAAAAAATAGAAAGGGAAGGAAAACTTTCTGACTCATTCTATGAAGGCAGCATTACTTTGATTCCCAAACTCAGCAAAAAAAGAGAACTACAGGCCAATATCCCTGATGAATATGGATGCAGAAATTCTTAACAAGACACTAGCAAATTGAATTCAACAGCATATAAAAAGAATTATTCACCATGATCAAATGGGATTCATTCCTGGGCTCCAGGGCTGGTTCAACATTTGCAAATCAATCAATGTGATACATCACATTAATAAAAGAAAAGATAAGAACCATACGATCCTGTCAATCAATGCAGAAAAAGCATTTGAAAAAATTCAGCATTCTTTCTTAATAAAAACCCTTGAGAAAGTTGGGATAGAAGGAACATAGTTAAACATCATAAAAGCCATTTATGAAAAGCCCACAGCTAATATCATCCTCAATGGGGAAAAACTGAGAGCTTTCTCCCTAAGATCAGGAACACAACAGGGATGTCCACTCTCACCGCTGTTGTTTAACATAGCGTTGGAAGTTCTAGCATCAGCAATCAGACAACAAAAGGAAATCAAAGGCATCAAAATTGGCAAAGATGAAGTCAAGCTTTCACTTTTTGCAGATGACATGATATTATACATGGAAAATCTGATAGACTCCACCAAAAGTCTGCTAGAACTGATACATGAATTCAGCAAAGTCGCAGGATACAAAATCAATGTACAGAAATCAGTTGCATTCTTATACACTAACAATGAAGCAACAGAAAGACAAATAAAGAAGCTAATCCCATTCACAATTGCACCAAGAATCATAAAATACCTAGGAATAAACCTAACCAAAGATGTAAAAGATCTGTATGCTGAAAACTATAGAAAGCTTATGAAGGAATTAAAGAAGATTCAAAGAAATGGAAAAACATTCTGTGCTCATGGGTTGGAAGAATAAATATTGTTAAAATGTCAATACTACCCAAAGCAATCTCCACATTCAATGCAATCCCAATCAAAATTGTACCAGCATTCTTCTCGAAGCTAGAACAAGCAATCCTAAAATTTGTATGGAACCACAAAAGACCCCGAATAGCCAAAGTAATTTTGAAGAAGAAGACCAAAACAGGAGGCATCACAATCCCAGACTTTAGCCTCTACTACAAAGCTGTAATCATCAAGACAGCATGGTATTGGCACAAAAACAGACACATAGACCGATGGAATACAATAGAAACCCCAGAATTAGACCCACAAAAGTATGGCCAACTAATCTCTGACAAAGCAGAAAAGAATATCCAATGGAAAAAAGACAGTCTCCTTAACAAATGGTGCTGGGAGAGCTGGACAGCAACATGCAGAAGAATGAAACTAGACCACTTTCTTACACCATTCACAAAACAAACTCAAAATGGATAAAGGACCTGAATGTGAGACAGAAACCATCGCAACCCTAGAGGAGAAAGCAGGAGAAGACCTCTCTGACCTCAGCCGCAGCAATTTCTTACTTGACACATCCCCAAAGGCAAGAGAATTAAAAGCAAAAACGAACTATTGGGACCTCATGAAGATAAAAAGCTTCTGCACTGCAAAGGAAACAATCAACAAAACTAAAAGGCAACCAATGGAATGGGAAAAGATATTTGCAAATGACATATTGGACAAAGGGCTAGTATCCAAAATCTATAAAGAGCTCACCAAACTCCACACTCAAACAACAAATAATCCAATGAAGAAATGGGCAGAAAACATGAATAGGTACTTCTCTAAAGAAGACATCCAGATGGCCAACAGGCACATGAAAAGATGCTCAATGTTGCTCTTCATCAGGGAAATACAAATCAAAACCACACTTTGATACCAACTCACGCCAGTCAGAATGGCTAAAATGAACAAATCAGGAGACTATAGATGCTGGCGAGGATGTGGAGAAACGGGAACCCTCTTGCATTGTTGGTGGGAATGCCAATTGGTGCAGCCACTCTGGAAAACAGTGTGGAGGTTCCTCAAAAAACTAAAAATAGATCTACCCCATGGCCCAGCAATAGCACTGCTAGGAATTTACCCAAGGGATACAGGAGTGCTGATGAGTAGGGGCACTTGTACCCCAATGTTTACAGCAGCACTTTCAACAATAGCCAAATTATGGAAAGAGTCTAAATGTCCATCAACTGATGAATGGATAAAGAAATTGTGGCTTATATACACAATAGAATACTACGTGGCAATGAGAAAGAATGAAATATGGCCCTTTGTAGCAACGTGGATGGAACTGGAGACTGTTATGCTAAGTGAAATAAGTCATGCAGAGAAAGACAGATACCATATGTTTTCACTCTTATGTGGATCCTGAGAAACTTACCAGAAGACCATGGGGGAGGGAAAGGGAAAAAAAGAAAAAGGTTAGAGAGGGAGAGAGTCAAACCATAAGAGACTCTTTAAAAACTGAGAACAAACTGAGGGTTGATGGGGGGTGGGAGGGAGCGGGGGGGGGGGGGTGTGGGCATTGAGGACGGCTCCTGTTGGGATGAGCACTGGGTATTGTATGGAAACAAACTTGACAATAAATTTCATATTTAAAAAATTTTTTTAAAAAGATTAAAATAAATAAGTAAATAATAAAAATTCAGGACTACTTTTCCCCACATTCTTAAAATGCCAGCTTATACTTTTCTTAAAAAGAGTTCACAAATATACCTTGGTTCCTGAACATTAAAATCAAAGTCTCTTTCAACAGATCGGAGTAGTCCAAGAAACTTTACTGATGGATTTAACAAATATTTACTGAGCATGAAATATATGCCTGGTACCATGCTAACAGCCAAAAGCATAACCCTTAGCAAGACCAGGTCTGATCCTTGCCCACATGTGGCTTTTGGTTTAATAAGAGAAGTAAGCATTAAACAAATAAGCATGGAGAAAACTATATAATTGCCAACAGTGGTAAGTGCTCTGAAATTCAAGAATAGATGTAGGGTTGGGGCACCTGGGTGGCTCATTCGGTTGAGTGTCCAACTTTGGCTCAGGTCATGGTCTCATGGTTTGTGAGTTCAAGCCCCACATCGGGCTCACTGCTATCAGACAGTCAGTGCAGAGCCCACTTCAGATCCTCTGCCCCCCTCTCTGTGCCCCACCCCTGCTTGCACTCTCCCAAAAATAAATAAATATTTAAAACACAAGAATAGATGCAGGGTGTTGATGAAAGAATAAAACAGAGGTACTTCATTTAGACTGAGGTTTCTGGGGAATGTTCTTTTAGGAAGTGACGTGTAAGATGAGGCAGAGTTGGCAGGTGAAGAATTGGAAGTACGAGCACAGATGTCAAGTCCCTGAGGCAGGAAGGAGGCTGGTTCATGTGAGGTTCCAGCTCCCATCCGTGTTTCCCAGCATCTAAACACTTTGCTTCTCCTTTTAGCCCCACTGCCCCCCTGCATTTTCAGCCTTTTCCTCTCTCCTTTCCTTCTGTGTGAACAGAATCTGTCTTCTCCCTCCAACTATCCATCAAGACTGTATCAGTGACCTGTGGCCCCTACTTGAAAACTTCATTGGGCACCTTTGATCTGTCTACAGCTCTTTGCCCTGTTGATTGCCCCTTTCTTCTTGACTTTTTGACACTTTCTCGTCTCTTGGATTCAGTGATGATGTTTTCTTCCTGTTTTTATTTACCTCTTGAGACACCACTTCTTTGGTCTGTCCCTTAAATACTGGTTGCTCCCATGTTCCATCCTCCACACATTTCCCTTCTTATTCATGAAACATTCTTCTCCAGTGACCCCTCCCATCACAACGCTTCACCACAACCAACATTCGGATGACTTCTAAGCAACTCTTTCTCTCCAGAGCAAAAATCCCTGCTACATTTCCTCTTGGTTGTTTCAGAACCTCTAGAGTCACTGTGTCCAGCACTGGGGAATGGCTTGGGGGAAAGGAACATGCTTTTGTCACCATACCTATGCTCTGACCATAAAAGAGATAATGTCTCCACTGTACTATTCCCCCCCTCACTATTTCTTCCCTAATGGAAAAGTTACAAACCTTATTGGCTGGCTCTTGAAATATTAATCAGGACTCATTTTGAGAAAGTATGGGGTTACTGTTCTTTGGAGACAAAATGAGGCTTCTTTCACGTTGCTATCACTTTCTAATTCAGAGGTAACTTCTGTCCCAAGGCTTGGTCTTCCAAGGTTAGTACTCCCTGGGGGCAACCAGCCAGACTACTTTTTCTGGTCTCCTGAAATAGATGACCCAGCTTCTGCCTTCTTGGAGAAGAAAGGAGAAAGCCCTTCTTGGAGTCCCAGACTTAGGCCTCATGTCTGGGCTTACTTTGGGGTGTAAGTTGCTTACCTGATTATTACTAAAGCAGTGATTTATGTCTCATTTGTGTATTTTCCTTATGTATACATTTCTATGTTAGGAACCTACAGAAGAGAGAAGGGCATTAAAATGCCATCCTTATGTAAATTCATCACCAGCCCTTTCCTTTCTCAGTAAAAGGCACCTTCCAAGTGCCCATTCCAAGTGGTCCTAGTGCCTCTTTCTCCCTTCCAGTTGGTTACCTTCCCTTCCAGTTCTTTCCTAGTAGAATGTAAATATGTCCTTCTTATCTCTGTTTTCTTAGTTGGGGCTTTAGCACCAGGAATGTGCGAACCTGATAATATCACTCTCCTGCTTGGAATCCTTCTGTCTCTCCAAAGCTTTCAGAGCAAAGCCCAGCTCCTTCATGTGACATGCCTCTCCTGTCCCATCTTCTCTTACGCCCAGCTAAATTATCAGGGGGCACTACACAGCTGTTCATGCCTATCCCCTACTGCACTCACTGCCCTCTTTGTCAACCATTTTTTTTTTAATGTTTATTTATTTTTAAGAGAGAGAGAGAGACAGTGCAAGTGGGGTGGTGGGGGTGGGGGCAGAGAGCAGGGGAGATGCAGAATCCAAAGCAGGCTCCAGGCTCTGAGCTGTCAGCACAGAGCCCGACCAGAGCCCGACATGGGGCACAAACCGAAGAACCGCGAGATCATGACTTGAGCCAAAGTCAGACGCTCAACCGACTGAGCCACTCAGACGTCCCTGTCCACCTCTTTTTAGAAACCATTTCTGACCATCCTTTTCCACCACTTATCCTAATTATTCACTGCTTCTTTATGTTCCCCCAGCACCCTGAACGTTCCTGTGTCTCCCAGCTAATTCATAAAGTCCTAAGGAGGTAGGACTCTATCTGCCTATCTCTGTATCTTTTCTATTAGCACAGGATAGGCCCTGGATGAATGTTTGCTTAAGCAATGCCTGAACAGAGGTGAGACTAAGAATGGCATGTTGTTGGAGAGGCTGCATGAGCACATAGCCATAACCACGACTCTGCAGTCAAATGGCTTCTGTGAACCTACATATTTGTCACATGAACTTCCAGTAACATCAGGGTTGAAAACAAATTATTGTTCTTTGCTGTTAAGTGGTGCCTAGAGGATATCAGATCATGATAAACTTGATCAAACTGTTACCTGTTTGTTTGAATGTCAAGATCACTGCCATAAATAAAAACTATTCTTTATATATTACAAAAGCAAAAACTAGTGTTTGCTGTATTCATTGTAGCACACCGCTAAGTGACAATTACAGGGCATGGAGCCACATGTGATTTAGAAGCTGGAAAAGTCTCTTGGAGAAGGACCCAGTTTTCCTTTATAATACATGATTTTCAACTTGTCATCTGACTTAAATTTACTACCAAGTAGAATAATACTGAAATCATTGTTAACTAAAGAAATTTAACAGCTGTCTACCTTCTTATTGGCCACATTTTCTTCTGTAAGTCACCTTCAGATTTTTAAAAATATTTTTTAAATATTTTAAATATTTAAATATTTTTTTAAAAATTATATGTAAATATTTTTTAAAAATTAAATTACCGAGTAACCCTGATAAGACATGGAGATTTGAAAGCTGCACATGTTAGGTAGGACAGCAAGTGAATGCTTTTTATTCTAATGTTTAATGCACACTTCTGGGATTGAAAAAAGTGATAAAAAAAAAGAAGGGAAACAGTTTTCTATCCAACCGTCCTATAGTGTTTATTATAACTAACATTGAGATGCATTAATAAGGAAGTTCCAAGTACATGGCTAGCCCAATTAAATTGTGAAAAATCACATTAAAGTTTTAATGACTGTTTGGGACTAGATCAGCTTTAAAAGTGGATACTTACTCAACTCCCTGAGATTTTCTTTCTTTACCAACTGGTGAACTGTCTCAGCATAAGCATATGTATGCAGACACATGGTCTTACTACTAATCTTTGACTGATTTTTTTTCATCCTTCCATGTTGCTGCCTTTTTTTTCTACTGCTATTCTTCTCTTTACTGCTGGAAAAAGGTGTAAAAAAAAATCTTTGGACAACAGTGTAGACATTCAACTGTGGCCGCTAGAATTCAACTTCTGCACCACTATCCATTCCAAACCTTTTTTGATCATCAAAACATTTGATGAACCTGAACATTTCCATCTGAGGGTACACTGATGCAACCTTAGGATGTCACAAATTCCTTATTAACCTCACTTTCAGTCCCATTCAGATGGTATGGGAACACTGAAGACTAGTCTAACTCAACCAGCACTGAGGTGAAAAGATTTACTTCCACCTGCCCTGTGCATGACTGTAGCCATCATCATGGCCAGTTCCCTTGTTCTTATAGCCCCTGTGCCTCGAGTGAAAGGAGGACCAATGGAGGAGCCCATATATGGCAGAATAAACCTGCACCTCCTCACCTTCTTACTTGGATTCATGTGTGTCTATTAACCTGTCTGTGCCGTCTCCTGAAATCATACGTGACAGTCTGGGTAGTGAGTTAAAACTTCCCTAAGCCTGAGAAGAGAGAAAAAGCTCAGAATAAAATAAAATAAGCTAGTCCCCTAATAAGGTATATATGAGGCAATGGGAGAAGGGGGCTAAATGGGGATATAGTATCAAGTCAAAGGAAATAATTTCCTCCTCCGTCTAGTCAAGGAGCACAGGAAAGAAACGCACCCTTCATACAGACATTGCAGGTGGACAGAGAAGCAACCTGGAACTTTTAAAGCATGCATACAACTTTCTGAGAGAAATTCGCAGACAGGAAACTGGTGGTTCACATTAAGCACCTCGTTTCCAATCTGATATCCAGAAAACAGAGGAGTTATGAATCAGCCCATGGTCTGTTGGATATAATTATCCTCTCTCTACACCATTATCTAATCATTATTAGTATTACTGTTGTTTCTGTTATTGCCTTCTACTCAATAAAGATACCTCTTCTGAAATCAGGCCTTCAGATACTGTAACATTCAAAATTAAGCATTTATTTACTTCAAACATAATGAAACCCATATATGAAAAACCTACAGGAAACATCATACTATCGGTGAAAGTCAGAAAGCTTTTCTCTAGGATCAGAAACAATGCGAAGATGCCCACTGTTGGGATTTTCTACTCAACATAGTACTACTTTTGTGCTATTGAATTGTATGAGTTCTTTATATATATTGGATATTAATCCTTATCAGAGATATGATTTGCAAGTACTTTTTTCCCGTTCTGTAGGTTGTGTTTTCCCTTTGCTGATGGTTTCTTTTGCTGTGCAGAAGCTTTTTAGTTTGATGTAGTCCCACTTGTTTATATTTTATTTTGTTGCTTGTGTGTTAGGAGTGATTTCTAAAAAATCATGACCAAGACCCATGTCAATGAGCTTTCTTCCTACGTTTTCTTCTAGGAGTTTCATAGTTTCAGGTCCTACATTTAAGTCTCTAATCCATTTTGAGTTTATTTTTTTTGAGCGGAAAATGAACAAAGGATCTGAATTGACATTTTTTCCAAGAAGCTATATGAATGGCTGCAGGTATATGAAGATATGTTCAACACCACTAGTCATAGGGAAATGCAAGTTAAAACCACAATGAGATATCACCTCCTGCCTGTTAGAATGGCCACCATGAAAAAGATAAGAGATAACAAATGCTGGCCTGGATGTGGAGGAGAGGGAACCCTTGTGAACTGTTGTCAGGATTACAAATTGGTGCAGCCATTATGAAAAACATTGTGGAGGCTCCTCAAAAATTAACCTAGAATTGCCTTATGATTCAGCAGTTCCACTTCCGGGAACATATCCAAAGTATATAAAAGCACTGACTTGAAAAGATAGCTGCACCTCTGTGTTTACAGCAGCATTATTCACAACAGCCAAGACATGAAAACAACTAAGTGTCCATCAAAAGACGAGTGGATAAAGAAGTTGTGGTACACATGTATAAGGGACTATTGTTCAGCTACGAAAAATGAGGAAATCTTACCACTGGTGACAGCATAGATGGCTTTTGAAGGCATTACGCTACATGAAATAAGTCAGACAGAGAAAGACAAATACTACATGATCTCACTTATATGTGGAATCTTCAAACACATACACACACACACCAAACTCATAGAAAAAGAGGTCAGATTTGCAGATTTGTGGTTACTAGAGGTGAAGTGTGGGAGGAGAGAGAATTGGAGGAAGGTGGTCCAAGGTACAAACTCTCTCTCAAAAAATAAATAAACATTGAAAAATGTTTTTAAATAAAATAAAAAACGAACACTAAAAACACCATATATTTAACTTTCAAACTCATCTTTAGCATTCCCAATATTATTTTTCAAAATATTAACCCACATCATTTACTGTTTATTTATCTACAGATTTCTACTTTTGTTCTTTTCTAAAATGTTTAATTGAAGTATAGTTGACATATAATATTATATTAATTTCAGGTGTATAGCATAGTGATTCAATAGTTATATATATTCAAAATGCTAACCATGGTAAGTTTAGTTATCATCGGTCACCATATAAAGTTATTAAGTATTACTGACTATATTCCCTATGTTGTAATTTTCATCCCCATGACTTATTTATTTTATACCTGGAAGTTTGTACCTCTTTATCCCCTTAACCTATTTCACCTATTACCCTGCCCTCTGGCAATCAGCACTTAGTTATCTGTATTTATGAGTCTGTTTTTTGGGGTTTTTTTGGTTGTTTGTTCATTCATTTGTTTTGATTCCACATCTAAGTGAAACCTCTGGTATTTGTCTTTCTGTCTGACTTGTTTCACTTACGATAATACCCTCCAGGTCCATCCATGTGGTTGTGAATGGCACGATTTTATTCTTTTCTGTGGCTGAGTAATATTCCATTGTGTATATGTATCACATCTTATTTATCCATTCATCATGCTACTATACATAATGCTGCAATATCTGGGTATTTAGCCAAAGAAAATGAAAACACTAATTCAAAAGGTTTCCATTTTTTTTTTAACCTTATACTTCTTTGAAGCAGGCCTCAGACTCACATAATAACCACAGGTAATATGATACAAATACATGTGAACCAACAGAAACTAAAAGGAAATAATGCAATAATATACTGCTTCATAATTGTAAACAACAGGAAGCGTAGATGGTGACCGGAGGCAAACCGAAATCCGTTTTGTAATCATTAGTTCACAATCGGTCCATTAGGCTCTCGGTGACACACAGCACGGCCAAATTTCTGGGGTTGACTATTGACTTTTCTATTTTTTTCCTGCTGGCATTGGTACTCCCACAAAACCTATTAAATCTTCTCCCTCTGGGCTTATTATTTTCTGTTTCTCCTCTCTTTTCATTCCTCATTTGTTTTTGCTTTGCATTCATGTAGTTGTACGTATCACTCCTCACTCGAGGCCACGGGGGAGAAAAGATAACCTACATTCATCTCTGCATTGCACATCCTGCACTCTCTCACTCATAGGATCACAGAGGTGTTGAACTTCAGCGCTGTTAGGGACTTTTATGGTCACTGAAGATGACAGAGATTAAGAGACTCAGGTAAAAATTATATGGCCAGCTGGGTAGTAAAACTGAATTAGTCAACTGTAGTGGGACTAAATCATGAGTCTTCATCCCCTGGAGCATGACGAAAGATCCATGGTTAGGAACTGCCATATATACTTCAAGAGATGTCTTTCTCTATCCATAGATTTGGGTTCTTAGGATTTCTTCAGGATTTTAATTTATCTTAGCCAGTTCCAAGGATCCAAGCTATTTTCTCTTCCAGACCTTTTTGTTCCGTTTGCTCTGCAGCTCAGGAAAGAATGCGGGACACAGCCCGAGGCAGCTGGAACTTCAAGAGTCTGCACGGGGGCAGTACCACTGCAGACCTCTGGATTGGAAGCATCAACCCTGCCGGCTACACAGACTGTGATTTGCCGGAGTATTTGTATAATAAGGATGAAATTCAGTTTGTATTTAATTATTGTTTTGATGATTTGGTGGTTCTAAGTCATTTGCCAACGGGATTTTAAAATCTTTTTCCTTTGATTTTACCCTTCCTCGTAACGCGGCAGTTAAATACCACCGATTACAGCTCACAAATGGAAACAATTAGCAATGATCATTAAAAAAATTATAGAAAATGGTACAATGGACCTAACAGCTCCTTCCCTCAGAGGATGCCCAGAGATTAAGGAAACATGGGAAAGCAACATGAAAGGAGCATTCAGAAGCTGAATGTCAAAATTCAAGGGCCCCAACGAGAAGGTGGAGAGAAAATCAGAAGGGGGAGGGATGCTAGATCCTTGGGATACGTGGACACTAAGGAAGAAAGGTATAAAGAGAGGTGGGGGTGATACGGCAGCAGCAGCCTTGACTTCTGCCATCCCTAGGCTTGAACTGTGCCCCATTAAAGGCCACCAGGATCAGAATATCCCCCAAGATTCATCAAAGATCATAACAAGAAAGGAGGGAGAGTGTCTGTTAGACTATCTGGAAAAATGCTGGGAAGGTCCCTGGGCAGAACATTAAAACTCTGTATTCTACTGAAGTTTCCATCTAAAGAAAGCCCCTCACATGGATCACGTGGTGCCAGGAGCATTCTGTCGTGAGCAATCACCACATTTCCTTTAAAACAGAGATTAATCGGGGATGGGATTCTTCTGTCTTTGGAGTTCTTCTGGGAAACTAACTTCCCCTTCCCTTTCTCTCACTTTTTTGATATGATTATCTCCACTATACACACACTTTGATTATCTTGTGTCACTGATTCATTTGTTCAAAAAACACTGAGTGCCTCTTATGTTCCAGGCACTGTACCATACCATGAGGATTCTGAAATGAATTCCACTCCTCCCCAGGTGCTCCCAGCTCAGCAGAGGAGACACTAGGAAGGCTGGTCATTAGATAGTGTAGGAGACATCCAGGAGAGGTAAACTCTGATAGGGGCAGGGAGGAGGGAATGGTGAGCAAGCAGTTGGGGGAGAATTCATAGATGAGGACACTTTTAAGTTGGGTCTTGCAGGTAAGTAGAAATTTGTCAGGAAGATGAGAAGGGAACAGAATAATTAAGCTCCAAAGGTAGAGTTGAAAGTGAAAGTCGGAAATTTTTATGATCTAGGATTTCCTTCATGTTCTAAAACATGATGTGGTAAAACTCATATTAGGTTGGCCTATGAAAAGATTTTTTTTTTTTTAAATTTTTTTTTTCAACATTTTTTATTTTATTTTTGGGACAGAGAGAGACAGAGCATGAACGGGGGAGGGGCAGAGAGAGAGGGAGACACAGAATCGGAAACAGGCTCCAGGCTCCGAGCCATCAGCCCAGAGCCTGACGCGGGGCTCGAACTCACGGACCGCGAGATCGTGACCTGGCTGAAGTCGGACGCTTAACCGACTGCGCCACCCAGGCGCCCCTGAAAAGATTTTTGAGATTAGTTTGGAGTTTGGACTTACGGTGTTTTCGATCCTTTAAAAAAGATTAATTTGCTTATTATAGAATAGACCACCATTCCATTCTCCAACATACTTCCAGGAACTGCAAGTGTGGATAACTCTTGTTTCAATCAATGGGATTCTTGTACTCAAATGTTTTGAGAGTCCATTACAGAGAGTTGGGTCAACTCAGTCACATACATGCTCCACAGGTACAAATTTAATTCCCAGCTTACATCTTAAATTTTCTAAAACTATTATAGCTACTTCAACCAAGAAATAGGTGGATAGTTATTTGACTTTTGATTATGTTCACAAGCAAATATACAGATAAAGCAGGCACAGCAGATAAAGCATATTTCAATCCAAAGCTCTAAAATGATTTCTACTAATTGTGAGTTTATTGGTCATGCTTCTTTGGGTACAATGATCTCCTATTCCTTGTAGGGAGGATTTTATCTTTTCTTTCTGTAAGGTTTTACATGATGATCATGGAAACTCTGATTATAACCAGTGACACTGGTCTTTAGCCAAATTTGCCTCCATTATTGTTTGACATTTACTCATTGGCACCATTGTTTATCAAATCTGGAATCTTTCTTCAACTAGGCAAAAATACTTTCTATGTAACACTGGAGTTCCCATAAAATATAAGAAACATTAAACTGGTGAATAGGCTTGCAGAGTATCTATCACTAATGTCAAAGGTCCATCCCAAGTCCATCAATATGAAAACCTAGGTTAGGTACTCAACCTCTGTGCCTCAGCTACCTTCCATGGAAAGTGGACATGATGATAGTTTATAAGGCTCTTATGTAATTGAATGCAATAACATAAGTAGCATACATAGCTTAGCACAAGTCTGACCCATTGAAGGCACTCAGCAAATATCTACTCACTTTATCTCATGATGAGTTTTTTTTAAGAAGCCAAGAACCTAAAGGCACTGAATAAAATCTAATGCTTAGGATTTAATAAAAATGTCTCTCCTTTATGCTTGCATTCATTAGTAACATGTCATAACTAATGCTTTTGATATAAGAGGAAGAAAAATCATTTCAAAATAAATGTAATCAAACATAAAAAATACCTCAGGGAACCAGAGAAAGTACAATATTGCATAAATAGTGGGAAATTATACCTATAACACGCTTCTAAATTCTGAGTTAATGAAAATAAAGGTGAATGTCACATGTGGTTATTTTAATTAGAACTTATATCCAGGTGGTTAAAAATAGTCAGATTTTCAGAAACAATTCTTCAGCCTTCAATTAACATTTGGATCAAAGTACAATTTTTTCCCATGCTATTCAAAGCTATAAAATAAACCTACCTTTGAAGCAAACAAATATTTTGTTCAATGACTTCCACTCTAAAAAAAATAAATAAAGGCTTGTTTAAGCCCACAGCTAAAGAGTAAATAAAATGTAAATGTCTTAAGAACCAAAAAAAAAAAAAAAAAGGCAAAGTTAATACTATTTCAATTCATTAAATCACTACTGACACATAACACAACACTTCCAACTGCTAATTAATGACATTCTGAGATTCCAGGAATTGATGAAAATGTTCACAGTGAAATTCAATCTGTTTCTTTATGAAAACTATTTTGGGCTTAACATACACCACAGGATAACTGAACAAGGATAGCCAGCATCCAGCTGGCTCTAGCAAGAGCTCACAAATACCCACAAACTGCCTCTGTCTTCCCTCTAACCTGAGGGATGTGAAATACAGAATCGGCTGTCAAAAACAAAACACATAATAACACAGCAGACCCACTTTTTGCCTATGAAAACAATCTTCTGGAAAATTTATTTAAAAAGTAGACACAATAAAATATGCCCGCTGATGTTCCCTCATCTCAACATTTTTCAAAACCTGAACCTGAGGTTCCATTGCCCATAATTAGTCACAAATACTTTCAAGACACATAATCTGACAGGAAACCCCTGGAGACATCTCTGAATATAGTAAAGGAAGCCAGGAGGTTAAAACTTCTTCTTCACATTTTTCTTCAACCAGATTTGCTAAACCGAGGAAATTATTTGATTTGCAAGACCATTAGCCACACTGACAAATTAATTTCATCAATCACAGTAAAATGGGATGAAATTGAATATTTTTTTCATACTGAAAGTAAATTCAAGGACACTAGGGAAGAGGTGGAAAAATAGTATCCTATTATCGAAAAGACATTTTAAGCTCCTGTAAGGACCTCATGACTCATAATATGGGGAACTGAAAACCAGAAGACACGGTTTTCGCTTACATTTCAAAATACTTCAGCACATAGAACTCTTATTGGTTTAAATTATTAAAATCTGTGAATGAAAAAACCCTCCCAGACAACACATCCGTTCCTGGGCATAGGACACCGCACACAGCATTGTAGAAGGCACTCTAATGGCCAGCTTGTTATGGGTAGGAAAGACAAGGTGTGTGCTTCCTGATGAAGCACTAAACTTCAAATATTTCCAAGCTAAGGGAGTACTTGAACATATTAATGATAATATAAAACAAGACCAAGTTCATTCTCCCAGGATGCTGCTATTGGAACTCTCCTGCATTTACGCCACCATTAGTCCATCATGGCCTCTCATTCAAGCTCTTAAGTTAGTCATTCATTTATTTAATAAGTATACTTTAGGTTAGATTTTGAAGGATTGTTGCAGGCTATGCCAAAAAGTTTCGAGTTTCACTAAGGGCAATGCAGAAGAAGTGAAAGGTTTTAAGCAGGAGAATGACATGATCAGATTTTTATTTTAGAAAGTTGACAGTTTGGATATTAAATGGGATGCAGTTAGGAGTAGATACCTGGAAAGCAGCCTCAGAAAGAACCAAGCTAACCCAGGCAATAAGTAATAATGATGCAAAGAAGGCTGTGGGAGTGAGGTTCAAGAGAATGAAAAGGAATCAAGGCATACAAGGAAGGTTATGAAAAAAGAAAATACTGGGGACAAAGCAAAGTTGGAGAGTTGGTTGGGAATGATGTGTTCCATTTATAACAGGTTGAATTTGAGGTCAATTTTAGCCCTTTATGTACAATTAGTACATAGGAGCAAGATATCTATCTAGACCTCATAAGCTGATAGGAGATGGATCTAAGTTAGGAAGACATCTCTAATGCAAATGATTATTCAGGGGGTGGCAGAGGACAGCACAGGTAGAAAATTTAAGGTTAAGAAAAAAAGAGCAGAAGACTGAACACTAGGGGACCTGGGTGGCTTCGTCAGTTAAGTATCCAACTCTTGAGTTCAGCTCCGGTCATGATCTCACATTTCATGGAATCGAGCCCCATGTCCAGCTCTGTGCTGACAGTGTGGAGCCTGCTTCAGATTCTCTCTCTCCCTCTCTCTCTCTCTACCCCTCTCCTGTTTGCATGCTCTCTCTCTCTCTCTCAAAATAAATAAATAAGCTTAAAAAAAAAGACTAAACACTAAGAAAGCACCAATGTTTTAGAAATGGGCACAGAGAGAAGAGAATAAAGACAGATGGAGAAGGAAAGGAAGGAAGAAACTGTAAGAGTAAGTCTAGAGAAAGCCAAGGACAAATGTTTCAAGGCAATCATGGCCAAAATTGGCAAGTGCTGCTAAGTTGTCAACCGAACTAAAGACAGAAAAGTGCAGTGAATTTAATAAAAAGAAGAAGGACGATAGGGAGTCAGGAATCTTGGTTGTACAAATGCTCAGCTGGACTGAATTAGGATGCACTTGGAGGTGAGGAATTGGAGATAAGAGTGTAAAGAACATTTTCATGGCCTATGAATACCCACTTCTAGAAAGTTCCACCAATGAGAACAAAAATGTCAGCTGTGGCATAATTCCAAGTGGTGGCAGGGCGCTGAAGTTACTCCAGACTTGGTGTAGCAGCAAAGCAGGAGCCAGAGGGCAAAGGCTTCATGACATGGGGGACAAAAGTGAGGACCGCCGTTGACAGTAATTCAGGAAAAGGGACTCCTGGCTCTTAGTACACACGCTGTGGCAAAAGAGCAGATTCTACATGCATGCACTCATTTGTTCATTTAAGAAGTATTTCTTGAGTAGCTGCTATTTTGGACACTGTGTTAGATGCTGGGAAGATTCTTGGTAAACACATCACACGTGCTTCCTGCTCTCAAAGAACCTACAGTAGGAAGGCTGCTGCAAATGTGGAAGCCTTGAGATGGAGGAAGACGTCCGTTAAAACTCAAAGGCAGGGGGCACCTAGAGGGCTCCGTTAGTTGAGCATCTGACTCTTGATCTTGGCTCAGGTCATGATCCCATGGTCATGTGATCAAGCTCTGTGTCAAGCTCCTCGCTGAGCGTGGAGCCTGCTTGAGATACTTTCTCACTCTCTCCCTCTGCCCCTCTCCCCCACTTGTGTTCTCTCTCTCTCTCTAAGAAGAAAGAAAAGAAAGAAAGAAAGAAAGAAAGAAAGAAAGAAAGAAAGAAGAGAGAAATAAAGAGAAAGAAAGAAAGAAGGAGAGAGAGAAAGAAAGAAAGAGAAGAAAGAAAGAAAGAAAGAAAGAAAGAAAGAAAGAAAGAATCAGAGAGGGATGGAGAGAAGGAAGGAAGGAAGGAAGGAAGGAAGGAAGGAAGGAAGGAAGGGAGAGAGAGAGAAAAAGAAAGAAAGGAAGGAAGAAAGACACTCAAAGGTAATAGCTTCCACTGAAGAAGAGGGCAAAAGAAGGGACTTTTGTTCACTAGGAAACCAATTCTCTGTAAGGCACAGGGCATAGGTTTTGGAGGACGGCAGTGGTGGAGGCTGGGTCAGGAGGAGAAGTACACAGCAGGCCAGACTATGCAGAAGAGGTAACATACCTTCTAGGGACTTTAATTTTGAGAAGGAACTAAGAATAGCAGGGGTGTGCAATCTGGAGGAGCTATTAGCCTTGGGGTTTCCAGTGGAATTCACCCCAAACGGGGAGGTCCTGATTAATAGGGCTTCTCAGGGAATCCAAACGTGGGACACAATAGTAGCTTCTGGGACTTAGTTCTCATTACAAAACCAGCCTAGACCTGGTTAGACTGTGGGCCCAGGGAGTGCAGGACAATGGGAGGCAGGAGGATGTATTCCCCAGTGTCAGTCACACGTACAGGAGGAAGCTGGAAGCGTCAGGAGGAAGCTGGACCTTTTGCAAAGGAGCCCGCCAGTTCTACATCATGGTTCTGAGGGAATCCACCCTGACCTTGGTATCCTTCTAACTTTTGTGTCACTTTTGGATGCTCACCTTCATCATTTCCCTCACCTTCTGTGACTCCTCCTCCGCGATCTAGTTTTGATTCTTTCCTAATGAGGAATGTGCTCTCTTAATTGTCTCAACTACCATGGTCTTGATAGTCGCCTCATCCTGACATGTTCTCCCCCGACCCAAGAGGCTGATTTGCAGTTGCGTTGGTAGTACATATTTTTTTAAATGTCTTATTCATTTTTGGGAGAGAGAGAGAGAGAGAGAGAACGCATGCATGAGTGGGGTAAGGGTAGAAAGAGGTGGAGACAGAAGATCCCAAGTGGGCTCTGTGCTGACAGCAGGGAGCCTGATGCGGGGCTCAAACCCATGAACTGTGAGATCATGACCTGAGCCAAAGTCATTTGCTTAACTGACTGAGCCACCCAGACGCCTATATTGTATTTTCTCAAACCCTTCCCTTCTTGTTGCCTCAAGACTGCAGTTTGTAACCCACCACACTGTTCAACTCCTCAAATAACCTCTGAGAATCACCCCAATCACCCAGGGTCAGAAGACCAGCAAGTAAAAGATGCATCACAGTCTTCACCCAAATTCTAGAAGAAATAAAATGCCAATACTTCCTCCAACACCTTCATTCCCTTCCTTTCTCTTTTATTCCTCAAGACAAAACCCTAGCTAGCCCCTCAGCCGCCCCCCGTTTCTTGCTAGTTTCCTCTGCAGAGACACAAAGAGGTCTTTTTTCTTGCCAAATGTTTTGATCATATCACATCCCTAGGGCTGAGTGTCAGACACTATAAAGTGTTTTTCAAAAGAGATACTTTTTTTTAACATTTATTTATTATTAAGAGACAGAGAGAGATAGAGCATGAGCATGGGAGGGGCAGAGAGGTGGGGAGACACAGAATCTGAAGCAGGCTCCAGGGTCTGAGCTGTCAGCACAGAGCCCGACGTGGGGCTCAAACCTGCAAACCATGAGATCATGACCTGAGCTGAAGTCGGACGCTTAACCGACTGAGCCACCCAGGTGTCGGTTGAGTGTCCAGCTCTTGGTTTGGGCTCAGGTCATGATCTCACAGCTTTGTGGATTCGAGACCCAGACTGGGCTCTGCGCTGGCAGTGTGGAGCCTGCTTGGGATACTCTCTCTCTCCTTCTCTCTCTCTCTGCACCTCCCACCACCTGCGCTGTCTCTGTCTCTCTTAAAATAAATAAATAAACTTTTTAAAAAATGGTGCGAAACAACAGGAAAATCTGAACATTGCGAGCAACCTAAGCATGGATCAGTCTTCGCTCGCTTGTGGACAAAATCGGAAGCAGATGTTTTTCTCCATTGCCCTTTGCATTTGCACCCCCTCCCTGATGAACTTTCTCTCTTCAGCCCTCTCCCGATACAGAGATGGTATATACTATTATATATACCACATATATATATGATATATATATATATGATATATATATACACACATATATATATGATATATATATATATGATATATATATACACACATATATATATGATATATATATATATATGATATATATATATACACACAACTAAAATAACTGAGATTCCTCAGATCATTCATTGAGGGTTCTCGCTCGGCTAAGAGCCGCCCAATGGAACACGCCAAATCACAGTGCAGCGGAGGCTGTTCCCAGGGTATCCATGGAAATCAGCAACATGAAAAAGTTACAATCAACTTCCAAAGATGCCTACGTTACGTCTGGGAAGATGCAGAGGCTCAAGCCAGACATACGGAGCAACTCTGGGCAATCATATCATGTTAGCACAAACATTCTGGCCAGGATGAAGATAACTGGAGTGCCAGGTACTGTGTTTCCAAATAACTGAAGTCAATGTTTATTCTATTATTCATTCAATTTATAAAAACACTTCTTAAGCATTCACTATGTGCCAGGGAATGCTATTGGTACCGGGCATATAGCAACATGGAAGAAATAATAAAAATTCCCTGCTGTTTTTTTGGCAAAACGATGATAAACAGACACTGACTAATAGAGAATCCTCACTCTACAGCAGTCTTTAGAGGTTGTGATGGTTAACGATGCCCAGACATTTAGTCAAACATTATCCCGAATATTTCTGTGAGGGTGTTTTTTCGGATAATATTAACATTTAAATCAGTGGACACTGAGTAACACAGATTACCCTCCATAATATAGGTGGGCCTCGTCCAATCAGTTGAAGCCCAGAAGAACAAAGACTGACCTCCCCAAACAAGAAGAAACTGTCAGTGGATGACAACCTTCAGACTTGAACTACAATATGAGCTCTGCCCTGAGTCTCCAGCCTGCCCTCCCACCCTGCAGATTTTTGGATTTGTCAGCCCTAAGAATCACATGAACCAATTCCTTAAAATCTCTCCCTTTCTCTCTCATGGATATGGGTATGGATATGGCCACACACACACACACACACACACACACACACACACACACCCTCTATTGATTCTATGTCTCTGCAGAACCCTGACTAATACAGGGGTATCCTGATTTTGAGGGGAAGATACCCAGGGCTAGCATACCCCTACTCATACTATTTCCATGGTGGCATCCATCACGTACTTCCCAGCACTGATGGTGGAGGCACTGGTTACACTGCCTCTCCTCTGACAGCCTTCATGACACAGTCCGAGTGGGACCCCACCTGGGTTAACAGTGATCAAGGAGAGCCTGCCCTTTGGAAGTCAGACCTTGGGTACCTACCGTTGGTGCCTCCTTAACATCACTCGTTCTAGTCTGTTCTCTGAGCAATCACCCAGTTCAGCTGGCTCTAAAGGTCACCTACAAACCTTCCCAGGACTGAAAATCAATCTTCAGTTCTGAGCAACATCAGTCCGCATCCTCTGCCAGGTTCATGCAAATGTCAAAGCAGCAGGAAAGTGCCACAGTAGGAAATGGCGATCAATCCTGCCCCAGAGACAGCAGGCCGCCTAGCAGCTCACGCACTTGCTAACTAGAAAGCCTGGACACCACAAAGGCCTGCTCCTGTCTTTAAAGCCCTTAATTCCAAAGTATTCCTTTTTTTCACTGCAATTGGCCTGGATCCAAGCACCTGATCCACGTGGTCTTGGCTTCTGCTCATGCTTCCCCTCCGCACGAAACGCTTTCTTCCCTTTTCTACCAGAAAACTATCCATCTTTCCAGCCTTGCCTCGAATGTTACATTTGCTCCGAAGTCTTTCCTGACCCCTGCCAGGAAAAATTAATTACTCCTTTAACTGTGTTCCCAGAGACATTTAAATTTCTTCTGAAGATTAGAAAGGACACGTTAAGAAGCACGGTCATGTTAACCAAATATTCAAACATCAGCCCAGTGAAAACTGTTCTAGAAAACCAGTCTATGAGAAGGTGAAAGTTTTACTGGTTATATCGTATTCTCTCAGTACCAACCTTGACAAATGTAATTTGTAAACAGAGGCTCACAGCATTGGATAGCTCGGAGTGACAGGCTACCTTCCAGAGATGAGTTAGCTCATTAATCAGACACGACCCTCAAATATAAGAATTCCAAAATATAAAACTTACTGTGAAGTGTTCATGAGGTGGGTCCTGATCATTTCTCTCCACCCAGCTGGGTGCAAACTCCATAATTATAACTGTTTATATTAGAACGGCCCTCATTCCCTCTTATTTTTTAGATCTTTAATCCCCTAAAAGTGAATGGAATTGTACTGTCTTCAAAAGAGTACAGACAACCGGGGCGCCTGGGTGGCTCAGTCACTTGAGCGTCTGTCTGACTTTGGCTCACGCCCTATCTCACAGCCTGTGGGTTTGAGCCCCGCATCGGGCTTCTGTGCTGACAGCTCAGAGCCTGGAGCCTGCTTCAGACTCTGTGTCTCCCTCTCTCTCTGCCTCTCCCCTGCTCACACTCTGTCTTTCTCTCCTTAACATTTAAATCAGTGTTTAATAAATAAAAATAAAATATCAATAAATATAAAATAAAAAACATGTATTTATATGTATATAAAATAAATATAAAAAATAAATACAAATAAAAATAAATAGACATTAAAAAAAAAAAGTGCAATTTATTCCAGTGGAATGTCCTGATAAAATGTCCCCTCTTGCTGGGAATTGTCCAAACTAGCACATGTCAAATCCTTTTAAATGCCAGAGAAGTTTTTCTCCCTCAGGTTGATTTTAGCACATATCAGGCACCCAACTTAAAGGTGATTTGCAAAAGAAACGATAAAACTGAGCTACTCATGGAAATAGATGTTGGATGGGATTACCAACAGACTGTGCTAAGAACCACAAACACTCACTGGTTTTTGCCAAATTCATCTATTACCTGCAGTCCCTCAGAAGCAGCTGCAGTTTTGTTTTTTTATTTTTATTTTTTATTTATTTAAACAAATTTTTTAAGTTTATTTATTTTGAGAGAGAGAGAGACAGAGAGTAAACAGGAGAGAGGCAGAGAGAGAGCGAGAGAGAGAACCCCAAACAGGCAATGCACTGTCAGCACCGAGCCTGATGCGGGGCTCAGACTCACAAACGGTGAGATCATGACCTGGGCTGAAATCAAGAGTTGGATGCTCAAGCGACTGAGCCCCCCAGGCGCCCCTCGCAGCTGCAGTTCTGTCCTGAGCTTCTCATTCGGGTTTCCTGTGCAGGTCACACTCAAACATCCCACATAAAGATAACAAAATAATCTTCATCTTACTGAAACTCCCAGCAATCTGCCTTTCTCTCCACCACAGCAGTGGTGGCGCCATTTTGGTTTTTTCATCAGACAATCCAGCCTCTTGCTTATGATATTCTAGCAGAGGCAAGACGGTTTGGGCAGCATCTGCACACCCTGGTCGGCCTCAGTGGCTGCCACGTAAGAGGGACTGCCCACTCTACACTTGGTCCAGAGTCAGTCCCTACCTAGAGTGTTCTCCACCTCTCCCATACCCCGGCCTTGATGCTTACGACGATGAAGGCAAATCCAGCAAAGACTTCCCACTCCCCATTATACGTGGCCACTCAGCGATATCTTATCACACCCCCCTTCTCCTGAACACACTGATGCACACGGTCTCCGGGGCTCCACACCACCCTGGTGACCTGCTTTGTGACAGCCCCTCTCAAGTCCAGAAGCCTCTTCTTTTAGGTCTTCCAAGAGCTCAGGTCTCCAGCTTCCCCACACTCACACGCCGGGACTTGTCACCGAGCACAACACCCTTAAATCCACCCGCATGTCATTGAATCCCTCAAGTTATCTCTTTCCCTGGCCTCTCGCCAGAGCTCCAGACAAATCCACCCGGCACACATCCCCTTCTGGATGTCTGGCGGTATCTTAACACAACAGAGCTCATGTAGACCTTTTTGCACCTCTCAAAATCTGCCCCTAAGACTTGCCCCTATCAGTAAAGTGGCACAAGGACTTCTTCATTCAGGCAATATGACACTTACGTCATGTGCTCAAACCCTGTGACCACTCCATCAGCAAACCTCATCGGCTTTATCCCCTGCTTTCTGATGACTCTCTGTCACTACCGCTCTGGTCCAAGTCACCATGGCCTCGCCCCTGGACCACGGCGTCAGCCCTTAACTGGTCTCCCTGTCCTTTCCACCCAGTCCTTATTTTGGTGGGGGACACAGATATCAAACAAATAGATGCAACTTAAATAGTAAAGCAGACAAGTGAAAGGGAGCTTGGTCAGTCTGCCACAGAACATTAGTGACGGTTTTAAAGCAGACGTTGAATCACATCACTTCCCTGTTCAAAGCCAACCCAAAGTTCTTTAGTACACTCATTGGTTTCTTTTTTTGAGGGGCTGGGGGGAAGGTACGGATTAGAGGAAGTTTTATTTCTGTTGTTGACAATCTTAAACATGTTTTGGAGGGGGGAGCGAGGGATAACCGAGATTTCTACTATGTAACGCTCCCTTCCTCTGCTTCCGAGTACAATACTGCAGTGAGGATCCAACCTGAGCCCGTTGCTGCTTAAAATCCTTCCATAGCTCCTCACTGCTCTTGGACAGATACCAAAATCCTACTGTGGCGTGCAGACCCTGCCCCCACTGCCCCCCTCCCCTCAAGGCTGCAGTGAAGGGGAAAGAGGTTTACATGGGGCGGGGGAAGAGCTCAGGCTGTCATTCCTGGTCCTGCCACCTCCTCCCGGCAGCCCTCCCTGATTTCACCCCCAGGGAGTTCGTCTCTTCAGAACATCCCAAATCCTTGCCATCACACCCGAGGCTGGACAGGACCAGGTCCCTGTACAACTCTGACTGCCATTCTCATCATCCTTCACCCCGTTCTTTCCATAAAAGCGTTCTGGCAGTTGCATACATAAGCTCATTCTCTCTCAGGGCCCTCACTATTTCCTCGGCCTGGACTGCATCCACCCAGACCACCACATGTTCGTGCACTTACTTTGCTCCTATGATATGCGAAAATACCTCCTCAGAGTGGCCCTTCCTTTCCAGAACTGACCCCGGGCTCCCTTGCACTTGTCTGCTTTACTATTTAAATTGCATCTATTTGTTTGATATCTGTCCTCCACTAAAATAGGAACTGGGAGGAAAGGACTGTAATGAACTCATTCACCACTGACCCTTATTCCAGTCTCAGCTGGCAACTCAGGACGTCCAGGGCTGGCTCTGTAAGTCCTGCCTATGTGACTGTAGAAAAACATATCCCGAAACGACAGTGATGGCCTCTCTGAGATACAGAAAAAAAGAGTTTAGCTAAGCATCTAAATGTGCCTCTTTTGTTCAATGAACCATTTGTAAAGACCCTTATTTCCCATACCTGGGCCTGAGGATTGCCTGAAGGATTGAACAGGCATGAAAATGAGAACTATTCCAACTGCAAAGGAAGAGAAAGCCAATTCCAAAAAGCATATTTCAGAAAGAAGGGGGGGGAGGAAAGAAAAGAATAAAGGAAGGAGAGGAAAGATACGGGAAGGCAGCAAGCAAGCAAGCAAGGAGCTGCCCAACAGTGACTTCAGATACAGCTCAGGGCAAGATCTTTAAACAATGTTGTTAGGGCACATATTCTCTCCCATGTCTCACCTGGCTTTTCCTCTTTATGAAAGCTGCATTCTCTCCTCCTCTAAACATGCTCCCTGTATGCAGCAAAGGAGTAACAACTATCAATTCCAGGACTGTTTTATTTCAGTAGCTCCCGTGGAAAGAGGGTTTCTTTCTCCCGACAGCCTTGTATCAATCCCAGGAATGACTCGATGGGCCTGTATGTCCACCACTGGACAAATTCCTTGTCTGGGAATGTGACGATTACCCAGGCCTCAGTGCCATGCTCATAGCCCTGGTCTGTGAGCTGAAGAAACAGCAGAGCTGGGGCCGGACAATGTGGTAGGCAACCGAACTGAAGAAGGAGTGGGAAATCCGTATCCAACAGAACAAACCAGGATCTGATGAACGTCTCCGTTATCCCAGGCACCAAAGATGTTTTTCTATCACCCTGCACACCATCTTTACGTCTAGAAGAAAACTTCTGCACTCAGCAGTGATGAGGTGAGCGCAAACCTCCCACCCTGTACCTGCTCCCACACAGACCCAGATGGACCTTCCACACTGGCGAAAGGAAACAAAACAAAGTAACCCAACATGCTCACAGACGCAGGAGAGGCCCTAAAGCCAATCCCCCAGGACAACTGCAGAAATAAGATCAAGTCAAACTCAAAAGTGAATGAAACAGGTGAAAATGTCAGCACGCTTATTTATCTAAAGTTTTCCCTTTGGTGTCACCGGAATCACAGTTTCAAACACCGTTCATCCATTGATAACTCTCAAGTCATTTCTCCAGCCTGACCTCTCCCTTGAACTTCACACTACTGTGTCCAGTTGTCTACACATCGGCTCTGCTGACATATCCAGGAGGCCTCTCACACCTATGACATATAAAACAGAAGCCCTCCTCTTCCCAAACCTTCTCCTCTCTCTGTCTTCTCCTGCTCAGAGGTAGCAACTCTATGCCAGTTCTCAGGCAAACAGCCTCGAACTCATCCTTATTCTTTCTTTCTTTCACCTGACATCCAAAGCTTCAGCCAATCATGTTACGTCTGCTTCAAAATATATAAAAAACAGATCTAAAGCTGGCACTTCTCCACCACTACCACGTGGCCCGGGTCACCAGCATCCCTTACCTGGGTCACTGCAGCAGCCTCTCAGCTGGTCTTCCGGCGTCTGCCGTCAATTTCCAACCCAGAAGTCAGAGTGATGCTGTTAAAAAAAAAAAAAAAAAAAAAAATTAAGATCACGTCATGTCACATCTCCGTTCTCAAATCCCCTGCTGCATACCCATGTCATGAAGAAACAAGTCAAAGCCAAGAAGCCCTACGTGATCTGGTCCTTGGTGCCTCCCGACGTCACTTCCTAGAGGTCAGCCCCTCCCTCGCTGGCTAAACTCAAACCACCTGGGCATCCTTGTTAGTCCTCACATCCACCGGGCATACTCCTGCTGAAGGATCCTGGGCTAGCAGTTTTTTGCACCTGGAGTCTTCTCCCCCAAATACTGGTACCTTCCTAGTGTGAAAGCAGCCCACAGGCACCCCCGTGCACCTCATTTTACTTTTCTCTAGATCACTTCTCCACCTGATGCACAAGTGTTTTATTTGTTTGCTTATTCCCCGTGTCTGCGCTGAGGACGACAGCCTCCACGCGTGTAGGGATTTGTGTGTGCATGTGCCTATTTTGTCCACTGCTGTATCCCCAGGGTCTGGAACTGTGCCCGGTATGTAGCAAGTGCTCAGTAAATACGTGCTAAATTAATCCATTATCTATCCGTAAACTTCTCTTGTCTAAGAAAAGAGAAAGCGAAGTATATGGCTTAAAGAAAAATCCCGTATTGTGTTCCTTTCACACAGACTTTAATAAACAGAAAAACATTTTGAACACTATCTGCTTTCTGAGCCCAATATGATTAAAGAATGATTAAATAAGAACTGTTTGAAATAAGACACAAGTGTAGCAAAATGAAATATGTAGTGGCTGAAACAAAATCAGTAGGCATACATAAAATCAATTCATACTGTAGGGAATAAACTTGAGAAGCATCCCCAGAATAAGAGCCAAATGAATAAAGTTGTTAAAAAAAAAATACGCACAAAGGGAATGGAGTACTTGAAGGACAGGTCTTGGAGAGAAAGTCGAAGAGTAAAATAAGAGATAATAGGAGGTTGGAAAGGATAAAATATTCCAGACCTAAAAAAGCAAACTTGAGATCAGAAATTGATAGTTTAACATCTTCCAGAAAAGCTTAACAAGCAGAAATAAATATTATGACATAGCTTCATAAAAATTTTAAACTTAAAGAATTTTTTAAGGAGTCCTAAAACCAACCAAACTGAGGGAAAAAATCCAACTACAGTTTCTTTTCCAATATCTCCTCCATAATTGTAAATGCCAGACGACAAGGCAGTTTATAACACATGGAGGAAGAGAGTTTATGATTCAAGAATTTTATAAATAGTATGTGCTATTCATATGTTAGGGCAACATATGTTAAATACACCTGCAAATGAAGAATGTTATAAAAAAATATCAGCCAGCGGATGAAAAAGGCTGATAAATTTACCACCCAATAAGTTTCTTACAAAAATTGACTGATGACATATTCCAACTCACCAGGAGGTTAATGAAACTGTAAGTTCAAAAACTGAAGGCGTTTAACAGGAAATAACTAACCAGTAGGCATTGAAACTGGTTAATTGCCTAGAGATAATTCAATAAATATATTATTCATAGTTGTGACAAAAATAATATAGTCTAACAAATATAATTTTAATTATGATCATTATAGTAACTGAAACAGAATGCAAAACACACATTTATTGAAAAAAAGACATGTCGTTCGAAAAGATTTGTTTTTCTGTGTGTTGAATTCCATATTAAATTCATAGAAGTGTAAACCTGTGTGTGCACTGAGACAGAGGGAAATTTGTAAAGCAAGAAATTAATTCTTCTTAAAATTTCAATGTAAGTACTAGTAGAATTTAAAACAGACTATCTACCTTCAATATGTAAAATCTTGGAATAAAACTAACAAATGTCTGCGAAACATCCATGGAAAAAAATGTAAAATTTTTCCGAAAGACACTAAACACTCAAAGAGAAAGAAATGTCATGTTCCTGGGTCAGAATACTTAATTTTTTTAAAGATTCATTTCTTCTCAAATTGAACTTTGAATTAAATGCAATTCAATCAAAATCCCAGAAATTTTGTTTTATTTTGTTTTGTTTTTATAGAACTTGGAAAGTTGACTCCAGAATATATATAGAAGAGCAAAACGCAAGAACAGTCCTTGCAAACAAAAAAGGTGAAAGGATTTGCACTACCAGATCTTAGGACTTAAAATAAAACTATAGTGATTGATTGGGGCGCTTGGGTGGCTCAGTCGGTTAAGCGGCCAACTCTTGATTTCTGCTCAGGACATGATCTCACCGTTCGTAGGTTCGAGTCTGCCTCAGGCTCTGGACTCACAGCGAGGAGCCTGCTTTGGATCTTCTGTCTCCCTCTCTCTGTCCCTCCCCCACTTATGCACCCTCTTGCGTGTGCTCCCTCGTGCACACTCCCTCATTCTCTCTTTCAAAAATAAATAAATGTCAAAAAAAAAAATTTTTTAAACTATAGTGATTGATCACCATGGTGTGGCACTGACTTAGACAAATGAAACAGAACAGAGATGACACTCTGAGCCTCTCATATATGAAAACGTGATGTAGGGCAGAGGTGGTGTTGGAAGCCCACAAGAGAAAGGACAGACGTGTGATACATGGTGCTAAGACAACTCGTCGCCCATCTGGCAAAAATGAAATTGGATTCCACATCATACCATTAAAGACTTGAACTGAACAGTCAAAACCTAAAAAACTTTAACATAAAGGAGAGTATCACTATGGTCTCAGGTAGGGAGGAACTTCTTAAATAACATGAAAAAAGAGGTAATGAAAGAAATTGTCAATGCATTCAACTAACTTAAAATTAAGAATTTCTGTTCACAAAAAGATACCATGAAGAAACCCTCAAACACTGCTGGTTAGAGTGTAAAATGGTACAACTACCTTGGAAAACAGTTGGGCACTCTCGTAAAATTTAAATGTACACCTATCATACACCCAAGCCATTCTACTTCTAGGTATGCCAAGAGAGAAAGAAACACATGTTCATACGAAGGCTTCTATGAATGTCTTTGTTTTCAATAGCCTAAAAACAAACAATGCAAATATCTAACAAAAGGTGAATGGCTAAACAAATTGTAATATATCCATATAATTGAATATTACTTAGCAATAAAAATGAATGAACTACTTATATATGCAACAATATGGATGAATCCAAAATAATTATACTGAGTGAATGCAGCCAGGCAAAACTGAATGCATACTGTATAATTCCATTTGTTTGTTGTTGTTGTTTGTTTGTTTGTTTGTTTTGAGAGAGAGAGAGAGAGAATCCCAGGAGGGACAGAGGAAGAGAGAAGAGGGGCTCATGTTTACCCTAAGCAGGGCTCAAGCTCACCAACAGTGAGCTCAGACCTGAGCCACAGTTGGAGGCTTAACTGATTGAGCCACTCAGGTGCCCTCCCCCACAGTTAAGCTGTTTAAAAAATAATGCTATAAATAAAGTGAAAAGACAAGTCAAAACCTGAAAGAAGACTATATACAACACATACAACCATTAGAGGAGTAGGGTTCATAATATATTTTTAAAAACTCCTTGAACCCAGTGAGAATAAAGCAAATAATACAGTAGAAGAACAGGCAAAAGACACAACAGGCATTTCACAGAAGAAGGACCACAAATGGCAAACAAACTAATAAGAAGACGTTCAATCTTGTTAGTAATCAAACGTGATTTTAAATAAAATAAAATTATTTTAAATACATAATTTTAAATAATACGTACTTTTAAAATCAAGATGTAGGGGCACCTGGGTGGATCAGTCAGTTAAGTGTTCAACTTTGGCTCAGGTCATGATCTCACAGTCTGTGGGTTCAAGCCCTGAATCAGGCTCTGTGCTGACAGCTCAGAACCTGGAGGCTGCTTCGAATTCTGTCTCTCTCTCTCTCTCTCTCTCTCTCTCTCTCTCTCTGTCCCTCCCCAAATCGTGCTGTCTCTCTCTCTCTCAAAAGTAAATAAATAAACATTAAAAAACTTTTTTTGAGAAAATCATAATAATGTCCCATTTGACTTCCATACATTTATAAAAAATTAAAAGTCTAACAATACAAAGTACACGCAAGGATGCAGACCAATAAGAACTCTTACACATCACTGGGGAAAGTTAAAATCATATGCCACTCCTTCCAAAAACAATGCAGCCTTAACACTAAAACTGAAGGTTTTCATACCCCATAACCCACCAATTCTGTTTTCAGAAGAACACTTTGTAGAATTCTTGCACATGTACATTAGTAGATCCTTATTTATAACATTCATAACAGTATTATTTATAACAGTAACAAACTGGACAAAACTCAAATGCAAGATAATAGATGAATAAATTGGAGTGTACTCTCTCAACTAAAAATGTATCGGGATAAATATGGATACACTATATCTAAATGCAACAAACACAGATAATTCACAGAATTACCATATTGCAGAAGTTGCACAGAGTGGGATGTAATTTTTAAAAATTTAAAGAAAAAAGCAAAAGCAAACAAAACATTGCTAAAAAAAATCCAAACATGTGACAAACTTTAAAAATAAGTTCAGGGGCACCTGGGGGGCTCAGTCGGTTGAGCATCCAACTTCAGCTCAGGTCATGACCTCGCAGTTTGTGAGTTCGAGCCCCACATACGGCTTGCTTCTGTCAGCCTGTCAGTGCAGAGACCGCTTCGGATCCTCTGTCCCCCTCTGTCTGCCCCTCCCCTGCTTGCACTCTTTCAAAAATAAATAAACATTAAAAAAATAGTAACTTCAAAGTACAAGTCTTTCACCCCCTTGGTTAAATTTATTCCCTAGGTTTTTTATTCTTTTTGATGCTATTATAAATGGGACTGTTTTCTTTAGTTCTCTTTCTGATGGTTCATTAGTGTATAGAAATGCAAATGATTTCTGTAAGTTATTTTATAGCCTGTAACTTTACTGAATTCATTTATTAGTTCCGATAGTTTTTGCTGGAGTCTTTAGAGTTTTCTATATATAGTATCATGCCATCTGCAAATACTGATGGTTTTACTCTTTCCTCACTGATTTGGGTGCCATTTATTTCTTTTTCTTATCTGATTGCTGTGGCTAGGACTTCCAGTACCCTGTTGAATAAAAGTGGCAAGAATGTGCATTCTTGTCTTGTTCCTGATCATAGAGGAAAAGCTTTCAGCTTTACGTCCTTGAGTATGATGTTAGCTGTGAGTTTGTCATGTGTGGTCTTTATTAGGGTGAGGTATGTTCCATCTATACCCACTTTGTTGAGTTTCTATCATAAATTGATATCGAATTTTGTCAAATGCTTTTTCTGCATCTATTAAAATGATCATATAATTTTTACCACCTCACACCTGTCAGAATGGCAGACATTAACAACTCAGGCAACAACAGATGTTGGCGAAGATGCGGAGAAAGAGGATCTCTTTTGCACTGCTGGTGGGTACACAAACTGGTGCAGCCACTCTGGAAAAGTCTGGAGGTTCCTCAAAAAATTAAAAATAGAATTACCCTATGGCCCAGGAATTGCACTACTAGGCATTTATCCAAAAGATACAGGTATTCTGTTTCGAACCCCAATGTTTATAGCAGCACTATCCACAATATGAATACTTCCATATTTTCCATATGGATACTTTCCATACTTTCCAAAGTATGGAAAGAACCCAAATGCCCATCAATGGACGAGTGGATGAAGAAGATGTGGTATGTATATACAATGGAGTATTACTCGGCAATCAAAAAAAAAAAAAAAAAGAAATCTTGCCATTTGCAACTATGTGGATGGAACTAGAAGATATTATGCTAAGTGAAATTAGTCAGAGAAAGACAAATATATGACTTCACTCATATGAGGACTTTAAGATACCAAACAGATGAACATAATGGAAAGGAAGCAAAAATCATACAAAAGCAGGGAGGGGGACAATACATAAGAGATTCTTAGATATGGAGAACAAACAGAGGGTTACTGGAGGGGTTGTGGGAGGGGGGATGGGCTAAATGGGTAAGGGGCATTAAGGAATCTACTCCTGAAATCATTGTTGCACTATATGCTAACTAACTTGGATGTAAATTTTTATAAAAAAATTAATTAAATAAAAATACCACCAAAAATAAATAAAATAAAATGACCATATAATTTTATCCCTCATTTTGCTAATGTGATGCATTACATGAATTGATTTGTGGATATTGAGGCATCCTTGAATCCCTGAATAAATTTCATTTGATTGTGGCATATGATCCCTTTTAATGTATTGTTGAATTCAGAGTGCTCCTATTTTTTTGATGAGGTTTGTATCTATGTTCCTCAATGATATTGGCCTACAATTTCTTTTCTGTAGTGTCTTTGTCTGGTTTTGGTCTCGGGGTAGCACCGGCCTCTTAGAATGAATTTGGAAGCACTCCATCCTCTTTAATTTTTTGGAAAAGTTTGAGAAGGATACATATTAACTCTTTTTTAAATGATTGGTGGAATTCACCTGTGAAGCCATCTAGTGTTTGACTTTTGTTTTTTGGGAGTTTTTTGATTACTGATTCAATTTCATTACTAGTGATCAATCTGTTAAGATTTTCTGTTTCTTCCTAAGAGAATGATAAACCTCAAAGACTGGTGCTTACCAATGAAGGGAAAGTGAGGAAGTAGATTGACGGGGGTATGATTCCATTAAGTTGAATGCTGATGTTCTGGCTAAGCTGAGTTGTAGTTAAATTGCATGGTTCCAGTTACAGTAGTAATATAATAACTGAGATTTATTTTTATAACTTACTTGTGTGTTTCAATACTTTGTATGTATCAAATGCTACATGATAAATATATTTGAAAGAAAAATTTTACACTTACTAACATGGTAAGGAGCAGTAAGTAATATACAGATCTATAAGAAAAATATTAGAAATGCAATAGATAAGTTGTCAGGTAACAAAGAACAACTTACATCACTATATACTAACTAATTTGGATGTAAATTTTAAAAAATAAAAAAAATTAAAAAATAAAAAAAACAAAGAACAACTTACCAAAGACAAAATGCAACCAGAAAACAAACTTGGAAAAAGATTCAATCTTACCTACAAACCAAAAACATAATTACTGAAGACCTAGATTACTGCCCATTAAATTATCAGCTATTATATAGTTAAAATTCTACTGAACACTTAAAATCCCCAAAGTTTCATATACTACGATGGTACTGAAAAGTCAAATATCAAAACATTTCAGCATCTGAAAATATTCTTATATTTCTTTAATAATGTAAGAAAATTATAAGAAAATGAAAAACTAACGCTTAAATATTAGGCAACCATTTACAAATAAATTAGTTTTACTTTCCCCAAAGTCATAGGAACAGTATCCAAATTAGTACTAAAGGAAAGCAAGCACATTGGGGTGCCGGGGTGGCTCAGTGGGTTAAGCAACTGACTCTTGATTTAGGCTCAGGTAATGATCTCACGGTTCCTGAGACAGACCCCCGAGTTGGGCTCTGCACTGGGCAGGGAGCCTGCTTAAGATTGTTTCTCTCCCTCTCTCTCTGCCCCTCCCCAACTCACACCTGCACACTCTCTCTCTTTCTCAAAAAAAAAAAAAAAAAAAAAGACAGAAAGAAAAAGAAAAGCAAACACCAAAAAACTTAAAAAAATAAAACAAATAAACCTCACAAAGTTAATTTAAAACCCCATAAGAGTTAAAAAAAGAAAGAAAAATAATTTCGTTGGAATGGTGGATAAAATTAATGGGGAAATATTTCCTTGAATTCCTATAAAAGGAAAACGCAAAGACAAAAGTTGCAACCGCCTTTTTCTCTCCACACAGAATGATTCAAATTTTAGAGTGAGCAAAGAAAAGAACACAAACCCCTAAAACATATTTTTCAAATGAGAAATCGCATCCATTTGAACTTGACTTTTGAGGTACGCACATTTTTAAAACAACAGGACACAAAGGTGGGAAGTTGGTGTGCATATCTATTAGCATACAGCTGCTTATAATTTGGGTCTAGAGTTGGAACACCATTCTTGGAATAACCAATTGTGTTCAATTTGTAACAGATGTAACCAAGTGTTTATTACAGTAAAATGCTAGTTTCCGTAAGTCAAAAGTTCAATGAATAAACAAGCCTGGTATGTAAGCAGACGACATTTATTGTTCTGAACCAAAGAATGCAGTCTAATCAGGGGTGGACATTAGTTATTCCATTAACTACAGTGTTCTTAATTCGACTCCACTTGGAAGAAAGAGGGAAAATAGTTCATACGCTGTGTTATATTTAATTATGTCTTATTCTCATAGATCCCACACATGATTGCAATCATAAAGTTAAACACAGGGAAATACCTAAACATTTCACATGAATCAACATTTGCCCACATAACCATCTTTAATCTAAAGAGGGAACAAGTCTGATTCAAGACCTAGTTCACAGTTTCTCTGGAGTCCTCACATAATAACATCAAATCATGTTAGCCTTCCTGCCAAAGAGGCTTTCTATGTGCTTTTCAACTGGTGTCCCTAACAATGAAGTTGCCCGCTTAAACCCTTCTCACAGACGATTCTCAGGGCAAGTTTACAGAAACACTCTGAATCAGCCACACTATTTTATGAAAATCTTCAATTTTCAGTTCTGCTCTATGGAATGGGCTGAGTTAGGGTGCGGACAGCAAGGCAGCTAGACTCCAAATCCAGGGTTTAGAAGGGTAGAAAAACGCCAGAAACATATAAGTGGTTATAGTCGAAGACATAAGAGGCAAAGGAATATTGGGGAAGTCAGCAGGCTGGAGGCAAGCACTTTGTGAGAAAGGGTGGTGCAAAATCTGGGGTGTAGGAGGGAATCCCACTGTGTAAAACTGAGGCAGACACAATAGCTTCAAGAAGCTAGAAGAATGGGCTTGGAGGGCTTCAACTCCCACCCACACCAAGGTCATGGCCAGATGTGCAAGTCCTCCTGGGTGTGGGACAGTCTGGAGGCAAAGTTGTCAGATAAACATGCCATGACTTCCTGGTGCATAAATTAACTTAATGACAAGTAACCAAAGCATAAGGCATATTAAAATAATTACATACATATTATGGAGAGGAATACAAACTCACATGAAGTTTTAAGTTGCAACACAAGGGCTTAAATAAATTTTGATTTTTTTTAAACCATTTAGGGCTAACCAGCAAGTTTGGGATTATGTCTTCATTATCTTCCTCCTTTAGGGATACTTACTTAGGGTAAAATTTGAAAAAAATCTGCTAAGTTACCCAGCATGGCAATCAAAATCTTCCACAATCAGCTTCTTGCCCACGTTTCAACCTTATCTTCCGCTATTGATAAATCTAGTAACACTGAAAAAAAAAAAATCTTGGCCAACATCTTAAGAATGCTAAAAATTCTAATTATACTAAATCCGTGCAAAAAATGTACATGTATTGGGGCACCTGGGTAGCTCAGTTGGTTAAGCATCTGACTTCGGCTCAGGTCATGATCTCACAGTTTGTGGGTTCGAGCCCTGCATCAGGCTCTATGCTGACAGCTCAGAGCCCGGAGCCTGCTTAGGATCCTGTGTCTCCTTCCCTCTCTGTCCCTCCTCCACTTGTGCTCTGTTTCAGTTGGTCTCTCTCTCTCTTTCTCTCAAAACTAAATATTTAAAAATAAAAACAGTACAAGTATTATATTCCCTATTGTATAACTTCCAGTATTCACAATTAGAAGTTACCCATGAGACAGTCTCAACTACTGAGAAACTCATGAAACAGCAGGAAATGTGCAAAAAGGAATGTGAACATCAAAAGGAGATGATGCCAGTTACATACATTAAAGCTCACACATTTTTGCCTTAGAAGAGACCAATGTGCCATTACTATTTGTCTATTTTTAATTTGTATAAAAATCCCTGGTAAGGTGGTATTTCTTTCACTTTCCCAGGACACAGCAGCTAATAAGTATGTAGCTAAATAATCAAAGGAGGAATGGGAATACAGCTGGGAACAAGTGCACTAACATAAACTGGAAGCGAGACAGCAAGAGTGAGAAGCCAATCAACCGATACAATCATGACAAAGTATAAAAGTGTAGGGCCTTCACAGCAGACACATCAAGAGCCCTAAGAAAGTGGCATGGTCCATGACAATCAGGCAGGTTGAGATGGACCTGGTGGTGCACTCCTCAGTATCCATTTGCCCCCAAATTATAACTTAAGTTCACCCCTCTCTGATGGCCAGTGACTGGTCTAAAACCGGGCATGTGGACCAATCCTGGCCAATGCGTCGTGTGATGAAGTCTGCGGGACGACCCCCAAGAATTCCTTCGGCCTTTTGCCACAGACTGCGTATGGTGCCAACACACTGGGTAGGGTCGAATTAAATGAGGAACAGAGGAGCAGCTCGACCCGAGATACAGGACCTGAAAGCCACCCATCAGGAGCTGTAATATATGAGCAATATTATCTACTTGTTGAAGCCTTTTTCAACTGGGGTTGGCAACCCATGCAGTCCAAAGCTTCCTGTTAACACAGACTAAGCTCGAGATCTGGCTTCAGCTCTGAGTGACTTAGAGTAAGATACTTAACATCTCTGAGCTTCAGCTTCCTCGTGGATAAAAGCTTCCTCGTTGATGACTGTGAGAAGTTAAGGAGAAAACAGAGCGAAAGCCTATCGCATCACATGCGGTCTGTCCCTTCAAAGGCTGGCACATCCCAGAAATCAAAACTATATAAAGAGACTATATTTAAGAAGCTAGATACATTCAGAAAATATTTTTATCCAGAATTATTTTAATTTTAAGATAATTTAAAAATACTAGGAAGTTTTTTTAACATGACAAGTATTTATTTATCCTAATCTAAGAGCTAATAATAGATTTAATGAAAAAGTACTAAAAATATTTATATATATAATTATATACATATATATGTATATATATGCATATATATACATATATATGTATATGTATATATAATTATATACATATATATGTATATATGCATATATATACATATATATGTATATGTATATATAATTATATATACATATCTATGTATGCATACATTTATATATTATATATAAATATATAATTATATACATATATATGTGTATATGCACATATATGTATATATATGCATATATACATATATGTATATAATTATTATATTATATATATGTATATATATGCACATATATGTATATATTATATACAATTATATGTATATAATTATTATATCATATACATATATGTATATATATGCATATATACATATATGTATATAATTATTATATTATATACATATATGTATATATGCATATATACATATATGTATATAATTATTATATTATATACATATATGTATATATATGCATATATACATATATGTATATAATTATATATTTATATATAATATATAAATGTATGCATACATACATATATATGTATATAATTATATATATGTACAAATATATATGCATATACACATATATACATGTATATATACATATGCATATATACATATATACATGTATATATACATATGTACATATATGTATATATACATATATATACATATGTATATATACATGTATATATATGCATATATATGCAATGTTAATTGTGGTAAAATACACAACAGACTTTAACATCTTAACCATTTTTTAAGTTCACTGTTCAGTAGCATTAAGGACCTTCACATTGTTATGATATCATCCCCACCATTTATTCCCAGAACTTGTTTCATCCTGCAAAACTGATGCTCTATACCTACTAAACACTAACTCCCCACTCTCCCCCAGCCCCTGACAACCACCTTTCTACTTCTGTCTCTATTAATCTGACCATCCCAGGTACCTCATATAAGAGGAGTCATACAGTATTTGATTTTTTTTGTGACTAGCGTTTTTCATTTAGTATAGTGTCCCAAGGTTCATGTCTGTTGTTAGAATTTATCAGAATTCTCTTCCTTTTTAAGGCTTAATAATATTCTCTGTGTGTGTGTGCGCTCACGTGTGTGTGCGTATGCGTGTACACATTTTATTTATCCATTCATGTGTCAGTGAATGAACGCTTGGATTTCAATGGAAAAATAGTTTTTTTAATTTTTTTCATCTTTATTTTCGAGAGAGAAAGAGAGAGACAGAGCGCAAGCAGGAGAGGGGCAGAGAGAGAGGGAGACACAGAATGTGAAGCAGGCTCCAGGCTCTGAGCTGTCAGCACAGAGCCTGATGCAAAGTTTGAACTCACAAACTGCTAGATCATGACCTGAGCCGAAGTCAGATGCTTAACGCACTGAGCCACTCGTGCACCCCCAAAATATTTTTAAAGAAAAAAAATAGGGAATCTGAAAAGAAACAAGAATAATAAAAGAAACCTTGAGTACCTGATTTAATGCAAAGGCAAAATTTCAAAATTTTTATTAGAAGCACTCATGGTGTGTGTTTTAGGCATTAGGGTTGATTTTTTTTGAACTCTGAACAGGTGGGTTTACACTACTTTCTTCCATCGTTCAGAAGGCAAACACCCTGATTCCTAAATGAGGGAAATTGGGGGGGGGGGAGGGGTGGATTTTTAACACCTTATTAATACTAATGGTAAACATACTCAGAGAACATTTGTAATTACCTTTGTTGGTTTGGATGGGTTTAGGTAACCAAGAATAGGGATTATTGACTTACTTATACTTTTATAAGCACTGAAAAGGAATAGCACATTCCAGCAGTGAAAGCAATAGCAGGATTTCATCATGTGTGTGTGTGTGTTTTTTAAGGAATAAAGGATGTTATTTATAATAGTGACCCTGACTCCAACGGATGATAATGCTTTACCTATTATTTTACCCACACGCTGTGCAGTGTGCAGGGCCTTTCAGAGCCAGGTGGGTGAAAGGTGACAACTCTAAAACATTAAATTAAAATAATACTGAGAACAGGAAGCCCTAACCCACTTTCCAATTTGTCTAGTGGTTGCACTTTCTGGGCAGAAGTGGTAAGGCTGGGATGAAGGAGTGGATTCCGATGGCAATTTGGAAGTTCCATCTGACTTTTCAAGGGAAACTGGCTAATTTCCCAGATGTTTTATGAAGTTCTCACATATTTCGTTCTAAAAATGATTTTTTAATGGGCCTTAAAAACCAGGACTTAAAGACAACAAAAGCCTATACAAAATTGGGTGCTAGAAGAAGCTATTATTAATGCCCCGAATCCAAAAATATTCTTAGGGTCTTTGATAAGTTAAAAAGGAATTCGGTGGAATTCATACCTTTTCATTTTAATTTTCGAAGCAAAACCTAGACCCACGGGTTTTTCATCCCTTACAGGACATGAGCCATTTCTATGTGGGTGACCTGTGAATGTTAGTGTAATAATTCTAGGCTTAAAGTGGTTAATGTATTTACACTGAATTTTTATCTATGAAATTTAGGACAGGTTTTCCTATTCCTAAGAACAGAGCATTCTAACAGCATTTCCAAGATGTAGCTGTGAGATTCCAGTATCTTTTCTTGTTTAACCAAATGGAAAATTGAAGGCAAAGGGAAGTGTTTAGTGCAGGTAAAAAACCAAATGGAAAGGAGGTAACCGGTTTGGGGATCCCTGTTATCTTTACTTTCATCTTTCAGAAAGTCCTTTCTGTGACGCCACAATACTTACTTCAGCCCAGGGCCCCTCTGCATGTTTCACCTCCTTCTGGTCCCTTGGAAATTCATTTCATCAAGCTACTAAACTCAACCTCAAAATCCAGCTCATTGTTCATTTCCACAAAGACATTTTTAAAAACAACCCTCACTATTCTAATTGGTTTCTTTACTCAATGCTTCTGCAGAATTTAGATATTTCATTATTGATCACTGTCTAGTATTATTAAATCTTAGTGAGCAACACTTCTTCAAATTTTTAAGTTTATCAAGTTGCACGCACATAGGTTAAATAGGTTAAATGTTATTGCAAAATTTAAAAACAAAAATACTCTGACCCTATCCTACCCCTCCCCAAACCTCCATTCTTCTGTCCTGGAGACAAATGCTTTTGAATTTCTCAGCTGTTTGATCTGGCATTTACTTATGTCCTCATTTCCACATAATACATATATATGGCTATTTCTTGATTTAATGAGGTGAACTTCACATAACATAAAATTAACCATTTTAAGTGAGTACTTCAGTGAAACTTAGTACGTTCACAATGTTGGGCAACACCACCTCTATTTGGTTGCAAAATATTTCCATCGGCCCAAAATAAAACCTCCTACCCATTAAGCAATTTCTCCTCATTCCCCCTTCCCCCCAGTCCATGGCAACCACAAATCTGTATTTGGTCTCTATGGATTTGTTTATTCTAAATATTTCATTTAAATAAAACAATACAGGGGGCACCTGGGTGGCTCAGTCGGTTAAGTGTCCGACTGACTCAGGTCATGATCTGACAGTTCATGAGTTGAAGCGCCATGTCGGGCTCCATGCCGACAGCTCGGAGCCTGGAGCCTGCTTCAGATTCTGTGTCTCCCTCTCTCTCTGCCCCTCCCCCACTCATGCTCTGTCTCTAGCTCTCAAAAATGAATACATGTTAAAAATTTCTTTTTAACTTAAATAAATAAAATCCCGCAATATATAACCTTTTGTGTCTGACTTCTTACCAGAATGTTCTGGAGGCTCGTCTGTGCTGTAGCGTGTATCGCTACCTTGTTCCTTATTATGGCTGTATAGTATTCCGTGGCTTGCATATACCACATTTGTTGACCCGTTCATCTACTGATGAACACTTGGGCTGTCCACACCTTTTGGCTATTGTGAATAATCCTGTTATGAACATGCAAATCCACGTACTTGTTTGAATACCTGTTTTCGATTCTCTTGGGTATGTATTTAGGAGTGAATTGCAGGGCCGCGTGCTAAATTCCAGGTTTAGCTTTTGGAGGAGGCATCAAACACGGACACTTATTTTGTGTGCACATTCGATCTAGCTAAATAAATTGAAGGGAAGGCCTTGTTTTTAATGGAGTTTGCGTTTTGTTTGCTTGTTTTCCTTCCTTCCCTCTCTCTATCTCCAAGTTATATGGTTCCTGATATGTCTCTCTCAGTGCTCCAGAACTTCTTATTCAATAGTTACTTCATCTACATAAACCCAGAGATAGCTATAAGAAACTATTGTAAAGAATACGGTCCCTCTTAACAAAGAGAAATCTTATCATTTATCTTCTTTCACTAAACTGATTTCAGTTGAAAGAAAAGTGTTAGATTCCCTTGCTTTCCGTCTCTGTACATTGATTCCATATCGGATTAGTCTTGATTCTTCTCGACCCGCATACCCTTCTCCCCAGATAAAGGATTTATCAGTAACTAAAAAATAATGCAGTTTTAAAACTGCTTGAAGTTTGTGATGAATAACAAAGCAAACAAAAAGAATTACTTAAACATGGAAAAAAACAAGCGAAAGACAAATCCTGAATCATAAAATATTCCCCTGTGATACAAAACTTGCTTATAAACAAATGGTTCTTCAGAATGTTTCTGCTATCCTGTAAAGCACATTTAAATATTTTGAAAAAGGCAACTGTTCTCTTAAGCACAAAGGTATTTAACAGAGGAAAGGCCATTTCAGAGGCAGTCACTTATGTTAATTAACTACTAGCACCCACACTATTGGGGATGCAGGGTGGGGAGGGACAGAACACCCACGTTTATTCTGCACCCTGAGTAGGCTAAAACGGAAACAAAGAGGATTTATGCTAACCAACAGGAAAGCCGGATCATAATGGCTCTAACACTAAAACACAGCTCAAGAAAGTTAAGAAAGCCGTATGAAAAATGTTTTGAGAAGATACACATATTTTAAAGGGATTTATACGTAATCCTCTGTGATCATTGCTATGGGGATCTGGGCCTCGTTATGAGGACTAGCTGTACTTTTCCTGAAAAACTGGTTTGTTTTTAGATTGGAGACACAGTGAACCATGTCACCAATGATGTTTTTACCATTGCCTTAGCTGTTAATGAGCTCAGAGCCCAATTTTCTGATCCACATCTCCAACGAGAAAGATTTTGTAGCATTCATTTTGTATAGTAATCTCCTCTTAGGGTCATTTTCTTCTCATTTCTGCCTCCACTCTCATTGTATATATCTGTATTGCCTTGACTTAAAACCTAATAGGAAGGAACACCTAGGTGGCTCATCCGGTTGAGCGTCTGACTCTTGATTTCGGCTCAGGTCACAGTCTCGTGGGTTCGTGGGTTCGTTGACCATGCAGAGCCTGTTTGGGATTCTCTGTCTCCCTTTCTCTCTGCCACTCCTCTGCTCATGCTCTCTCTGTTTCTCTGAAATAAATTTTTACAGACATAAAAAAAAAAACCTAATAGGAAGAATGTAAAAACATAAGGAAATCAGCATCTCTAGCCATTCCACTCCCAACCGGACTTATGATTTTAGGAGTCTAACCTTATTTGGTATCTTTTCAGCAATCTAAAAGTATTCAAGGTTAGTGATCTTAGGGTGATCTGTACTGTTGTGCTTAAGACCATGAACCTCATTTTTCCTCAGTAATCAGTGGGTAAAATTCTTATGGTTAAGAAATGCTAAGGCAAATAAGTCACACAGAGAAAGACAGATACCATATGCTTTCACTCTTAGGTGGATCCTGAGAAACGTAACAGAAGACCATGGGGGAGGGGAAGGGAAAAAAAAAAAGTTAGAGAGGGAGGGAGCCAAACCATAAGAGACTCTTAAAAACTAAGAATAAACTGAGGGTTGATGGGGGGTGGGAGGGAGGGGGGTGGGTGATGGGCATTGAGGAGGGCTCCTGTTGGGATGAGCACTGGGTGTTGTATGGAAACCAATTTGACAATAATTTTTATTTAAAAAAAAAAATGAAATGCTTACTGTTAAATTAAAGTTATGGGGTTGTGATGCACAACTTACACAATCCATGCAAAGAGTTTAGCACTCTGCCTGGACCATACTAAGTGTTCAATAAAAATCAGCTCTTATTAGCTACTGTATGTCAACAAGTCCTCCTGTGAGCTTAACTGAGAGCCAAAAACAAAAACAAAAACAACACAAAATCTGAAAGCAGAATCCCATTTACTTTATTTTAAAATGCACTGGCACAGGGGTAACCAAGTATTTCTTAATACCAAGATGCATTGTGAGTTCTCAGAAACCTGGAGGTTCAAGATAAGGTGAAGAGGTGAAGACAGTGTGTGCAGGGAACTCTCTCAAAAAGACAAGTTGTAAAAAGAAGGGCATAGTAGGCAATGGGTTTAGTATTGAAGGAGAATGCAGTTTTTGTGCATGGCTTTTGTTTATTTGCTTAACATGTGTCTGTATGTATGAATGTTTAAGATGTGTGAAACATGTGCCCCCAAGACAGGCACAGGGACAATAACAAGTATAAACAAACTTTACAGATGAGACGTTGAAAATGTGAAGAAAATGAAAAATTAGGACCTAAAAGAACTACGGCTGATGTCAAAGATTTAAAAAGAAAAAAAAGCCACATGTTTCTTTGTTGTTGTGCACATACCTTTTTCTAATGTTAATTTATTTTTGAGAGAGAGAGAGAGAGAGAGAGCAGGGGAGGGTCAGAGAGAGAGGGAGACAGAGAATCCAAAGCAGGCTCCAGGCTCTGAGCTGTCAGCACAGAGCCTAATGCAGGGTTCGAACTCATGAACCGTGAGATTATGACCTGAGCTGAAGATGGACACTTAACCGACTGAGCCAGGCACCCCTAAGTATCTTTTACTTTACACAATAGGTGCAGATATAGAAAATTGCTTCTAATAAGCTGGATCAGCTTTCCCCAATGACTTACACAACCAAATCGTGCAATCATCTTTGGTGTGTTCGGTGCTGGGCCAGGCTGGAGGTAAGGAGGGAAGAGTCTCCAGATGGAGAAGGGGATTATAAATGTAATAATTGGGAAGGTCTAACAAACTTAATTTTATTCAGGGAAAGACAAAGCAGGTTCACCCTGTAAGTGCAGGAAATCCCGATTGTATATGCTAATTTTGTTTTAATTTGCAATTTGTGCTCCACAATTTTTACATATTGAGTTTATTCAGCACAAGGGATGCCTAATAGAAAAGGATGATGAGCTTACTTCTTTAGAACCACTACAAAACGCATGCATAAGAATCCAACGCAAAGGGAATTTGATGACCCCAAACTAAGCCACACGCTGTAAGTCAGAGTTACGTTTTAGGTGGATTTAAATAAAGGTATTGTTCATTTCTTTCATAAGGAGAAACTTTCCAAGTGCCCTACCATACTTTTGCTTTATTTTGTGTGCACGGTCTACTAGTTCATATATTCTAATGATATATTCTCATCTAATGGAAGTATAAGCGTAAATTTCCTACGTATGACATCAGTCAGAATGTGTCCATAAATGCTTACGTAAGGAGTGAAAAGAATGATAATGCCTTTCAAAACTGAAACACGCCGTTTGTATCATTTGTGTCACAACTTCTGCTTTTTTATCACTGTTAAAGCAAAAATACAACCATCAACTTGCAAACTGGGGGAAAGTGTTTCCCTTTGAAACCAAACTTAAAAAAAAAAAAAGATCATGTCTTTCAAAGATCATTTTGGTGAACATAGCAATGACATTTATCCTTTAAATAAAATGCTGTAAAAGTTAAAGTGCCATGTAAGCTTTTTTTTTTTTTTTTCATGGGCAAGTTCAATTGTTAAAATTTGGGTAATGGGATTACTTCCTTTGGAATCAGTTCTTCCTTATTTTTTTTTGTAAAGATAATGTCTGTAGATGACAGAAAATGAATATATATGTTTTGACACTGAAATTCCCAAAGTTGCATGTTAGTCATCTACTTCATGTTCATTTTAAATCTCCCTGGTATATATTTGAAACTTCACACTGCGAAGCATAAAATGAATGTAAAATCTTATGACTACATCAAAGAGACTCCAAAATTAATACAGCTTTTACCATTAGGTCGCATAATATTCAATAGTAAAGAGGAAGTAAAGTCAAATAAGGAATCACAGGCTCATCATACATAAATTATTTAGGACATTTTATGTACCAACCCTGGTCACAGTACTTTCATCAAATTTATTTACTCCTTCCTTCACTTCATTGACTAAACAAATATTGGGCTAACCGCCAAAGGGATAAACATGAAGAAAGATCTCGTCTCTCTCCTCTACCCTCAAAAGCAAGAGACAGACACGCAAGTAACAGTTACAGTATAATAAAATAACTGTTATAATAGAAGCAGTTGCCTCTGCTATGAGAGCACAGGAGAAGCAGCTATCCTGAGGACAGAAGGACCACCCAGCCTTCATTGACAGGTCTCAGCAGCTGATTATATATAGACAAGGTCAAAGAAGAAATCCAAGATAAGTTCAGATATCTGACTTGACACCTAGCTGGTGTCTATCTCTGAATAAGCAAACATAGATCTGGAGAAATGGAAGAAGGGGTTATATTGCCTATCCGTACATATTAAGTGTGAATTGCCTGTAAAATAGCTGGCTGGGGTACCTAATAATCAGTGTATATGCAGGTTTGGCTTCAGAAGAGAACTCTAAGCTGAACAGATTTGAGAGTAGGTTTGAAAACAAAGACATAAAGGAAACTGCCTAGAAGTACCAGACATGGGAGATCATTAAGCATTAATTTTGCTGAGGAATAGAGTAATCCAAATTGACTATTTCTTAGAATATTGTCAACTCCAGAATCACATCACATATTCTAGTGGGAATTAGAGCCAAACTTATCAGAGATACTGAAGAATTTTAATGGGTGTCTTGTGTCAGAATAACTCCCGCTACTAATAATAATGATAAAAATATCACCATGCAAATCAACACAAGCTCCTAGACAGAGAAAAATTAGGCAGAACCTTTATAATTAGACCATAGAAGAGCAGAACTTTCATATTAACTAAAAATGTGACTTGTAAATGGCCACTACTATTGAAGTTCTCATTTCTATGATGCTGGTAAACAGGAAAAGGGCTTTGCACCTGCCTTCTGGTCCACGATAGTCTGTCTGGGTAGGAATCAAACTAACGTGTTGGAAGCACAAAATCAAAATTTCTGATGATAAAATAAAACTGAAATATTAGTGACCGCTCTTGATATTGGCCTTATGGTCTTAGAAATGGAGAAATGACTCAGTATGATAACCAGGGGGCAAAAAGCCAAACGAACACAGTTGTACAGACCAGAACCTGTGCGAGATGAGCTTGGGAGAGCCATCCTGGGTACCTGAGCCGGTAAACGCAGTCCAAAGTATGACAGCTTCAAACGTTTCTATTCAGCGATGTCCTACCAACTTGCTCTCCGCACTCCTGTCATCTGCTATGTCAATTAATCCATGGCATATCCCTCCCTCGCTCTTTTCCAAACTCTTAGATCACAGTTGGAAACCTTGGCTTGATGTGGCTTCCCTCGCCGCTCAATTTATAGAGATTCCAACTCACCTCGTGTTGTTAACTTTGGCTGTTCCCCGTCTCCATCGTCTGAGATTACACACAGAACCAAATGCCTGCCCGCTGCATTCCACTCCAACCACCCCTTTTTGTTGCTTTTGGCATACCAGAAGCAATTCTATACACTTAAGAGGCAATTAAAGATTCAACAGGTAATGTGCAAATCTTCCAAAAATACTCGATTGAGAGCAATAAGAAATATTGCGGGGGCGCCTGGGTGGCTCAGTCGATTGAGTGTACAACTTCAGTTCAAATCAAGATCTCACGGTTTGTGAGTTAGAGCCCGAGTTGGGCTCTGTGCTGACAGCTCAGAGCCTGGAGCCTGTTTCAGGTCCTGTCTCCCTCGCTTTCTGCCCCTCCCCCACTAGTTCTCTCTCTCTCTCTCTCTCTCTCTCTCTCTATCTATCTCTCTCTCTCTCTCTCTCTCAAAAATAAACAAACATTTTAAATAAATAAAGTTTAAAAAAAAGAAATAAGGCATGCATTATTTAATTAAATGGTATTTATAACTATTAATAATTAGATTACAGTTACATGTGCAACTTCATCAAATTTTCAAAGTGGAAATGATGGCGTAACATTTGATCTTTCACAGTAAACACAGAAGTTCAAAGGCCCTATGAAAATAAAATTCAACTCCTTCTGACATTTGCAATGAATATTAATTGGCTGAAATTATTTGTTAAAAGCTTCAAAGAAAAATGCCCTTGAAATAATGTAGCTTCAAAATAGATACGTGGTAAGTTGTAGTTACATTAGGACACAGTCATTTTAAATGTATCCACGACCATTCAATTTCATGTCTATCTCCTCTCTCTTCAGAATGGGGTTCACCCCACAGCTCTGCAGTAACCTAAAGAATTTGCCAGCACATCTGCTGACTGGGCCCAGAATGATGGCTACAGCCCCAAGAGCTTAAGAGAACAAAGGAACTGGGGGGTTGGAGGGAGGGATGTGTAAGCTCCTTTTTCCACATTCCTCCCTCAAACTATAGAGAAGCAAACAAGCTTCTGCTAGCATGTTGCCTCCACCATCCCTGCCAAGGTGTTGACACCTTGTACGGTTCAGCCCTTGGCCTTCAGAGAGGTTAAGTCCAGAAACTCCGCTTCTCCCTTACCTGCGAAGTCCCTATGAAAAGTTCGCCATTGAGAGGGCCTCATGTGAGATCTGGAAGGTACAAGCTGTTGTTTTTGGATGAGCCACAGGCAGGCTCCCGGGTGCCAGCAGACAACAGAGCTTTGACCCAGAGATCTGGCACCCTTCTAGGACTCCCACACTTCCAGATTTCTTGAAAGTGGGCATCCTGGGCGTGGCTCTCCCATCTTCCAACGGTTGTGTAAGTCTCTGATTCCTGGAGTTAACTTCACCCCACTGAGATGGCTTCATCGGCTTCCATTTTCTCGCTCACTGTATCCCAGGGCAGAAGACTGGTTGGTTTGATCTGTCCAGGCTTGCTATTAATTGGACGATGTGTTACTAGTGGGCAGGGGTACTTCATCTTTCACTTGGACCCAGAGGGCTGTCTTTAGTTTCTTGTTCCATGTGGTAAGCACATCTGGACAGGTCCCCAAACCTTCTGTACTCGTTTTTTATTGCTACTGTAAAAAATTACCACTAAGTGAGTGGCTTAAACAAACAGCACTTTATTATCTTCGAGTTCTGCGGGTCAGAAGTCTCATGGGGCTAACTATAATCAAAGGTGTGAGCAGGGCGGCGCTCTTTCGAGAGGCTCTAGGAAAGAATCTGTTTTCTTGCCTTTTCCATCTTCTATGGATGGTCCACATCCCCCAGCTTGTGGCCCTCCATCACTTCAATGTGTCCTTCTGTCCTCACACCTTTTTCTGTGGCCCTCTTGACTCCATCCTATAAAGACCTTTGTGATTTTAATGGGCCCACCTGGATAACCCAGGATAATACCTCTCTCTCAACATCCTTAACATAATCACATCCACCAAGTCTCTTTTACCATGTAAGATAAACTATTCATAGCTCTTGGGAATTAGGATGTGGACGCGGGAGGTGGGGGTGGGGTGTGTTAATCTACCCACCATACCTTCTCGGAGCAGCCTGCCAGCCCCTTCCACATCCAAGCAAGCGGTATAGGGTTTGCTCTGAACATCTCGTCCCTTTCTCCCTTTGCAAGCACACTCGAGTTTGTGGGGCCCAATTCTCAATAAAAAGTAGGAGTAAAAAGTCCCACTTTGAATGAAGCCTAAAGCACACACACTAATACAGATTTCACAAAATCCTGCACGGAGGATTATACAGACAAACAGAATCCCTATTTATATTTTCCATCTGGTTAGCGATCTTGCCTGGTTGGTTTGCCTTATCGATCAGAATCCTGGAGAACGAGAAGAGTAGATGGGGACCCAAGCCCCTAAACTCATCATACCTACTCTATAGATATTCAATGAACTACCCAAATACTCTTGTTTCCAACTTATCTGTTCTGCAATTCGGGTTTTGTGAAACAAACTTTTCAAAATCAAGGCACACCTGTATAAATCTACATTTGAGTAAAAGTTCAATACGACGTGAATCGTCTGCAAAATACAATAAACTTTCCAAAAATACTTTCACTATTTGACACTAAAATACAGTAAAATCATAACACCCAGTATTTTGCAATTTTATATCAGTACAGAACAAAAAGCCTTGTGAATGCTGATCGACGAGGCTATTCTCTTCACTCACACTGAATTAACAAGCATGTACTATCTTGTTCACGTTGCCGATTTCTTCAGCCAATACAATCCTCATTAGCTATAAATAAAGTTGTCTTCCTGACATTCATAACTGAATATTTAAATCAATATCAGATGCAGAAATGTCCTTGGTGACAACACGGCAACTGTGTAAAGAGCAGAATACCTGCCAGAGCAGAAGCTTCATCATCTGTTTAACTGAGAATAGCATTATTTGATTAGAACACAACAAAGCACTAATGGAAATTCTAAAACAATATGATGGCAAAGCCAGAAATGACACTGGCCTGAATTATAATGCAGCTCAGGGATTCTTTGGCCTAGAAAAATACAGGCTGCAGAAGGTTACAGAAAGCCCTATTCTACTCCTGCTACTTTCCTTTCTTATTCTCTCAGACATCCATCCATTCATTCATGTCCATTCATTCATTCATTCATGCACGCATCCGGCATCTATTATGTACCCAGCCCTGAAGACGTGAAAGTCAACAATACACAGTCCCTGCTTTCAGTTTGTTCACTCTCTACCAGAGAAGAAAAACACTCAAAACATCAACGCTTCACACGCTACGAAAAGTGCTGTCACAGAGGTCACTGGAAGCAAGAGAAGGAGTCAGTCACTGTGCACAGAGAGCTCCCAGCAAGAAGCCACACAGCGAAGCGGCTAAGCATGGGTCTGTGGAGCCAGGCTGCCTCTTGGTGACTAATCTTTCTGTGCTTCATGTTGCTGTGCGTTAAACAGAAATAATAATAGCACTTTAAGCACAGTGAGGGCTACATAGACATAGTAATAAGGGCTAGATAGGCATAATAAATGCTATATAAATGTCAACCAACTTGAAGTTTCACAGGAGAGGTAATATTTGAGACAGGCTTTGAAAAATAGGTAAACATTTGTCCGTGATGAAAGAAGGAAGAGCATTTCAGGTGAGCCGAAGTTTCTTTTCATCTAGGAGCTTTTCCCCACTGCTGGTGGGGCAGCTTCAGTGAGAGCCCATACATCTGCTTCGAGAATAACCCACCTCCCTAGGGAGGATCCACACTGCCCCTTTCTCTACTCTAAGCATATCCAACTTCTTGGAAGTTCCCCAATGTCTTAGAGGTAACATCATCAAGCCCTGTAAATTCTAACTCCCACCAAATCTTTAGCCTGTCCACTTCTGCTCTGGCCCCATTTAACCTCTTCTCCACAAAGTAGCAAATCATCTTCCTAATACGTCAGTGTTTTCATGTTACTCCCCTCCTTAAAAAAAACTGTTCACGCTGCGCTAAGAATAGATCCACAGTCCTTACCAACCTACAAGACCCTTTGTGAGGAAGCCCCGACCTCTTTTCTCCCCTCATGTCTCCCCACCTGTGCTCCAGGCAGAGCGGCCATCTTTAACGTCTGCCTTCAAGCTCTCTCCTGCCTCAAGGACTTTGGTGTATCAGCCCCACTACCTGAAGCCTCCTTCCCTTCATTCTCTATCTGACCAGCGGCTTCTTTTCCTTTAGAGCTCAGCTTGAGAACTAGTGCTGGCCAGAGGGAAGAGCATTCAGAAGGGAGGTGGGCAGGCAGAGAGGTGTTTCGACTCTGCTGTTTCAGGCTATGTGAGCAGAGAAGTCACCTGGTGTTTCTGGGCCTGTGTGTCCACCTATAAAATTAGGGGAGTGGGCCAGGTGCATGCCCATCATCCTTCCAGCTCCCATCTTTTCTCTCCCGCCCTTCAACAAACATAACCTTGTCGTATTCTTTTCTCCCTTAATTCTCTCAAGGACCAACCTAAAGCCATTTTTTCCATCCCTCATTCTATTCCATGTCCCCCCACTGTCTGTCTCTACTCTGAGCCCCATAAAAGTAAAAACCTAAAATAAATGGAAATAGCAGCAATGATGAGTGATATTTCCTTCTTTAAGGAGAACATGAAACAAAAATATGACCGGTGAATCCGGACAGGGAAATTTAAAAAGTGAAACATACTGTTAGTTGTCAGGATAATGGTGCAGGCCTTTAGCCTGGACTTGCAGGCCGCGAGTGGTCTGGCTCTTTCTACCTGCCCCCTCCTTGCTCTGTGCACTCCACCCACACTGGCCGCCATCACTCACTCTTGAGGCGGAGCCTTCACCAGAACACTTGACCAACTTCTCTGATTACATACTCTTAACGTTTATTTATTTCTGAGACAGAGAGAGAGAGACAGAACATGAGCAGGGGAGGGGCAGAGAGAGAGGGAGACACAGAATCTGGAATAGGCTTTAGGCTCTGAGCTGTCTGCACAGAGCCCGACGCGGGGCTCGAACTCACGGACCGCAAGATCATGACCTGAGCTGAAGTCAGACGCTTAACCAACTGAGCCACCCAAGTGCCCCTCTGATTACATACTCTTAAGACACCAGGAACCTCCCTTTTATCATCCTGAACACATACAGTTGTAATGCTACATTTAATTTGTGATTATTTTATTGAATCTGCCTACTCCTTTAAACCGTGCATTCTCATAGGAAAGAAATTTCATCTATTTAAACTTATCAGTAGTAAATGCCCTTCCTATCACACAGTAGGCGATTACTATTCCGAATGAATATATGTATAAAAAGAACAGAATAGAACACATCCTATACATAAGATATCCCCAATAATAAGCCCCCAGCCTGGCGTCCATGTGGCAACCAGGAATCCTGTGTCTTCTATAGACTCTATTGGGGTTTTCTTCCCCATACCCGTGCTGCCGCCTGGGATCCACAACAACTCGACTCCCTCCTCTTCCCATCTTGCATTTGTGCTAGTCCCTGAAGCACCTAGAACAGCAGTATTAAGAAGGAAGAACAGGAGGGGTGCCTGGGGGCTCAGTCGGTTAAGCGTCCGACTTCAGCTCAGGTCATGCTCTCTCTCACAGTTTGTGAGGTCGAGCCCCGCATTGGGCTCTTGTGCCCACAGCTCAGAGCCTGCAGCCTGCTTCGGATTCTGTGTCTCCCTCTCTCTCTGCTCCTCCCCCACTGGCGCTCTGTCTCTCTCTGCCTCTCAAAAACAAAGAAACATAATAAAAAAATTAAAGAAAGAAAAAGAATGAAGAACAGAAGAGGAGAGGCCACTATTACCCTGATACCCAGATGAGATGAAGATATCACAAGAAAAGAAAAGTATACACCGATATTCCTTCTGAATATAAATGCAAAAATCCTTAACAAATACCGGCAAGCTAAATTTCAGCAAAATATAAAAAGGACGGCACAACACAACCAAGTGGAATTTATCCCAGGAATGCATTGTTGGCTTAACATCTGAAAATCAATTAATGTAATAGAATAAAGAACAAAAATCATTTGATCATCTCAATAGACACAGGAAAAGCATTTCACAAAATCCAATAGCATTTTATAATGGAAACACTCAACAAATCAAGAAGAGAAAGGGAACTTCCTCAATCTGAGAAAAGGTATCTATACAAAACCCACAGGTAACATTATACTTAATTGTGAAAGACTGAATGCTTTCCCCCTAAGATCAGAGACAAAACAAGGATATCCACTGTCACCCTTCTATTGAATATTGTTCTATAGGTTCTAGCCAAGGAAATAGAAAAAGAAGGAAGGAGGGCGGGGGGGGGAGGGGGTGGGAAGAAAGGAAGGGAAGGGGGGAACGAGGGAAGAAGAAAGCAAGCATCCAGATTGGAAAGGAAGAAATTCCAAAGAGCAATTTAACAAATAGGTGCAATACTTATGCTCTTAAAATCACAAAACATTGATGAAAAAGTTAAAGACCTAAATAAATAGAAAGCCATATATGTTCATATATCAGAAGAATTAGTATTGTTAATATGATATTACTCCCCAAATTGATCTACAGATTTAACACAATTCCTGCCAAAATCTCCGCTGGCTATTTTAACAGAATTTGACAAACAGATCCTAAAATTAAATGGAAATTCAAGGGACTCAGAGAGCCAAAACAATCTTGAGAAATAAGAACCAAGCTGGAGGACTCACACTTGCCAATTTAAATTTACTACAAAACCATAGTATACAAGACAATGTGACACTGACATAAAAAAAAAAAAAATAGACACAGAGACAGATAAATGGAATAAAACTGAGAGTTCAAAAATAAACCCTCACATTTCTGTTCAATTGATTTCAGCAAGGATGCCAAGACAATTAAATTCTTCAACAAATGGTGCTGGGACAGCCGGATATCCACATGCAAAAGAATAAAGTTAAACGTCTTCCTCACACCATATACAAAAATTAACTCAAAATGTATTAGACCTAAATTAAGCAAGAACTAGAATTATAGAACACTTAGAAGAAAACCTAACAATAAATGTTATTGAATTTGCACAAGCAACAAAAGAAAAAATAGATAAATTGTACTAACTCAAATTATCAAAACTTCTGTACTGCAAACTAAACCATCTTCGAAGTGAAAAGACAACCCCCAAAAAAGAAGAAAATTTTGCAAATCATATATCTTACAAGGAACTTATATCTAGACCACTTACAAACGAGTACTAAAAAGACAACTCTATTTCAAAATGGACAATGTATTTAAATAGACATTTATCCAAAGAAGATACATAAATGTCCAATAAACACATGAAAAGAGGCTCAGTACCATTAGTCATTAAGGAAATGCAAATCAAAACCACAATGAGATACACTTCACACCCATTAGGATGGCTATAATTAAAAACAAAAGCCAAATATTGGCAAGAAAATGGAGAAAATGGAACCCTCAAGGACTTCTGGTGAGAATGTAAAATGATGCAGCCTTTTTGGAAAACAGTTTGGCGTTTCCTCAAAATGTTAAACTGAAGTCGCCACATCACCCAACAACTCCACTCACATCACCCAACAGCTCCACTCCCAGACATCCACCCAAGAGAAATGAAAACATATATCCACACAAAGACTTGTACAAAACCCTTCACAGCAGCATTATTCATAGCAGCCGAGAATTGGAAACAACCCAGATGTCTATCAGTCGATGAAAGGATACACAAAATGTGGTCTATCCATGCAATGGACTATTATTTGGCAACAAAAAGAAATGAAGTGCCGATACAACTTGGACGAACCTTGAACACATTACACTAAGTGAAAGAGCCAGTCACAAAAGACCACATGTTGTATGATTCCATTTATATCAAGCGTCCAGAATAGACAAGTAGTAGATAAGTGATTTTTAGGGATTGGCAGGACTGGCAAAGCAGGCAGGTCGCGGGGGAAAGGCAAATGAGCTAACGGTATGAGTTTCTTTTAGGGGAGATGGAAATGTTCTAAAGTTAGACTGTGGTGATCACTGCATAATCCTATGAATACACTAAAAAAAGTGAAGTGTATACTTTAAATGGATGAATTTTATAACCTGTGAATTTTATCTCAATAAAACTGTTTGTTTGTTTGTTTGTTTGTTTGTTTGTTTTAAGGGATGAAAAAAGATGCCCTGAGGCCATGCTTTTCTTTATTTACCACTGAGGTCCCCATCTTCAGTGTCCTCACCTCTCCACACCCCCAATCCCCAGAGACCTCATTCTTTCAACAAAGACCCAATGTGGGTCCTACGGTGAAATGCTCAGGATAACTTCACCCATTATGTGTGAAATAGATACAAATATAAATATTTATATAGATATATAATTATATATATCTTATTATACATTCACTATAATATATATTTATTATACATTTATAAATTATAAAATTCAAATTTCTGAAGATCTACCCTGATCATCTATTACAGGGTTCAGCAAACTAAGACCCACTGACCCAATCTAACCTTCAGCATATTTTTTTTTCTTTTATACTGCCTATAGTTTAGAATCGTTTTTATATTTTCAAATGTTGTTTAAAAAAAAAAAAAGAGGGATGCCTGGGTGGCTCAGTCCGTTAAGCCTCCGGCTTCGGCTCAGGTCATGATCTCACAGTTGGTGAGTTCAAGCCCCACATCAAGCTCTGTGCTGACAGCTCGAAGCCTGATGCCTGCTTCAGATTCTGTCTCTCTCTCATTCTCTGCCCCTCCCCCATTTGTGCTCACGCGCTCTCACTCTCTCTCTCTCTCAAAAATAAATAAACATTAAAATTTTTTTTTAAAGAATATGTGACAACACCCAAATGTAGGCTGCAAAGTCTAAAATATTTATTTACTATCTGGACCTTTATAGAACAAATGTGATGATTCTTGGGTCTATATTTTTGTGTCTACGATTCACTGAGTAAAAAATGTAAGCCCTGAACCTACTTTCTGGTCCACTGGGAATGTGTAGGTAAGATACCATGATACAAAGCTGGAAATGGAATAGACAGGGAAGTACACAGAGAAATGTTTGGGGTCCTCCAAAGAAACCTTAAGAGTCTCAGAGTGACTGTCCCTGATCTCCCTGCCCCTTGCCCCTACTGTGCCCGGACACACCATTCGATGTGTGAGTGCCTGCCAGGAGAATCTCCTTGCCCAGGTCTCTGAAGGCTGCTGGGAGGTGACATGCCCAGTCACTGTCAAGACTGTAGTAGGTAAAAACAAGTTCCTGGTGTTAACCCAGGCAATGGATGGCTAAGACAGTAGATTTTAAATGTTCTCACCACAAAAAAAGAAATGGTAATTATGTGACATGATGAAGATAATTATACGACATGATGAAGATGTTATACTTTGTACATCTTAAACTTACGCAATGTTGTATGTCAATTACATCTCAATAAAGCTGGGGGTGGGGAGGGAGGCAATGGGAAGGGACAATTTCCTGACCACCACTAGAGGGAGGACAGATCCCACATTGCATAAAGGTGCTTGAAGGACCAGAATGCTGAGGAAGGAGAGGGGAGGGAGACTGCCGGACAGATGGAAGGATGACAGAGTAGAGAGGCAAAGGATAATTGCTCTGTGTCTTCTACAAAGGGGTACTAGATGCCAGCATCCAGTCTTAGGGGTCTGGTGAGCCAAGGACACAGATGCGATTGAGAAAACCAGCATCAGAACTCTGAGCCGGTTTTCAACAAACCAAGCCCCCTTATCCTGTGCAGAATGGGGTCCCAGCGAAAGCTAGAAGAACATCCCAATTCCCAGTATCGACACTGATATTTGCCTTGCATGAATCTTAATTCTCAACGATGTCTACATATTTACTGTTGATATGCACTTTATTTATTTATTTATTTATTTACGTAAGCTTTATTAACTTGAGTTTATACACTTGTTTTTAAAAGCTCGTAAAGAAATAAACACACACAGTCGACCCCTGGACAATGTGGGTTTGAACTGCGTGGGTCCTCTCACACACAGATTTTTTTTTTACAATATGGTACTGTAACTGTATTTCTCTCCCATATGATTTCCTTAATAACATTTTCTTGACTCTAGCTTACTTTATTGTAAGAATAGAGCTTATAATACATATAACACAAAATACGTGTTAATTGACTATTTATGTTATCGATAAGGATTCCATCAAACAGTAGGCTATTAGTTAAGTTCTGGGGGAGTCAAAAGTTATGTGTCGCTTTTTGACTTGCATGGAGGTCAGCACCCCAAATCAAAAGTCAGCTGTATTCTCCTGTTGAACAAACTTGTAAGGAGTCAAGAGAGAGGCTACTTACAAGAATGGCAACCTAGATCTTCATAATGTAACAAGATGAAGATTAGTATTTTATTAATTAGAAATTAATACTCATTTTCTCATATGAAAAATCAAACTATCGCATTATTTTCTAATGCTCGGAAGTGATTTAAGTAGCTTTTTCCCAAGGCATCTGGGACCCCGAATGTCACATCTAACATTGTTTCTATGAGCAAAATATTTCCAAACAACCTACTTGGGAAAAACACTCAGAACAAAATGTGTTTGTAAACTAGACAAAAATATACGTGTACACCAGTTGTTTGAAAAGCTAAAAGTCACCCACCTCTTTCTTCTTATTGTTATGATAGTTTGGGTTTCTATCCTTGAGTTCATACCACTGCCTCCACCCCCAACACACATGGTCTCTCCTGAAGAATTGCTCTGGCTGCATCTTTTACAGTTACAGGAAAATGGATTTCTCACAGCTATACTTCAAGGTTGTTGGCCCCATTTCTGCTGCTGTGGTAACTTTTCCTGGCTCCAGAAAAGCGACTCTAAACTAATGTAAATTGGACAAGGTCACAGAGAGTGCTAAGAACAGAACTGGTAACCTACAAGCACTAAACCCAAGGCTCTCTTTCTATTTCTAGAGCAAAAAATGGGCACAACATAACACTTTTCTCTGTTAAGGCAAAACTATTATGAGCACTTAGGACTAAAAATACTGTCTGTTGAGTCAATTTTACAAGTTGCCCTGAGCTCAAGACTGCTCTGAGCTAGCAGGAATTATAAGCTGCAGAGTTTAGTATGATAATTTTATAGAAATATAATAGTGTACCCAACTTTAACACATAGCCACTATATCTGCTCACAATATCCTGGAAGAAGTCATAAAAACATCCTATCAGTTCAGCCAACAGTGCGTTAAACAGGTACAGCCTATTATCAAGCAATTAAGGAGTGTTGTTGAGCACACAGGCTGTTCCCAGCCCTGGGGATAGCTTTAGAGGTGCCATCGTAATCATTATTTTTTTCACATAGTGTCTCATTGGTTAATGGATACGGTTTCATAACTCCTCCTCAGGACAACCAATGAGAATAGTCATGTTAAGACAGGCAAGAAGAAAACCCAGTAGCAGGAGACAAGAAAAAGAAAAGCAGTGAAAATCCAACCTGGGTGGTCAACGAGCTAATCTACAAAGTCTCTCTCAGTTCCCTCTCCCCTTCCTGTTCTTGATCCTGACTTCAGTAGGTGACTCCATTAACAAATAATGTTCCAGAAACAGCTTGGTTTTCCAGTTTGACCCCGATCTCTACTTTTGACCCCTGGAACGCCATTCTTCCCAGCCTCCCACTGACACTGCCATTTAAGAAATACAATGTGATCCCTTAGGGGAAGAAGACCCTTACCCCTTTTGGAGATGACGTGCATGGATAGCATGATAGAATGTGCTACTGTCGCCCCAAAGATGGACCTTACAGCAGCAACCTTCCAGAAGCCCCTGGTCAGAGGTATTTCATGGAAATGATTAGGTCATATCTTGGAGAGATAACTGCATTTTATTTCCTAATTATTTCTAGCAGCAGATGTAAGCAACCTTTGGGACTCCTTCAAGGTCATTTCCAAATAGACTAGCTAAGGATCCTGGCAGAATTCTGCCTCTGACCATAAACCTGGTCAAAGGAGAGACAAAAAGGCCAAGAAACCAGAGATGATACCATAAGAGTAATATCTTATACTAATTAAGCATGTACTTGAATAGAGTATATGGTATTTGTAGTCATAAGAGCTAAAAAGGAAATTAGTGCAAGAAAAGAGGGATAAAAAGTTAGAGGGGTATAATCTTAAATAGGGTAGCCAAGAGAAGCCCTATTAAGAGAAGGAATTTAAGAAGAAGATTTGAAGAGAGTGAGAGTATCAGCAGGTGCTTAGGAGAGAGCATTCCAGACAAAGGGTAGAACAAGTTCAAAGTTGCTTTGCAGAAAGCATACCTGCTATGTTGCAGGAACAGGCAGGACATCGGTATGGAAGAAACACAGTGATTGTGGGGAAGTTGGAGAGGTCAGAAGGGCTAGAAGGGACTAGATTGTTTCCTTTACTCTGAAAGAAACGGGAAGATGTAAATGAACTATAAGAGTAAGATGTGAGGACGTACAATGTAAGCACAGGAGTAGTGTGACCTGACTTCAGTGTTAGTAGTATTGCTCTGGCTGTGTACTGAACCTAGACTTGGGGTGGGGCAAGAAAGAAGTAAGGAGACCACTGCAATAATCCAGGTGAGAAATACTAGAGGCTTTGTCTTGGCTGGTAGCAAGGCAGGTGGTGAGAACTGGTCAGATTTGGAATACATCTTGAAGGCACAGCTGCAAGATTTGAGAATGCAAGGATGACTCCAAAGTTTTGGGCCCAAGCAATCAGAACAATGGAGCAGTCACTTGCTTCAAGAAGGAGCAAATGAGAAAAGTAGGCTTGGTGAAGGGGCATCTCAGGGTCCCGTCTACCCAGAAAGTGATATGCAAAGAGAACAGCGTTTCAGATTTACAATCTTTAGAAGGATATGGCTCTCATATTAAGAATTCCAATTCTACCTAAGTGATACTTCCCTCCTTCACTCTGTCACTGTATACTCATTCATTCATTCATTCATTCATTCATTCCTGTTTTCAACAAATGGTAACTGAGTATCCATTGTGTACCAAAGACACAATGGACATACAGAAGCAAGAAATACTTGGTTCCTTTCCTTATAACACTTACAACCTAAAGAGGAAGTAATAAAGAAATGATTATGCAAATACACCCATACCTACATATAAAATAAAACAAAAATTTGCTAATACACGAACAAAGGTGTTAGGAACTTAAGTAATGGCCCATGGTTGTGGAGCTGGGGAAAGACAGAGTTAGAACATAAACACAAGTTGTCTCCTTCCAGAGCTCACATGCTTATTTATGTTAACAGGGTGATCAAACACCAGCCAGCACCAGCATTGTTCAGTGGAGACAGAGCACAGCAGCCAAGAAGAATCTGAACTCGATTCATGGGGTCCTGTACAATATGACTGTCACAGAATCTCTTCCAGGCCAGAGTTCCCTCATCTTAAAGAGGATCTATATAAAGACCAGATGATCTCGAAAGCCCCTTCTGGCCCTGAAACTGTGATCCTATGATGTGCAGTGGTGGCAAAATGTAGGAAAGTACATGTGGGAAGCACCCAATCCAAACTTAATTTATTCCACAGTTCTGCCTAGGCTAGACCTGTGTGTGAGGCTGAAACTCATGGACCCTTGACCAAGTCCTTCACTGCTCTGTCCCATCAAAGACTGGAAAGGCAGCAGGAATGGGGACGGTAGGAGGTTGGCAGGTGGGACCTTTCTCAGAGGTGGGACCAAAGACAGGATGTGAGCTGGAGAGAGAGAAAAGAGGAAATCCATGGATAGCAGATCCATTAAGGTGCCCCTGTGTTTAGGTGTCCTGAGGGTGTGATTTCTTGTCAGACCTAGAATGGACACTATACAGGACTCTCGTGCATATGAATGTGAGCCTGGGAAATTTAGATCCTTCACCTTTCTAGGCCCCGTTTTCTCATCTGCAAAAACAAGGCTAGATCACTTCTATGCTCAGTAATCTTCAACCTCACACTCCTATAACCTCAGCATGTTTGTACCTTAACTACATTTCCAAAATAAAGTCCTACCCTCTAGAATGTACTCCTTGTAAAATCTACAAGATTCATTCAAATAGTCTTTTGATCTACCAGTGCAATTCTAGTAACAATTCAATTCAAATATCCACAACAGAAGAAACATTGCAGTGTCTGGTTAAAGAATCCCAAAGTTTAGCTACCATTTTTAGTATTTATTTATAGTTCCTTATAAAATACAATTTTTAGTCACCATACATTGTCCACAATCACAAAACTCTTCCTAGAACTCTGACAATGTCCTAAAACATCTTCAAAATACCTAATGACAGAAAATATGGGTTATTTTCTATTTGCTAATTACAAATCGCTACTCAGTGCTGGTATACCAAATCAATGACATCAACTACAGAGTACAATATCTAAACCCAGCACACTCTACATTGACAAACTCTGATTTTAAAAGACAAATTAAATCATTTCAGTAAAATAATCTTATGTCATAAGTAGAGAAAATGAGGTTGACAAAAATTCTAGAATGGCTCCAAATCACATAGCACCAAAAGTTTCCAATAACTAAATCCAGGATTAATACCTATAAGCTCTTGACTCAGATCACCAAGTTATTATTACTGTTGAAAAATACTGGTTTAAAAAAAAAAAAAGAAGTAGCTCTGTTTTGCACATAATAAAAATATATGAAGTTTTAGTTTTTTGGTAAAAATAAAAAAAATTAATGGGGTGAAAAAACCCTTATCTTTCACCTGGGAATTTACCACCTTCTACCTGTGCAATGGGTTCAATTACCTAAGCCAAGGAGAGTCTTGCACATGTGTTTAATCTTCATTGCTAAAATCTCTGTATAAATATTTTAATTGAGTTTAAATTAAATGTAGTTAAAATACACGAGTAGAAATTTGCACATTAAGTAGCAAAATATTAAAAGATGTTTGAAGGAATTATTTTGGTAATTCTAAAGTATTCTTTCATCAACCTGTTCCTCTACCCTAGACACATCCAAATCACCATATTATCAACATATCCACATGATCATGGCATCATGACCTCCATATGGTAATTAACAAAGGCCTTGCTCTAAAAAAGTTATAATCCAAATATCCACAGAGATTCCTGTATTTCATAGAGCACGGAGTTGAGTGCTGCTAATTTCCACTGGCTTAAAATGGAAGACAAAAGTTGTTTGTTAAAGAATATATACTTCCAAATGTTCATGAGCCCTATCTTTTTTTTTTTCTCCTTCCCTCTCCAGCTCCCTGATTCCTTCCCCTTTCAACTCATTCTCTTTCTTCTTTAATGTCCCCCCAATAGAGCAGCCCCCCAACCCTTACCCATAGGTTCACTTTCCAAGGTTTCAGTTACCCACAGAGGTGTGGTCAAAAGGTCAGTAGTAGTCTAATGCTACATCACAATGCCTTCCTCTCATTAGACAGGTATCTTATCATCTCACATCACCACAAGAAGCAGGGTGAGTACAGTACAATATTTTGAGAGAGACAGACCACATTCATATAACTTTATTGCAGTATTTGTTATAAGTGTTCTATTTTATTATGGTACTCTTAATCTCTTACTTGCATAATTTACAAGTCAAACTTCATCATAAGTATGAATGTATAATGAAAAACACAGTATGTATAGGGTTCAGTACTATCTCCAAAATTTCAGGCATCTACTGGGGGTTTTGGATGGATCCCTTCCCCCTCCAATGAGGGGGACGACTATACAGCATGGTTATCTTTCTTTAAAACACTCTTCAATATGAATAACTTATCCCTTCATCCATTCAGTTAACAGACTTTATCGATGACCTACTATGTGCTTGGCACAGTATTGGCCTCTGGGCGTCAAAAAGAATGACAGTGTCGCTGCCTTCAAGGAGGATGAAATACAGCAGATGTTGGGCTCCACAGTTAAGGAGATGGGAGTGAGTCACTGTGGTGAAAACCAGGTAGCACCTGCCGTCTCCTGTAGGACATGTATTTTTTCCATCTTCTTTCCCGACCACTGCTCTTCCAGACTGTAAGCTCCCTGAGTACTGGAACCAAACATCAGTCATTTCTGTTGCCACAGCCTCTAACACAATGCCTGGCACACACTGGGCCTCCTAAAGTGTTTCTGCGTGAATAAATGAATGAATCGGAGTAAATGAAATTGGGTGACCAGTATGCATCATGAATGACTTTTTGAAAGATGGGGTTTAATTAATCGTCTTCGTCCCCCCATGCGTATGTACCCTTGGTACCAGAAGCCAGGTGGGACATCGGACTCCCAGGCACAGACGGTCCTACTCTGGAAGAAGATGCCTTCGTGGCCTTCCCAGAATAATCGCGTCACATTTTGTCCAAACTTCCCTGAGAACCCTCCCAGGAGAGGAGAGGGCGGGCGAGCCGGCCCGCGGCGCCCCCGCTTGCCCTCCGCGGGGCTCTGTTCCTAGCGAGGCGCACGGCTGCCGTGAACTTTTTTTTTGTTCCCCATCAGAAGTTCGGTCAAGTTAAAGGATAAAACCTCCTTCGGGAGTCCGGTTGGAGAGGAAGGAGCCAAAGAAGAGCTGAACGGGCCCCGCGAACAGCTGAGCAGGGAGGTAGGGTCGCGGGCAAGCCCGGTGGCGTCCGGCCCTGGCGGCGGGGCGGAGAAGCGCCCGCAGACTCGGGGGGGACCGGCGCAGGGTGGGGGGCAGCCGGGGGCGCGCCGCCGCCCGCCGGTCAGCCTGCTCCGGACTGGGAGCACTAGCCACCGAGGCTCCAGAGGCGCCCGACGGCCACCGCAGCGACCTGAGGCTTCACGCCCGCCTCCTCCCCCGACCGGGGTCTCCCGCGCGGAGGCTGGAGCGCCTCGGAGCACCCCCAACCTCGCGCTCCGAGCGCGGGCTCTGCGCTCGCCGGCGTCCCCACCCTCCAGCGTCGCCGCCTCGCGCCGGCTTCTCGCTCCTCGTGCCCCCGTCGTCCGGCGTCCGGAAGCGCGGTGGCCTCAGCGCGGCCCCGGGTAAGGAGCCACGCAATATTCTAGCCGCGCCGTTTCCAGCCTCTGACAAGCCCCCGGCTCGCCGCTCCAGGGGGGCACGCCAAGGTCACCAGCATAGGTGTGACTACCTCCACCTTCACTCTCGCCACCCCCCTCCCGCTCTCAGAGCTCCAGGCTCGGGCTCCTCTCGCGTCCCTCACCCCAGCCGGGGTCTCTGCCTCTGGCACCCCCTCACCACCCCCCCCCCCCCCCACATCGGGATCCCTCCCTGCCCTGGCCCTCCCGGGGTCCTCGCCCGCCTGTGGTAAGGCTCACTTTCTCTCCCGGGCGAGACTGCCTCGGAAGTGTGCCCTCGTCGTCCTCAGAGAACGAGGGGAGGAGATGTGCCTGCCACTCGCTCCAGGGGAGCGGCGGGGAAACCGACGCAAACTTCTGCTGCACTTACTTCGGGCCGAGGCTGCCGCCCCCTCGCCTCGCCTCTCTCTCCCACCGGCAGCTGCTCCGCGGCGACCCGGAGCCACCGCGCTCTCATTCCCCACGCCGGCGCAGCTGCGAAATGCGCAGGACTCGGGGGTCTCTCCCCGGCGAGCGCGCCCGGGGCGGGGAGTGCCGGGGCGGAGGTCCGGCCGCCGCGCTCCGCGGCGAGCTGTGCAGCGGCCGCCTCCGGCAGCCCGGGGAGGCTGCGCACGCCGCCGCGCGCCCGCTCCTCCGCCGGGTCGTTTCTGTCCGAGTTGCAGTTTCAGTGCCTGCCAGGACTGCAGCACCCTCTCCGTCCTCCCCCGGAAACGACTTTCAATTCACCTGGAGGCTCGCGAGGCTCCCCCGCGGGCGGGCAGCGTGACAGCGGGTGCAGAGGAGAGGGAGGAGCGCGCGAGCGGCGCCTGCCCGAGTGCGCCTCCAGCTTCCTAGGCGAGGAGCGCGCAACCCTCTCCAGCCGCTCTCCTCGGGACTGCAGTCCTGACGTCACCCCACCCCCCCCCCCCACCCCGCGGAGAAGCGGCTCGGAGGGTGGGGTGCCGGGAGCGAGGATGCGCGAGTGTGAGCGGGAGTGTGAGCGCGTGTGTGTGCACGCGCGCGTGTGCCTCGCGAGGCTGGGGACCGGTCGGAACCGCAGCTGGATCTGCGACGAGCCAGAAACCGAGCTCCCTGCAAACAGGCGCCGAGGGGCTGCCGTGAACAGCCGGGGGCGCTCGCTTCCAGGTTGGGGCGGGGATCCGGGGATACTACCCACGCGAGTTTGAAAGCGACCAAAGGAAACGAATTAACGCGACGGGGGCAGTGGGAGAGCGGGAGTCGGGCGCTCTCTTTCCCCAAAGTTGCAGGATGCTCTGGGCGCCTTTAAAACACTGCGCTGGATGTTTAGGAAGAAGAGAGGAGTAAACCGTGCGAGAGGGTTGATTTTCACCTCCCATGGGTAGGAGGCGGGGTGTGGACGGGAAAGGTCCTCTCAGGGTCCTCTTGGCCTCCACTCTCTCTGAGAGGTCCTAGGAAGGTGCTCGCTTTGGTCCGCCACAAGGGTGCCTACTCTGAACAGACACACCGCTGTGTGCTGAGAAGTTGCTGTAAAGGGATCAAGGGGACCTGGCCTTTCCCACCTAATTCCCAGCCCCGCGTGAACCTGGGGGAGTTTCCACCAGAGTTGGGCGGAACCAGAGAAACGGGTCAAGGCCGAGGCTTGACTGTAGATGCGCGATTCCTTGTCCTTGGGTTCGGGGTCGGAAGCTGCGATGGTTAGAACTCCACGCAGAGTCCCTAGAGATCATCAGGGTGAAGCCACAGTTTGAGTCTTTGCCACACTCCCCAATCCTTAAGTAGCCACCCAACTTTCCTCGTTCTCTGAAGTTGTCCCGGGGATCAAAAATAGAAGACCCTTTCTGTGGAGGAACCAAATGAGAGGTCTTCAAGAGGTTCTGGGATGGCTCAAGTTTTCCCTGGAGCGTTTGTCCCTTAGGAGCGACCCGGCCATCTTTGGGGCACAGTGCCTGGCTCGGTGCCCCTGCTGCGCTCTGCACAGCCTGGGAGTGCCCTCCCGCCGCCCGCCGCCTCCGGGCTGGAGCAAAATGTGCAATGCGCTCTCGCCGAGACCGGATCCGCTGTCAGCCGTGAGACGTCAGGTGCGCACTGCAGTGACCGCAGGAGCAGCCAGCGGTTTTGCCCCAGCCAAGTGGCAGTGAGTTTTTAACGCAGGCGTCTTCCTGAATAGTGTTTGATCTCCGAGTTGCCTCTAATTCGTTAAAACACTTGCTTCAAATGGAAAGAGTGGAGGGTGGGAAGCAGGAAGTAAACAGAATGGGAGAGAAAGATCCCCTGCTCACACTTTTAAACTTCAGCCTCTTAAAGTTACTAAAAGTAGGATCAGCCCTGGTTGAAGCAGCAGAAAGTTTCGTTGCATTCTCGAATCTCCAGTGGAAGCTTAACAGAATAGCAGAAAGTTTGGGATCTTGGGCTACTGCCTGCGGTTTAAACGCCTCAGGAATTCCCACATTTGAAACTTAGAATTCTAGCTAATCAGACAATAATATATAGATATTCTCAACTAGGAGATGGATTTAACAAACAAGTAGAATAATTAAAATAAGTAAAGATGCAGCATGTTGCTAATTAGAAGATAGAACAGGAAATTTTCAGGGAAGGACCTAGGGTATCAGCTTCCAGCACCTCTTGCAAAGGCCCTTTTTTTAACAGAGAAGTTTGAAAACACCCTGTCATCACAAAGGAATTACATAACTGGATCCTAATTATGCATGTTTCAGAAACAGTGATTCCTCAGTAGGAATGACTGTTCCTGAAACTGTTAAGTTCAGATTAGTAGTGTGGGAATAAGCAAGTCATTTACGAAGGAATGGTTTGAAAACAAGATTGTAAAGTGGCGGGTATGCTGGTACATACGAACCTTCCAAGTTGGGGCACAATTTTTCTTCCAACTGTTCAGTGTCAAGGGCCAGTTAGTAATGCTGTCTTAGCAGGTGTGACAGCTGGCTGACCTAGCCAAAGGAAGTAATGGCTATTGGATGTAGCGGGCCTAAGTACTTCTTCCCTGATTTCCTATTATATTCTGTTCACAGCTCCAGGGTAACTTTCCTTCACATTCTAATGGCATTGGTGGTTTGCAGTTCTGTCTCCTTTCTAAATTCAAAAATCTCCTTCGGAGCAGGAATTTTGTCTTTCTTTCCACAGGACCCAGCATGGTGCCTGGGAAAATGGCATTTAATACATACATGTAGACCGGATTAATTGTTTTTTAAAGAGTTTAAAATAAGTACCTGTTAAAATCTACATGTTTTAAACTGTCTCATGCCATCTATGTGAAGCAAACAAAATATATACTGTATATATATTATATTTATATTTATATATGAAATGAAAAGGAGAGGAGAGGAAAAATCATTTCTCAAAAGAATAACTGTCAATGACTGAGTGGGAGGTTAAGTTGTCCAGAGAAACATCACTTTCTGATCTTATCCTATGAGAATCCTTTCATGTTTGTTAATTAGCACATATATATTTTATTTTATTTTATTTTATTTTTTAACATTTATTTATTTTTGAGACAGAGAGAGACAGAGCATGAACGGGGGAGGGTCAGAGAGAGAGGGAGACACAGAATCTGAAACAGGCTCCAGGCTCTGAGCAGTCAGCACAGAGCCTGACGCAGGGCTCGAACTCACGGACCGCGAGATCGTGACCTGAGCTGAAGTCGGATGCTTAACCGACTGAGCCACCCAGGCGCCCCTGGCACATATATATTTTAAACATTTGGTGTTTGGAACGCAGAACGCTGCCCAAAGTGCATTGCAAATATTTTCCCATTGGTCAGAATGCATAAAATCATTTAAGTTGGGTGTATGCACTTCTGATAAGTTAAGAAACACTCTTAGCTCAACTTGCCCTGGACTTTGCCCTAATCACTGCAAGGACCGCTCTCACTGCTCCAGGCACTGCCAATATGGCCCAACAGGCTTCAGGACAATGCTTGTGTGACCCTACAGTTCACCTATGGCCAGGCAGTTCAGTTGTCAGCCACCTTCCAGGGACCAGATGGAAAATTATCTATACTTACACACCAATCCATAGCTACCATACAGTCCAAACATCGTGTTTACAAAGAAGGAATAGCTCTATTGGGAGTCAGGGTAGTTTTTTGCTTTTGTTTTTGTTTTTGAAGAGGGCAATATTTTAATATAAGAGTGGCTTTTTATCATATACCCTGTAGCTATTAAAGCCTCTAAACCAAACCCTTTAGCAAATACATGTTGGCAAAATCATGGAGACTCATAATTCTGGTTTACCGGAAGCTTTCTCCAGAGCAAAACAAGCTCTGATTCAACTCCTAGTTTTCTGCAACAAAAGAAGGAAGAGAAGAAGAAAGGGAAAAGGGGGAAGGGGGAAGGGGAAGGGAGAAGGGAAGGAAGGGGGAAGGGGAAAGGGAAGGAAGGAGGGGAAGGGCAGGAATGAAGATTAAAATTATTTCACACAGGAAAACAGTATGGAGGTTCCTCAAAAAATTAAAAATAGAACTACCTTATGATCCAGCAATTGCACTACTGTGTATTTACCCAAAGAATCAAAGAAAACGAATTCAAAGGGATACCTGTACCCTTATGTTTATGGAAGCATTATTTACAATAGCCAAAATATGGGAGCAGGCCAAGTGTCCATCGATAGATGAAGAGAGAAAGAAGATGTATATATATGAATGGAATATTACTTAGCTATAACAAAGAATGGGGGCACCTGGGTGGCTCAGTCAGTTAAGCATCCAACTAGAGCTCAGCTGTACTGACAGCTCAGAGCCTGGAGCCTGCTTAAAATTCTGTATCTCCCTCGCTCTCTGCCCCTCTCCTACTTGTACCCAGTCTCTCTCTGTCTCTCTCTCTCTCAATAATAAATAAACATTAATTAAAAAAAAAAGAATGAGGGGCGCCTGGGTGACTCAGTCAGTTGAGTGTCTGACTTAGGCTCAGGTCATGCTCTCGCAGTTCGTGAGTTCAAGCCCCACATCAGGCTCTGTGCTGACAGCTCAGAGCCTGGAACCTCCATCAGATTCTGTGTCTCCCTCTCTCTGCCCCTTCCCTGCTCATGCTCTGTCTCTATCTCTCAAAAATGAATAAACGTTAAAATTTTTTTTTGAAAAATAAATAAATAAATAAATAAATAAATAAATAAATAAAAAAGAACAAAACCTTGCCATTTGCAATGACGTGGATGGAGCTAGAGCGTATAATGCTAAGCAAAATAAGTCCGAGAAAGACAAATAACCCTATGATTTCACTCATATGTGGAATTTAAGAAACAAAACAAACAAGCAAAGGGAAAAAAATAAGAGAAGGAGAGGGGAGAGAAACCGAGAAACAGACTCGTAACTATGGAGAACAAACTGGTTGCCAGAGGGGAGGTGGGGGGTGGGGAGAAATAGGTCAAGGAGATTAATTAAGGTATGCACTTGTTGTGATGAACACAGGGTGATGGATGAAAGTGTTGAATCACTATATTGTACACCTGAAACTAATATAACACTGTATGTTAACTAATTGGGATTAAAATTCAAACTTTAAAAAATCAAAACTGAGAAAAATGAGTTCACATAGGGCTTACCTAAAAACCAGTTGGCACGTATATCTTTATATGTTTATTATATGTGTTTATAAAGAGAGACTATGGTCAAAATAATTTTAACAAATCGGTCCAATTGTGTGTGGATACATTTTCAAAAAGACACGAAAAGGGTCATTTAAGCTCATGATAAAGAAAACAAAAAAAAGTGTAAACATTTGTTTTTAGGACATAGTAAATTTGGTATAAAACACTGGAATTTTCCTGTGACTTCTCTCAAGACTTGGGTTTGCTCTTAATATTTTATGCCTCATGATATATTAATAGCTCTGTATTTGAACAGTATAGCTTTGTATAGTACCTTCTAATCCTGGTAGAGTTAACCTCAAAGACAAAATCTAAATGGCTGATTTCTCTTAAGAAGTGAAAGTGCTAAACTGATACATTCAAATTTTAAAAATGTCATAACCGAAACAAGCAGTTGGCATGACATGTTTATAAATAGTACACCTAAAGTACTATTGCAGATGAACAATAATTTTGCAATTAAAAAACTGGATTTGGCTGGGGTTATTTATATTTAAAATATGATAACATTTAACTTACACATGTGTCCATATGTTGAAATGCTACTGCTCCGTAGCTTTTCAGATAGGATTTAGAGCATTCCCTGGATCTGCTTTTCCATGAGTCACAGACTACTCATCCTAAATGGACTATATTGAGACCAAAGAACATTTTTGTCACATTATGAAACCTAATGAGGAATAGTAAAGAGTCAGTTTGTTGTTTTCAATTCCGATTTGGGGGAAGGCTTCCTCAAAGGGTGGGTTTTAAGGGTTTTTATAAGGGATGCTTTTATAGGTAGATTTGCTTATGTGCGAACAATGGTGCTGCTACAGTTTTCATTCTTCCCATCAGTGGTATCAAGTCAGGGAAAGTCTTGGCCAAGAGAATAGATTTAGAAGATCAAGTACCTATCAGACTTGTTTCCTGCCCCCAAAGAGCCTACGATCTGGTACCCTTTTCTGCTTTCCATGTGACTCCCTGTGAGTTCTGCTTTGGGATTTTGGGATCCAGACACTTACGTCTGGGCAAGTAGGGGAGGACTGAATTTATAAGAGCCAATTAGAATTTCTTAAGAGGCATCAGGAAGTCTTTTTAAGTGGATGTAGTTACAGTGCTTTGATTTTCTCTGAATTGAGCGAAGCAGCTTCAGTCTAAGACTAAAAAGCACACTTGCTTTTATCCTTCAGTCCTTCCAGAACACTTATTTCTTTAACCCCATTTTCTGCCTGGTCTCCTTCCACTTTAGCAAAGAGTAGTTTTGGGGTTTTGGTGTGTTTTTTTTTTTTTTCTTTTTCATTTAGATTGTCTAATTCAAGCAATTAGAACTTAGGTACCTCTGGGCAGAGCCCTTGTCTGCCTATGTGTTTATAAAGCATTATGTACACTTACTGTACTTTATAAATAATAATAACAGTAATCACCTTCTATACAAAATTAGAATGTTAGCATATTCAACTAGTCTAGTGTGCTGATTTGCTTTAGTGCTTCATAATTATCTCATGAAACCAATGGTATAATGGGCACTACATTATACAATCTTCCAAAAATATATTCCTATATATTCTGGCAGAGAGATGCACCTGTGTTTTCCTCCACCCACCTCTAAGATACAGAAATGGCAGGGTGATACTTACGTTGTATTCATGTTGCAAACTATTCAAAGTCATCTCCTTTTCAGCCTTTTCCTTCCTAAAAGCCAGGCAGCATTAAGTATGGTTAAGAGATATATGTGTCCTAAGTAACTCGAACAAGAAGATGGGAAGCTGTAATTTTCCCCACATAAAGGGCAGCATGAGAATTGTGGATTGCCACACTCTTATTGCAGGAAATGTAAAGCCTCGCGGCGTTTATGTAAGGTTCAACCACTGATAACTACCAACGGCCATTGCTGTAACCTGCTTGAGCCTTCATTGTCTGATTAAACAGCAACCAGAAAATTAGTCGGACTTTGGGGTAAAAACAGAGAACTGCCTCTCATTTTCAAACTCAGAGGAAAGAGCAAAGAAAGTGTGGAAAACACAGTTGATAAATACCTCTTGGTTCGCAGTAAGCAGCCCTGCTGGTCTCTTCCTGCAACAAACTTGCCAGGTTGAGGTAATTAAGTTAGTACTGCGGCTTAAATCATTAGGCAGACAGGTCACATGCCCAGAACACCCATGGCATTTGCAAATATATAGTGTTGAAAGAGCAGCACTACATAAAATTGAAAACCTCACACCATTTTACTACCAAGAAGAGGGAGCTCCCTGCCTTCCTTTGCTTTTTTTTGCCCAGGGGTTTTCTTCTAATGCAGTAAATGTTATTTTAATGTGCCAGAATGGAAACCCCGGCCAGAGACTTCTGCAGTCAAAAATTCCACTGTCTCAGGCTGTATTTTTAGTCCTCTGAATTAATTGGATATAGCACCCTATAGTAAAAATCCCTTTGACACTGCTTCAGAAATACCTAAGGCATGGTTCCCAGAAAGAACTGCCAGCCGGCCACAGAGCTGAGCTGCTCTGGCAAAGGTGCTGAATCTGTACCCAACAGTCCTGGCTCTTCCAGGTTCTTTCCAGCAAAGCAAAACCCATTGATTTTTACAGTACATGGAGCTGACTTTGGAAGATGCTATCATTTGAAACATTATGCGATCCGCCAAAATACTCACTAGGTATGTATGTCTTCACTTGCAGCTGCTTAAAAAAAATTTTTTTTTAATAATAAAAAAAAATTGACCTAATCCTCAAACGTGTGCGTGAAAGACCATGGCAAATGAGAAATTCAAGTCAAAATGCCCTCCGGAACATTCCCATTAAAATGATTAAAGGGGAGATGTACGGTGACTGTACCTGTCCCCTAGCAACAGCTTCTGAAGTTTGAAACTATACGTATTCTTAGTGAAAGCACCATCAGAAGATATATACACCACTCGGTACTGGGCAGGGAAAAAAATATATATCCAAGGAGAAATATTTATAGTGACAAAGGAGAGGTGGGTTTAAGGTGAAACATGTTGGTCCAGCTTGAGTTTAAACTTGCATCCCAGAGGTCTTCTTACAAGAGAGGAGTAGAAACAGAAATTGCTCTGGATATTTTGAGAAAACGGTGACTCAGTGTCCAGAATTAGGGGCTCACAGAATCGTTGGAAGATCTAGAGGAAAAAGTTCTGACTAGAGATCTGAGGTTCCAGAAATGACATGCAAAAAAATACAGAACTGAACTTGTGGGGCAGCCATGACTTCTGAGGCTGCCACTGAAGCCTCTAGGTGCCTAGATCTGTTCCACCTCCGCTGTACTGCTATAGCTGTTTCTGGACATTCAGAAGCCAGGAGACCGCCAATGCAGGGAAATGGTAATTTCTGTGACTTTCTCTGCCAGCAGAAATACCCAAAGCTGGGAGGAAGGTGGCTTGTGCCTCGTTGGCCATCTCTTTGGACATGTTTCAAGAAGAGTTAGTGCTTGGTTCTTGGGACTTTTCCCTCACCTGGTTTCTTGTTATTATTGTTTATAAAATATTTTAGAAGTGCCAGGAAAAAAGAATTCAGACACCAGAGTCATTGTTAACATCGCTGTTATAATTTAAGGCATTACCGACAGTCTTGGGGAACAAATAAGCAAGTAAGCTTTGAAAGAATAGTACATTTCTTTATAGGTTTCTTAGCTTTAAAAAAAAGCCTCTTGGCCTTTAAAATAAAATTTGTATGTAGCTTTAAGTGGATGTAGTCTAAAAATACGTAATCTGTTTGTCCAGACCACCATAACAGCGGAGACTTACGCGCGCGCGCGCGCGCGCACACACACACACACACACACACACACACACACACACACACAGCATTTCTATAATTCCACCCCCACACTCTATTACAGGACTTTAATCCTCCACCCAAAGAGAATCCCTCGCATTGTCCTGAGGAGTCCAGCTCTAGGCCAGAAATCCTATGTGGGATCTTTTAGGACCAACCAGAGGAAATTACAAAGGCTTTGCCTGGCAGCCCGCATGGGCAGGGGAGGCGGGGGAAGCTGCCCTCTCCACACCGGAGTTGGTGCACAGCCACTGCATTGCCATTTTCCAGAGGGAGTTGCAGTCAAGGGCTCTGGGCTCCCAAGGCCAGCCATGCTCACCCTCAGATCTGTATTCCGAGCATAGGCACCTCCATTTAGAAGCCTCCTTATGGAGACCTTGACTGAGGCACTTTTCTCAACTCTGAGTCAGTGCTTTTCCATTCCTCAGCCTTCATCCCCTTCCTCCTCTTCACCCATGAGAGCGTAAAAACGCAGAAGGCTTTATTCAGGGCTCCACGGCAGTGAGCCTATCTTGCGACCACCCCCGATCCTGGCGGATCTACCCGACCTTTGCCCGGTGCCATTCCATGGGGAAAATGGAACACTGGGAAGCCGGCGCCACTTTTTGCCTCTTGCTTGCATTGTCACAGTACAGGAGCTTGATTGTTACTTTCAGTTTGGCTGTTGTCCCAATTGATCACCTCAGCATCTGGTTGTTCAGCAGCTCCTGACCCAATATGCCCCAATTGTTTCTGAGCCCTTGCAGGGTTCTTTCACGAAAGGGACTCCCAGCTACCTTGGGGAGCCTGCGGTTTCCCTCTTCTCTAGTTCCTGGCTAGTCCGGGGGACCGGGAAGTGCTCTCTGAATTGTCATTGATGGCACTGGTGCCGTCTCGCTGTGGTATGACACTCCTCCATCTAGCTGACTTGTGTCAGATCTTCATGCTGCACTATGGGTATTGCTGGTACTCTCTCTGGCCAATGGGCTTCACAGTCCTTCCTATTTCTACTTCTGCTGTTATTTCCTTTGAAGGAAAATTCCATATATATTCCATATATATATGTATATAATTCCATATATATAACTATGGAATTTTATAAATTTTTTAAAATTCCATAATTTTTAAAATTCTGTAATTTTTAAAATTCCATATATATAAATATGGAATATATAAAATTATATATATATATATCTGAGGTTTAATTTGCTTAGGGACTTGGAAAGGGTTCCATGAAATGGGTCATTCATTTTTGTTAGAATTCCCTCCAAGTCGCTGACACAAGGTGATGGAGAGAGAGGATTATCTGAGTGATAGACATTCTCAAAATGACCCCTTTCTCGCTACACCCCAAATCTTTTAGACCCCTCCTTTCTCTGAGAATGAGGCGAGCCGTTGTAGGAGTCGTTCTTGGCCACTGGTAGTTGGTATAGTTCATGGACTCACTCAGCCGTCATCCCACACCTGGAGTTGGAGAGGCCAAAAAGCTACAAACTTCATCTGTCACTGTTCCTTTACCTAAGGTTCAGGATTCAAGTTAGGGCTCAATGATAGATACACTCACACAAGATTTCCATGTCTGTGCATGGGCTAATTGCATATGGTTGCCTTTCTCCATTTTTCTAGGACTCCCTGGAAAGCAGTGCAGATTGGGCAAAGGGAAATAGGTCATTCCTTCTTAGATTTTTGGTGAAGACTTTCGACATCCCTTAGGCTATGCTTTGTTTTTGTATTCTTTCTGACTGCCACCTGCACACACATTTTTGGAACTCTTCAAGTGAATCTGAGGGAAATGGAGACAGACAGACATACACCCTGGAATAAAATACAGGCTTTTCTTTCTTGAGGACTAACAAAAGATTCACATACTTCTAATTTGGGCAGTTTCTTTTAAAATACAGCTAACGTCCAATTATTTTATGTTGATTATTTTTAGTATTTGGCCTATATGCAGGGCATATGTCATGTTTCTGGCTTCCCAACACTTTCTAACACCTTTCTAATTTGGGGAAATGTTCTACTTTGTGAGTTTCACCTTTTCAAGATTAAACACGTGGATGGCTCACTTGTTCAACCTCCTTTGCAGCTAGAGCACAGGCAGGTAACAGCACCAGTAGTCTGTTACACCCCCAGGAGACTTCAGTCCAGAAGTGAGCCACATGAGAGACAACGTCTGTGCAGAGTAATCAATATAGCAGAGAGAATGATGGTGAAGACTTCCGGCTTTTAGCAGAAGCTACGTTTGCAAAGTCTTTTCGACTGGAGTCAGGGCTGGCAGTGGGAGCAGCTGAAGCCATGTTAGGTTGCGGGCAGCCTTACGAAGCCAACTTTCTAGTGCAATGGCAACAATGGTGCTATTACTCCTCTAGCAGATTCTATGGTGTGGCTTCAAAGTGTTAGCAAAATGTTAGTCCTGAGCTTGGTGGTATACACTGGGATTATGTTGAATCTGTAGATCAGTTTGGAGAGAACTGATATCTGATCAGTTTTAAGTCTTTCAACTGATGAGCACAATATATTTTCCTTTTTACTTAAGTCTCCTAAAATTCCTCTCGGCGTGGTTTGTAGTTTTCCATGTACGAGTTTCGCACATTGCTTGTCATACTCATCCCAAATATTTCATAATTTTGGTACTGCTGTAATGATATTTTTTTAATTTTTAATTTATTATAGCTCATACACAGAAACACATTGACTTTCGTACATTGATGTTGTATCCTGCAACTTTTCTAAATTGTTATTAGTTCTAGTAACATTTTGTACGTTTCCATCAAATTTTCCCCTGTAGACAATCATGTCATGTGTGAATAAAAACAGTTTAGTTCTTCCTTTCTGATCTTGCTGCCTTTTATTTCTTTTCCTTGCCTGGTTGCACTGGCTAGAAACTCCATATGATATCTGATAGATATAAGCCATTCAGGTTATCTGATTTCTTCTTGAGTGAACTTTAGTGCTTTGTGTATTGCAAGGCATTTGTTCATTTCCTCAAAGTTGTCAAGTTTATTGGCATGAAGTCCTTCATGATATGTCTTTATTGCCCATCTATTATTTGTAAAATATGTACTTATGTCTCCTCTTTTATTTCTGATATTGTGTGATAATGTGGGTCTTATCTGTTTTCTTTGTAATAAATCTGGTTATCAACTTTATTTTTTCAAAGAACCAGCTTTAAGTGTCACTGATTTTTTTCTATCATTTCTTTGTTTTCCATTCTAATCTTTAATTATGTCCTATCTTCTGTTTACTTTGGGTTTAATTTGCTCCTTTTTTAATTTTCTTATAGTGGAAACTGAAGTCAAAGATTTGAGAACTTTCTTACTATCCAACAATATAGGCATTTAGTGCTGTAAATCACCCTCTAATTACTGCTTGAGTAGCATCCCTCATATTTTGATATTTTCTGTTTTCACTGTCATTCAGTACAAAATACTTTCTGATTTCTTCTTGAGCTTTTAATTAACCCCTGAGTTATTTAGAAGTATGTTATTTAGTTGCCAAATATTCGGAAATTTTCCAGACGCTTCCTGTTATTGATTTCTAACTGAATACCACTGTGGTCAGAGAACTTGTTGAGACTTTTTTTTATGCTCCAAAACTCAATCTATCTTGGCAAATGTTCAATATGAATTTGAAAGGAAATTGTGTTTTTGTTGCTTTTAAAGTTTTCTATAAATATCAATTAGGTCAGGATTTATAGTGTCTTTCAAATGCTCTACATCCTTATTGACATTTTGTCTCTTGTTTATTCTATCAGTTAGATTTGATTCTTTTATTACATTTGTGTATTTGTCTATTTCTCCATGCAGTTCTATCAGTTTTTTGATCAACTTCATGTGTTTTGGAGCTTTTTTCCTAGGTACATAAAATTGTAGGATTGTCATGTCCTCCTGATGAGTTGAAGTCTTTGTTCTTATGAAATCATCATTTATACAACATAATATACTTTGTTCTGAAGTCTACTTTGTCTGATGTTCATGAACTATTCCAGCTATTTTTACATTAGCCTTGGCATGGTATATCCTTTTCCATTATTTACTCTTTTTAAAAAAATTTTTTATGTTTATTTTTGAGAGAGAGAGAGAGAGAGAGAGACAGGGCACAAGCAGGGGAGGGCAGAGAGAGAAGGACATACAGAATCTGACGTAGGCCCGAGGCTTGGAGCTATCTGCACAGAGCCCGATGCTGGGCCCAAACCTGGGAACCATGAGATCACAACTTGAGCATAAGTTGGATGCTGAACGGACTGAGCCACCCAGGCGCCCCTCCATTACTTTACTCTTATTTGTGTCTAACATATTTAAAGTGGGTTTCTTAGAGCCGCCAATTGTTAGGTCATGCTTTTTGGCCAATCTGGAAGAAGTCTCTGCCTTTTAACTAAGGTTTTTAAATGCTTTAATTTTATGTGATTAATTATATAGTTAAATTTAAATCTACCACCTTGGTGGCATCTGGGTGGCTCATTTGGTTAAGCAGCTGATCTTTGATTTTGGCTCAGGTCATGACCTCATAGTTCATGAGACTGAATCCTAACATCAGGCTCTGCACTGACAGTGTGGAGCCTGCTTGGGATTCTCTCCCTCCCTCTCTCTCTCTGCCTCTCCCCAACTTCTGCGCTCACTTTCTCTCTTTCTCTCAAAAATAGATAAATATTGGGGCGCCTGGGTGGCGCAGTCGGTTAAGCATCCGACTTCAGCTCAGGTCACGATCTCGTGGTCCGCGAGTTCGAGCCCCGCGTCGGGCTCTGGGCCGATGGCTCAGAGCCTGGAGCCTGCTTACGATTCTCTGTCTCCCTCTCTCTCTGCCCCTCCCCCATTCATGCTCTGTCTCTCACTGTCTCAAAAATAAATAAACGTTAAAAAAAATAGATAAATATTTTTTAAAAAATAAAAATAAATCTACCACCTTGTTATTTGTCCCATCTATTTGTTCCCCTTTTTCTTCATTTCTCACATTTTTTTAATTAATAAAATATTTTTGTAGTTCTATTTTATCTCCTTTGTTGGCTTATTAGATATTACTCTTCACTTTGTTATTTTAGCAGTTGCTTTAAGGGCTTTAGTACTTATATTTAATTTATCTTTAGTATGCATCTTTAACTTATCTTTAACATCAAGTGATGTCATACCACATTACATCTCATAAAAGAACTTTGACAGTATACTTCCATTTCAACCACCCTATCATTTGTGCTGTTGTAGTCATATATTTTATTTCCACATGTTTTCCATGCCACAATACATTATTATTTTTGTGTGTGTACATAGTCAATTATCCTTTACAGACATTTAAGTAAGCAGGGAAAAGTCCTTTTACATTTACACACAGAGTTACTTTTTCTAATGTTCTTCATTCCATTGTGTATATCCATATTTCCATCTGGTATTTTCATTCTGTCTGATGGACTTTCTCCAATATTTCTTGTATTATGCCTCTGTTGGTGATGAATTCTTTCAGCTTTTGTATATCTGAAAAAGTCCTTACTTCTTGTGTGAATTTAAAAGTTATTTTTACTGAGTATAGAATTCTCAGTTGACCATTTTTCTTCCACTAAACTTTCCAGATGTTACTCCATTGCTTTTCTCTTGTATAGTTTTTGTGGCAAAATCTGCTATAATCCTCATCTTTGTTTCTCTCTATTTAATATGTCTTTTTTTCCCCCCTCTGGCTCCTTTTGAGATTTTCTCCTTATGGTTTGCAGAATATGATTGTATGTGTTTTGATGTAGTTTTTGCTTTTGTATTTTGTTTTGTTTTGCTTTTGTTTGTTTGGAGTGCATTAGTCATCTTGGGTATATGGGGTTTTAGTTTTCATCAAATTTGGAACTTTTTCAGTCATTTTTTTCAAATATTTTCTGAAAAAAATTTCAACCTCATTGTCCTTTCTTCTATAGACTTCAAGTTCACATATTGAACCATTGAAGTGATTCTACATCTTAGTGATTCTCTTATTCTTGTTTTTTGTTTTTTGTTTTCCTGTTTTTCATTTTGCCTATTTTCTATTGCTGTGTCTCAAGTATAATAATTATTACTTTTGCAATGTCTAATCTGCCAATTATTTTACCAGTGACTTTTTTTCATCTCTGAGATTTTAGTTATCATCTCAGAAGTATGATTTAGGCTTTTCATTTATATCATTTTTCTACTTGCTCAGTCTTTCCTCCAGCTTTTTGAACATCTGGCATACAGTTTTAATAACTGTTTTAACATCTTTGCTAATTCTAGCATCTGTTTCAGTTCTGGGTCCACTTTGATTGGTCCAGGTTTTTATCCTCATTATGAATCATATTTTCTTGCTTCTTTGCATGCCTGGTAATTTTTGATTTGATGCCAGGAGTTAAGAATTTTATCTTGCTGGGTACTGGATATTTTTGTATTCCTATAAATCTTCTTAAGCTTTGTTCTTGGATACAGTTAATTTACTGCAAAACTGTTAGATTTGTTTGGATCTGGCTTTCCTGGTTTGTTAGGCAGGTTCAGAGTTGTGCCAGTCTATGGCTAATTATTTACCCAACTTCTTTTTTTTTAATTTTTTAATTGTTTTTATTTTTGAGACAGACAGAGCATGAGCAGGGGAGGGGCAGAGAGAGAGGGAGACACAGAATCCGAAGCAGGCTCCAGGCTCCAAGCCATCAGCACAGAGCCCGATGCAGGGCTCGAACTCACATACTGTGAGATCATGACCTGAGCCGAAGTCGGCGCTTAACTGACTGAGCCACCCAGGCGCCCCTACCCAACTTCTTTCAAGAGGTTTCTGAGCATTCTACCATTGCTCCCAAAATTGAGTTTTTCCATTTTGGCTGGTGGCAACAGGCACTATTTCAGGGCCCCTTAATATATTCACTTTAACTTTTTTTAAGTGGTCTTTTCCCCTGCCTAGAGTAGTTTTTTCACATGCATGTGTATATTTGTACCCAGAAGAATACTGAAAAGGTAATATCTGGAGATCTCTGAACTTCCCTCTCAATGTACCATTCTCCTCTCTAGTAATTTATCTTGAAAACTTTAGCAGACTCCATACCCCCCGATTCCCAACTCCATCTTGCATAATGCTCATGTCATTTGTTTCCCATTTTTCAGGGGAAAATGCTGTTCATTGGTTAATGAACAATGACTTGGAACTCATTGTTTAATATATTATTCTAGGTTTTTGTTGTTGTTTTTGCTGTTGTTTCTGCCAGGAAACAATTCCTGTTACTCCATCTTGACAGAAGCAGGAGTCCCAAGTCAAAGTTTGTTGGTTATGCTTGCTGATTTAAGACTTTTCTGCAAAATTTTCTTGACTATTTCTAAGAGTCTCTGAGAGGCAACTTACATGTATATAAGTTAAATGTATTATTTGTACTGCAATTCCAGAAAAAAATCCCAGAGGAATTTTCATAGATGTCAACAATTTGATCTAAAATGTAGGTGGAGGGGCACCTGGGTGACTCAGTTGGTTAAGTGTCGGACTTCAGCTCAGGTCATGATCTTGCAGTCTGTGAGTTCAAGACTTGCATCGGGTTCTGTGCTGACAGCTCAGAACTTGGAGCTTGCTTTGGATTCTGTGTCTCTCTCTTTTTTTGCCCCTCCCTGCTGGTGCTGTGTGTGTGTGTGTCTCAAAAGTAAACATTAAAAATTTTTTTAATATATAAACAAATAATAATATAAAATAAAGTAAAATGTAAGTGGATTGGGGCGCCTGGATGGCTCAGTTGGTTAAGCATGCGACTTTTAATTTTGGCTCTGGTCATGATCTCATAGCTGTGGGATCGAGCCCCACATCAAGCTCCACACTGAACGTGGAGCCTGTTTAAAATTCTCTCTCTTTCCCTCTCCCTCTCATGCTCTCTCTCTCTCAGAAAAAAAAAAAGATGTATGTGGGAAAAAGGAAAGAGAAGTACCAAAACAATTTTGAAACAGCAGAACAAAGTTGGAGGCCACATACTATCTTACCTTAAATTTCACTATAAACCAACAAAACAATGAGATATTTGTTCAAGGATAGATGAATGGAATAAGACATAAAGCCCAGAAATAGACTCATACAAATATAGTCTGTTTATTTTTGACAAAGGGACAAGGAAATCCAATGGTGGAAAGAATCATCTTTTAACAAATGTTGCTGGAAAAGTTAGAGATACATAAATAAAAAAAAACATTGTTCTATACCTCACATCTTTATAGAAATTAATTCAAAGTAGGTTATAGATTGAAATATATCTAAAACAATAAAACTTTTATGAGAAAACACAGGAGAAAATATTATGACGTGGATTAGGTGAAGAATTCTTAGATATGACACTAAAAGCACATTTCATACAAGAAAAAATTGACCATTGCATCTCACTAAAATGAGGAATTTATACTCTGTGAAAGTCACTATTAAAAGAGTGAAAAGGGGCACCTGGGTGGCTCCGTCAGTTAAGCATCTGACTCTTGATTTCAGCTCAGATCAGGATCTCATGGTCTCTGTGCTGTCAGGGTGGAGCCTGCTTGGGATTCTCTCTCTCCCTCTCTCTGAGCCCCTTGCTCACTCTTGCACGTGTGCTTGCTCTCTCTCTCTCAAAAATAAATAAATAAAACAAAAGAGTGAAAAGACAAGCCACAGACTAAGAGAAAATATTTGCAAACCAGACATCTGAAAAAGCAGCACTACACCCAGAATATATTAAAAAAAAAAAAAGTTTTGAAATTCAACCATAAGGAAACAAACATCATATAGAAAACACGGGCAAAATATTTCAAAACCTACTCCTCCAAATAAGATATATAGATTGCAAATAAGCATGTGAAATGATGATCATCATGGTTAGTCATTAGGGAAATGCAAATTAAAAGCACCATGTGATATCACTATTCACCTATTAGAATGACTTAAAAAAACAGACAAATCTTAACAGTGCCAATCCTGGTAAGGCTCCAGAACAAATGGGGCTTTCATACGTTGCTGATGAAAATGCAAAATGGTACAGGCACTTGGAAAAAACAGTTGTCCGTTTTTTACAAGGTTAAGTATACATTTATCATTTGACCTACCAATCGTATTTCTAGGGGGTGGGATTTAAATGAAAATTTATTTTCATAAATAGGCCTGTATGCAGAGGTTTATAGAAGCTTTATTTATAACCACCAAACACTAGAACCAATCTAAATGTCCTTCAATGAAGGATTGGATGAACAATCAGTGATAATCTGTATAATGGAATACTAATCAGCAAGAAAAAATGAATTATTGATATATATAACAGGATGGATAAATCTCAAATGCATTATGCCAAATGAAATTAACTGGACAAGGAAAGGTCACAAATGAATGATTCCATGAATATGATATGTTAGCAAAGCAAAAGCTTAGGAATATTGAAGAGATCAGAGGTTGCTCATGGTTAGGACTTAGAGGAGAGAGAAAATGCAAAGGGCAAGCATGAGAGTATTTTGGAGGAGGATGAAACGGTTCTATTTCTATTGTGGTGGTGGTTTGTGACTCTTTGCAGTTGTCCAAACTCATGAAACTATAAACCAAAAAAAGTGAATGCTACTGTATGCAAATTTAAAAATAAAACTTAAAAACCTATATACTGAACATTGAGACACCCACCACTTTTCCATGACTCAACTCCAAGAACGCAGGCAACAAGGCTTTTTCCCCAAGGCTGGCGACTAGATAATTCTCTTCTCTTGAGATATAAAAAGACTGAGTGGAGGATGAGGGAAAGATTTGCATATACTGACATTTTATACTACTCACTGAAACAGCTGGGCCTCTGCTATGGAGCTCTCAGGAAGCCCTGGTAGAGATGTCCTCCTGTCTGCACACACACATTTTCCAAACAGCTTCTTAATATCAAGAGACCTCCAAGAAGCCATAGCACTTGGGGGAAATGAAACAATGTAGAAAGTTGTAATAGGATTTTTTGACCTGCATTTAATATCCACAAATAGGTAAAAGAAGCTATTGACTTGATAAAAATTATAATAATAATAAAAGACACAATCAGAGAAAAGTACAGAATTCTTGGACGTTCAAAGCAGGGTCAATAGAATAAAAAATACCAAAAGGGCTAGAAGATAAATTGAGGAGTACCTCCCAGAAGACAGAAGCTAAGATGAAGAGATATAAACCATGAAAGAGAATTTGGGAAAATGGCATGATGAATTCAAAATTCCACATCTAAATAAGAGGTAATACAAAAAAGAAGAACAACCACAACAAAAACAAACAAACAAACGACAGAGAAGAGATTAGGTCAATAAAAAATTCAAGATGATTTCCTAGAATTGAAATGACCAGCCCAGCAAAGTAACAGAGGACCTACGCAAAGCAAGTCATTACAAATTTTTAAAACTCCAGAAATTTCCTTAAAAGTTCCAGGCAACTTCCAGGGAAAAAGACTAAGTTACCTTCAAAGGTAAACAATCATAATGACGTTAGACTTCTTATTAGAGACATTAGAAGCTAGAAGACAATGGAGCAATCTTCAGAATTATGAGAAAAAAAAATTAGGATCCATATCCGGCCAACCTATCAAAAGTACAGGGTAATATAAACACATTTTTAGACATCTGAGGCCTTAGAAATATTACTTTCCAATTCCCATGCGCTAGATCTCAGGAAAGTAAAGGATGATGCTACACAGCAAAATCAGAGGGTAAATAAGAAAAACAAAGAGAGCAAATCTAAGGTACAAGAGTTCTAATACAAAGTGGAGAAAAGGGGAGTCCCAGGACGCCATCTCTGCAATAAGCCACATCATACCACCCAGATTAGAAGGGGAGTATAGACGGATTCAAGAACTATGTCTCTAGGAGGAAGCAAACTGGAATTGATAGATTACCTGCAATGTTTACCATGTAGGAAAGTATTTAAAATAGTACCACAGGTTTTATAGATCTTGTGAAGAGTTTGAAAAGAACTTGTGATAGGAACATTAAAAAATAACCTAGCAAATAAAAATGAAGCTGTGTCAATTCCCAGGAAAATGGAAAGTTTCATAAAAAAGAAAATTCAGCCACAGAACGAGATTTTGTTCAGCAGTGAATAAAACTTTCATAGCCATCAAAATGCACCATTGATTACTGATTTATTAAAAAGTGTTATATAGGCATATTGGGACAATAGTGGAAGGAGGAAGTTTGGGGGGGGGGTTGTCTCTAAGAGTTCCAAATAGTCATCTTTCATACAAAGAAGTCAATAGACAATGTGTAAAACTGAAAAATCAAAATGAGAGTAGTATTTAGAGGCATATAGGTAATTATCAGAAGAAATAGCTGAACAGAATGAAGAGGGTGATTTTGAGAAAGCCAGCTCAGGTCCTGGGGCAAGAGACCATGCGTTTCAATTGAATGTGTTAATTTTTTAAAACTCCATGTGTGTTTTACTAAAAAAAAAAATAGAATTAAACATTTTTAACAGCCATTGCCTATCTTGAGAACGTCAGAGTGGAAGTCTGCAGGATAATATTTTTGGAGAAAAGGGAAACTGTTTTCTGTTTTTCAAATCTGCCTAGAGCTGGCCCTGTGAGTTTTCCTTCTGGGGAAGGAAAAGAAGCACCGCATGATTCTTAAGTTTCAGACCTGCTTCTTCTTACGGCATTTTTTTTTCTTTAAAGGAAGCAAAGGCATAAGAACTCCTACATTTTAAAGTTTTCTTTTTAACTCTATCTTCTTTTTTGTGGTCTTTCAAATAGATTTTTTTTTTCTGCTGGCATAGTCACCCAGCACTTTAATGCCAGTAATATTTTGCTGCCCTAGACAGTTGATGACCAGCCTATATAATAAGATTGGTCCTGACATTATGAAATTGACATAACTAAATGTCACTACAGACAGGAAATGTGGGATCAGATTTTAGTAAAGTCATCCCTGAAGCTCTCCAAGAAAGAATTCAGCCCTCAGAAAAGGTCCCAGAATAACATCTTGAGGCTGAAGTCCTATGCCAACATCTATGGTGTTCTAAGAGCAAAGATCTTTGTACAAGTATTTGGTCAAGTGGTCAGTTTTTTGAGATCCACAGAGACTTCACAAAGACTGTGGGGTTGGCCTAAAATATCTTACGCTTTCAGGACAGTGACTGATGAAATAAAAACATGCCTCTGAAAGTCTCCAAGAAACTTGGAGGCAAATTAATTCTGACTCATGTGACATTTGTTGGCTCAGACATCTGTGAATTTCTAATATGTTAGACACCTAACATACACAGAGTGGATATAATTAGGACAGTTTTGCACAGGTAAGCCAGGTGAAGAAATTTTCCATCAACTTTTTTTGTAAACAATATGTAGGTGGGCTTTTTGAAAATTAGACTATCAACCTATGCTTTTAACATTCATTGTGGTTCTTCATGTGTTTTACTTTATTTCTTCCATCTTATTTTGTCCAGTTTTTTCCTGAAGTCACCTTTTTCTTTCTAGTCTTCTGACTTGATTTTCTCTTTACATTTAATTTTTTTTTCTCCCCTGTGACAATTTGGGAGATAGATATTTATTTCTAGTCTTCAAGTGGTTGTCCTTGAAATTTTAACATGCTAACATTTAATTTTTTTTTTTAATTTTTTTTTAACGTTTTTTATTTTTGAGACAGAGAGAGACAGAGCATGAACAGGGGAGGGGCAGAGAGAGAGGCAGACACAGAATCTGAAACGGGCTCCAGGCTCTGAGCTGTCAGCACAGAGCCCGACGTGGGGCTCGAACTCACGGACCGTGAGATCATGACCTGAGCCGAAGTCGGACGCTTAACCGACCGAGCCACCCAGGTGCCCCAACATTTAAATTTTTTTAATGTGTATTTATTTTTGATAGAGAGAGACAGAGACAGAGACAGACACAGACACAGACGCAGACACAGAGTGATAGCAGGGGAGGGGCAGAGAAAGAGGGAGACACAGAATCCCAAGCAGGCTCCAGGCTCTGAGCTGCCAGCTCAGAACCTGACGCGGGTCTCAAAACCATGAACTGTGAGATCATGACCCGAGCCCAAGCCAGACGCTTAACCTACTGAGCCACGCAGGTGCCCCAACATGCTTACATCTTAAAACTCAAACAGCAATCAATATCTTCACCTGCCTACTGAATAATATAACAGTTTAGGATGCTTTAGTCCAGGGTCCAATCTCAAAGCTTACATACCATTGTCTTCTGGCTTTTTAATTCTGTTGGGTTTTATGTGTTTTATTTTTATAACTATGCTTCTTTATTGTTCATATCTGGTTTGGCTATGAATGGCCTCACAGAATGGATTTGGGAGTACTGTCTTTTCTTCCCCTGGTATCTGGGAGAGTTAACAAAAGATTGGAATGATATGTTCTTTATAAGTTTGGTAGAGCTCATCTAAAAAAAACTTTCTGGTTCTGAGAAGGTTTTTAGCTCTTTCTGTAATTTCTTTAGTACTCACTGATAGTAAGTTATATTTTTCTAGGAACTTGTCCATTTCATCTGTTTTCAAAATTTATTGGAAAAATGGAGGCATCTGGGTGGCTCAGTCGGTTAAGCATCTAACTTTTGATTTTGGCTGAGGTCATGATCTCACGATTCATGAATTCAAGCCCCGAATTGGGCTCTGTGCTGAGAGTGCAGAGCCTGCTTGGCATTCTGTCTCCTTCTCCCTTTGCCCCTCCCCCTCTCTCTCTCAAAATAAATAAACTTCAAAACAAAATTATTGTGAAAATGTTATTGTCACATTTTCTCTATCTTTGCTGTATGTCTGGTTGTGTCCCTTTTGCATTCAGAATATTATTTCTTTGGGTCTTCTCTCCTTTTCTTTAATAAGATTTCTCTGTTTTTCTTTTTCAGACAACCAGCATTTGGTTTTTGTGATGCTCTCTAGTATATCTTTGTTTTCTTTTTCACCGATTCCTGCTCTTATCTTTACTGCTATCATCTGTTACTGCATTTTCTAACTTTTGAAATTGGAAATTGTTTTAGTTTTCAACTCTTTCCTTTTCTAATATACGTTTTTTGGCTATAGATGTCCTTTGAAGCATCTCTTTGGTTGCATTGTCCACATTTCAGTATATGGTATTTCCACATCATTTAGTTTTTAGTATTTTTTAATTTCCATTTTGATCCATCTTTGATCCATGAGTTATTGAGTTATTTAAAATTTCCAAACACACTGACATTTTTTAATTCTTTTGTTGTTGTTTTTAACTGTTTACTTATTTAAGTGCGGTCAGAGAATGTGGTCTATATGATAACTGTTTCTCAAAATTCATGGAGATTTGTTTTATGCCCTAGTATGTGACCAACTTCTAAATGTCCATGTTGTTAGAGAATATCCATACTCTTTAACTGAATTTCACATCATCCATTGAATCAATCTTCCTAATTGTGGTGTTCAAGTTTTATTGTTTTGCTGTTATTCTTGATCTATAAATAATGAGAGAGGTATGTTGAAATTTCCCACCCTGCAGTTGTAAATGTCAATTTATTCTTATAGTTCTGTTAATTTTTCCTTCACAGTTTTAGTCTTGTGTTAGTATTGTATTAGGTGTACATAGAGGGCTTTTGTAACTTCCTGGTGGATATATTTACTCATCTCTAAATAATACACAGACGTTTATTTTATTTCCAACCACTACCAACCCATCCCACAGCTTAAATTCAATTTTTGTCCAGTCTTTTAGCTCTATGTGTTTATTGTGAACCCCTTAAATTAAGCATTCCTGTTTTATGTTCTTAATACTAAGTAGATTTAGTGATATATTTATGATTTTATTCGTGTGCTATCTTTCCTATAGCTCAGATGCTCTTCTAGAGATTTCTTCCTTGCATTTGAAAAACACCCTTGGCAAATTCCATAAGTGAAAATTTGTTAGGGGTAATCCCTCCCAGTTTTATTATACAGAAAAAAATTCCCTCTTGTTTGTGAAAGATAATTTTTTAAGAAATACAATTCTTGTCTTACAGTTTTTTTCCATCAGTACTTTGAAATTTTAATATTCTACTGTCTGTAGTCCCTATTGCTGCTCTTGAGGACTCAGACTTCCATCTGATTATTATTCCTTCTTGGGTAAATTGCCTTTTTTCCCTCTGGCAACTCTTAACTGCTTCTCTTTATTTTCTGTGTTCGGCAGCTTCACTAAGATGAATCTAGGTGTGAATTTCTTTCTATTTATCTAGTAGAGATGTGCTGGTCTTCTGAGTTAGAGATGTGTTTTGCAACAATCCTGGGAAACTATCAGACATTTTGACCTCCCTTTCATATTTTCCACCATTTTAATAATATATATTCTTCATAGTTCTTTCTTCAGCTGTGTGTATTTGGTGATTTAGCCATTCCATTAAGTGCCTCATTTAAATCATTACTTTTCTCATTTCTAGAATTATAGTCTGGTTCTTTTCCTCATCTGACTGATCATTATATAACCTCTCTTTCCTTACTCCTTTTAAAAAGGTACTCTTTTCTTTCTTTAAATGCATTAAACCTAGGTGTTTTATTGCCTCTGATAGTTCTTCATGAGTGCAATTTTGTGTGTGTTATTTCTGCTTACTCATTCACATTGGCTTGGTTTTGCATGTGTGTGCATGGGCACATCCATGCTTGCGTGTGTGTGTGTGTGTGTGTGTGTGTGTGTGTGTGTGTGTGTGTAAGGGCTCATAGTTGTAGGAAGTCTCCTTTTGGGGAGTGAAAGTCCTAGGTGGAGGGTACGTTCCTTGGAGGAAGAATTTGACTTTATTTCTGAGGTCCTCTAACGTAATGTCTCATCAGGATCCCCTTTATATTGGGATTTTATATATTACACAAATAGTGTACATTCAAAACTGAAACCCTTGTCTTGACTGGGGACCTTGAAATCTTGAGAGAGATTCTTTTTCATCCCCACTCAGAACTGAGGCTGAGACCATTTTGTTTGCTGTCTGAGCCTTCTAGACTTGTTTTCTTTTTGTTTTTCTAAGGTAGTAACCATTCCTAAAATTCCCTTTGGGAAAGTGCTAAGCACAAGACTTTCTAGATGTTCTCAGGGATTGTAACAGTTTCAGCAATTCCTGTTCTCCTAGGACTGGCTTTCTTGCTTTGTCTCTGACCATGGTGATTTTCTTGACTTTCCATTGATGTGATGTTTTAAAAAATAAAAATATCTCCTGGTATTTTTAAGGGATTTGTTGTTGCAAGATTTTAACATACCTAGACTACCCTATTACTGTAATAACAATAACTTGGGGTCATTACATGAGGTTCAGAGAATCTTACAAGGTCCTTGTAGACTACTGCTCCTAACTCTCATTTTTAATATCTGGAAACTTCAGGAAAAGCTCCCAAGTCTTCAAGAAAATGTATTTTAAGCATCCTTTTCCCTCAGATTCTAGAAGTTATGGAAAATTCCTTTCTGTTCCCATGGTCTTATTCTCAGTAATCCCTAGTGTAGCTCTGACCTTGCCTTCCTTTGCCCACTTTGGCTCTAATGGGGTATCTTTCCTCTCATTCTCCCATCACTTCTTTATTTGTCTACTTTTCCAGTTCCCATAAGCCCAACCAAAGTTCTTTTCACCAAACAAGTGGTTTCCACGGTGAAGACAGATCCCAGCCACAGCTCATAGGTGACTCCAGGTATGTCACCAATAAGAAGAGGCTGGGTTTGATCTCTTGCCTGAGAAGTCTTCACCTCATGAAATTCCAAATAAATACTGAGATTTTCTTGTTTGTTTGTTTGTTTGTTTTGGGTTTGCTCTGTTTTAAGATCATAGAACAAACTGGATTCTGAGACACCTCTTATAAAAGCCAACTGTCACAGAGGGGGCAAAGGACCTTGAAAAGCCTACACGGGTCTTAGAAAGAATGAATCTGGATGTGGCAACTTAAAATGATATTATTTCTGCTTTGAGTCAGCATACTACCCATAAGCCCTTAAAAGCATGTTTATTGCTTAGCTGGGTAATGCTCTTAAAACGTTCCAATGTACGGCACCACACTATACCCAAAGGAACTGGATTAGCTGTGGCTAAACATGCTGAGAATTCTTCATCATTTGCAGAGGGATTTTCCTCGAGTTACAGTGCTGTGAATAGAGCCAACTTGTTCTCACTGGCTTCCTCATTTTAAGTGAGATAATGTGTTTCTGAGCAATAAAATAAAACAAGGAACCTGTATAAGGCATGAATACTTAGAAAAACAGGAGAAGGGTAAGACCAGAGTGCCTGAAAGTAGAGAAGAAAAATCTAAATTATTCAATCAATGTTATATCTTTCATTTCCTGGATTTGGACAGCTTCCCTGGAACTTCACTGGCACATTCTGTGCCCTAGATCAGAATTTGTTAAACTGTAGCCAAAAAGGTATAGTCACTGAAATATCCACCTGATAAATTATTCTCACTTACAAGTATAGTAGTCATATATCTTAGATTTTTCTGAGACAATTCCAGTATAAATTTATTTTATTCTTTTCTACAAAGGCAGTGCATTCAATGTTTATCCAAGTGTGGTTTCATATCATTCAATTTAGAGATTAGAAAACATCCATTGCCGGACCACGTGTTCTGATTTTAAATTTATAAAATAAGGTCACCGGGAATCCTCAAAAAATGCTGTAGTGGTATTCTGCTATGTTTCTAATATTTAAGAATTTAAGTTAATTTACCTTAGATTCACAAAATCATTGGAATGTAAAAGCACTTGTAAGGTAAGGTAATTTATCCTTCTTTTGCAAGTAGGCAGTCACACCTCAACCATCCGAGGCTAATGAGAATGTATCCTGTTTCTAAAGATGGTCAGACACCCTCCCTCTCTTAATGCATAGGCCATTTCTGGATGAGAGAAAAAGTAAAATTCTAGACTTGTTCATCCCTGTAGTGAAGGCTGTTTGCCCCGTATCTAACTGGTGATAGGGTCTAAATTTTGGTTTTGTCCTAAAATATTTCCAAAGTCAGCAAAAACGACTATATATCATACTAGCAAATCTGTCACAACAGATAAAGATCATGCTCACATCCTTCTGCTGTAATTTCTTTCACTTCTCACTGGTCCCTTCACTGCTATATAGCCCATGGGCCCTCTTGAATCTCCGTACCCAGTAAACAATGCTCCCTGACAAATAGTGAACACTTCCTCTGTCTCCCTCCTTAACTGAAATCTGTCGCTGTTCTAATGTTCACTGTTTCCCAGCAGCCCTAGCCACTGGAGCCCTCGCATCTTCCAACAGTGTTGCTCCAGGATCAGGAGATAGGATTTTTGAGTTGACGTGATTTGTCTGCCTTCGCATAAACTTGTCCTCCTTTATGGCTCCTTCCTGTATGCCACCTTACAATGCCACCTCCTTCTCCCTCCTCTGCATGTTTATTTCTGAGATTTTGATAACTTCTCTCACTTATTATTGACTTCTGGCTCACATCATTACTCCCTATCCCAAGTCCTGATATATTGGTCATTGTTAGTATAGATACCTCTCAACATCTCAATTCCAATGACCTTCGCTAATCTCCAGTCATATATCACCATGGCCACACCATGGATCTTGTGGTCATCTATAAACATGCCTCTGAAGTCTTCAACTCTGATCTTCTCCTCTTTGATCTAACTTACTCTTCTAGGGGCACCTGGGTGGCTCAGTTGGTTAACTTTCCACTTTGGCTCAGGCATGATCTCACAGTTCATGAGCTTGAGCCCTGTTTTGGGCCCTGTGCTGACAGCTCAGAGCCTGGAGCCTGCTTCAGATTCTGTGTCTCCCTTGCTCTCTGACCCTCCCCTGCTTGTACGATCTGTGTGTGTGTGTGTGTGTGTGTCTCAAAAATAAACATTAAAAAAAATTGTAACTTACTCTTCTAGGTCTTCAGGACCTCAAATTATTATCTGAAGCACTCCTTCATCAGCTTACTCAATTTCCTTGCACCCCAGGCCTTTTGCAGCAATTGCTTGTGGTTATGACCCTCGATTCCCATTACAATACTTTCTCCAGTTTCATACCCAGATGAATAAACCCTTCTGGAACCGCAGACTGGAGCCATTTAAAGCCAATCTTCAACTTCAGCTGTGCCTTCAGTCCCACCACCAGGAAATCCCATCATTTATCATTAGTCGGTCCCCAAATGATATTTCAGACCAACCCTACCCTCCTCTTCACAACTTCCAAGGACTCATCTTTCCTTCCCTCAATTTCAGTAGACAAACTGGTCTCTTGCTACTTGGCAGAAAAGTGAATCTGATGTGACTTTCCTTAAATTTTTCTTCCCTTCCCATTGGCTTTATAAACTGTAGCTTCTCTCACACACATCCTTGCCTCATTTCCTCTCATCCCAGGCAGTGAGCTGCTACAGTCTATAGCCAGCCTCTCTCCCTGTGCCCTTGAGTTTATTTTCCTATGCCAATGTCAGGGCCCTAAGCCATCAGCCATTCAGTTCTTCTTTGTTACCTACAGGACAAAGGCCACACTTCCTAGAATGGCTTAGGCCCCCCTCATCTCCTTTCACTGTCATCCATTCCTTTATGCCCCAGAACTGCTCTGACCAACGTGGTGTCCGTGAGCCACAGGTAGTTATGTAAGTGTAAATGAATTAAAATTAATTTAATTAGAAGTCAGTTACTCAGTTATACCCGTCATTTTTCAAGTGCCCCCTGGCCACTTGGGGCAAGTGCTGACTGTACTGGACAGCACAGACGTTAAACATTTCCATCTTGGAAGAAAGTTCTCTTGGACGCCACTGCTCACTTTTATGGAGAATTCTGCACTTTTTTTGAAAGGACCAAGTTTCTCTTATCTCTGGACCTTTGTATACAAAAAAAAAAAAAAAAAAAAAAAGCAACAACCATTTCTATGTCACAGCACTCACTCTGGCATCCTACACATATAGGTATGTGGACATCTACCTCCAGAAGCCACTTTTGGTGCTGTTGGAAACAAGCCCAGAAATTTTTAAGACAAGTCTTTCTGTGGAGATTATTGTACCTTTAAGGCACTCTTGTGTTTTCCCTCTTCTCTAGGAAGATGTACTAATGGGGAGATGAGCCCTTCAAGAAGGGCTTTTAGATCCCATTGTGCCAGTCTTTCCAAATCTCCACATAATCACAAATTAAACTGTCACTGTAGATAAAGCGATCATCTTACCTTCAAGCTTATTAGAGCTTCTCCCTAGAAAATCGTTTCCAATGTTTTTAAAAGAGAACCCACAATAAACTACCTAATTATCTTTGTTGAGACTTTGTTTTTTGCACAACCAAACGATTAAATTGTCATGCCGCCGAAAGAACACTTGGACATCCGACCGCAGCACTATTTTAGGAAAATCTCAAGGGAAGCCGCAGTGAGAAGGAGGAAACAAGTGAATTTTTTTTTTTTCAATTCTACTTATCCCCCTAAGTCAGGTCTTTGCTGTCGGACTTGATTATTTCATTTAAAGTGGATTCCTAAATTCGTCAATATATGAAGTCCAGGAGCAGCAACATTTAAACATAAGTATGAAGCCAATTCCAAAATCAAATGTCAAGTTTGTGGTAATTACTTATCACTTTGAACATGCTTCATAAATACCAAACTGGAGTGAGAAGTGGGAAACTGGCCATGCCATTAGCCGGCTGTGCCATTATCTGGCTGTGACACTGGGCAATTAGCTTCAGCCCTTGGGCCTTAGTATCATGTATGAAGTAAGAGAATCAGAGAGGATTCCCTCTACGTTTCCTTTCTACTCTAAAAACAATGGTATTGCTGGGTTGTAGGTGAGGGTAGGGCATTCTTGAATATAATTAATAATTTCTCAAACTTTTGCAAGGAACAAGTGTAAATCCAGCTTCTAGCTCTTCTCCGTACATGATGGACAAGAAATTCTGGAGTCTCCATCACCTAAAACTAGACAAATAAATAGGGGTGCAATGCATCTACAAAAGCAGTTTGTGGAGGTGGGAAGTAGAAGGGTGTAGGAGGAAGAGATTTCAAGAGAAGAGAATTCACAGGCTACCGTGACCTGATTAATACCAGCGGACACTGTGTCTGTCTTCAAATAAGATGAACTGGGGGGCACCTGGGTGGCTCAGTTGGCTAAGCGTCTGAACTCGGCTCAGGTCCTGATCTTGTGGTCCCTGAGTTTGAGCCCTATGTCCGGCTCTGTGCTGACAGCTCAGAGCCTGGAGCCTGCTTTGGGTTCTGGGTCTCAATCTCTCTCTCTCTGCCCCTCGAAAATAAATAAACATTTAAAAAATTTAAAAAAGTAAGATTCATTGGCCTTCAGCAGCACACAGCACTTCTCTCATTCACCTTGGTTTACTGTTTGTATAGAACCACGTTTCTACCATGAAGTACTCTGTTAAAAACATTACAGAGAGACACCTGGGTGGCTCAGTCAGTTAAGCATCCAACTCTCGATTTCAACTCACGTCATGATCTCACGGTTCATGAGTTTGAGCCCCACATCGGGCTCTACACTGACAGTGTGGAGACTGCTTGGGATTCTTTCTCTCTCTCTCTCTCAGCCCCTCCCCTGCTCTCTCTCTCTCTCTCCCTCTCTCTCTCTCTCTTTCTCAAAATAAGTTCACTTAAAAAATATCACAGATATATAAATGTTATTTGTAAATATAATTTCAAAAGCATTTAGTGGTTTCCATGGTCTTTGCAAAGACTGTAAGCCCCACACACAGAAGCTTGTAGAGCTTCACAGGTTTCATCTTGAATATTTGAGGCGACAAGGTTAGACATGAAATGCTGCTTTGGTTTACTATTTTTCTGCATTACGGTGATAAATGAATGGGGAAAAGGACACACACCAAGGTGGAAGAAAGAGTGTATTTTTCTTCTGCAACATAAAACTTTTAATTATTTTAAATGTGTGACTTAGTCAGCTTGGAACCAGTCCACCTCAAAGTAAAATAAAAAGCAATGAAAATTGATGACAGAATGGTTCAGTGACTAAAAATCTTAAAGTTATTACAAATAGAGTATAAAAACCCCTCTAATCCACACAGTTGCAATTTCTGAGGTCAGTGGGAAGGGTATGTGTCTGTGTGTGGGGGGGGGTTGGTTAAAATATCATTATGCAGCTTACTTTTATTTTCTTTAGAGACAAAAATAAAGGCTATTTTTAATGTACCTTACAGATACATAAATTCCTTAGAAAGCATTTTATGTCATACATTTATCTAAGGAACAATTGTACACAAACTGCATTTACCAACACTACGTGTTCCAGTCCCCTCCCCTCCAAACAAAAACAGAGAAGCCTGCTTTGCTTTGAAATGATTCTGAATTAGCATTCAAGAGCAAGTCTAGCTTTCCAAACTAATTGGTGAGTCCATAAGTTTAGATGGCCTCTCTATTTTGCAAACTTTTGTAAAGAGTCCAAGATCCAAGGACCAATTGGTGAAATTTCTACCTCTATCATCACCATAAATGCTTGGATATAAAAAAAAAAGCACAACGTATAAACTACTAGATATTCATTCATCCTGCATTGATTAAAGAAATTATGATACAGACCCAACGTGAAATACTGCACCACTCACTGTTGAAATGAATAAGATGAAAAAGAGGATCTGTCAAGGATAAATAAATAAAGATATTATAAAATTTGTTAAAATGCATCCTAATACTCCTTTTAGTAAAAAGACTAGAAAAATGTTATGGTATAGTGTCTAAACATGTGTGTGTGTGTGTGTGTGTGTGTGTGTGTGTGTGAAATACAAAGCTGATACCAATGGTTATCACTGGGAGAGGGGAATGAGAATAAAAGAGACTATCTCACTTCCTATATATTTTTGTATGATATCATTGTTAAATGACCATGTCTTGGGGTGCCTGGGTGGCTCGGTCAGTTGAGCATCCAATTCTTGCTTTCCCCTCAGATCAAGATCTCACAGCTCATGAGTTCAAGCCTGACATTTGGTTCTGCACTGACAGTGCTGAGCCTGCTTGGGATTCAATCTCTCTCCCTCTTTCTCTGCCCTTCCCCCACTTGTACTCTGTCTGTCCCTCTCTCTCTCAAAATAAATAAATAAACTTAAAAAAAATAAAAAGTAAATGACCATGTATTACTTTTATAATCAGAATAAATACTAAAAATATTTAAAAATAAATAAATATTAAAAATAGTAAAGAAAATTTTTGAGAGAAACATGGCAGCCTGAGGCTTTCCATCTCATTCCTTCCCTCTCTTTCTAGTCCATGGGGGAGAGGCAGCTATCTAGAAGGATAAATGCTAGGGTTCTGATGTAAACCAGAGCACGATGCCAGCATCTATGCAAGGCCTGGGACTTCTCAAGGAGATTGGCCTGCAAAAGCAGAGAGGGACCTGATGGTTTTGTCTCGCCATCACCAGCCCGCCTCTGCCTCTTGCCCTGTAGTCTGTCACGGGAGTAAGGGTGCTGCCCTTTTCTCCCACAAGTTCATTAACATGGGATAGGACAAACCCAAGGCGAGGCAAAGTCAAGTCCTGAACTCTAATCTCCAGTTGGAACTCCGGGGGGAAGTTTCAAATGAAAGGGTAATTTAAGACGTTTTAATTTATCAAACTAAATATGATGAGGGTGTACCATGTCATCGCAAGATACGGATGTAAAGCAGAAAGAGCTATAGCAGTTATTACTCATTATGGAGAGGGTTTCTGTCCAACTTGAACTTGGAATGCCAAGGATAGTAGGTGAACAGAAGTGAAGGTCCTTGCCTGCATCTTTTTTTGTCCCTAAGACAACAATAACAAAATCAAAAGCAGACCATTTATACCTTTCTCATCCTACTGCCTAGATCTGAAAGGAGGGACTGGGGCAGCCAGGGAGTTCAGAAAAGGAAGCTTTAGGAGCTGGGGAAGTACTATTTACTCACCATAGAGAGGTATTTAAATATTCTTACATCTGGGGTAGCCATATCTCTGTGTACCAACTGACTGACTTTGATCTGTGAGGGGGCCCTCACCCCGTGGAGCTCATGAAATTTTTCTCATGACTTACTTGGGTCTATCTAGCCTCGTATATATAACCCAGAAAATAATCTAATTCTGGATATGGATTTGCCTTCTCTGTCCAAGCACTTTTGTCACAAATCATCATCCATGATCTTACTGGATGTCATTTTTGTTGCCATAGTATTTCACATGACATTCCTTCTGACCAAGGAATTCATTTTATTTATTTTTTAAATGAGACAATGGACTTATTTTTACAAGATTTGTGGATCTTAACTCTGTATCCCAATACCCTATACAATGGTGAGATGGTCCATTGAAAACTCATTTATGCATCAGTTGAAAGATACCTCTCTGTGATATTGGGGACAGTCTTATGGTATTGATTCCCCTGTCAACAAAATATGAGGGTCTGGGAATCAAGAGGACGAATGAAGTGTGAGCGGTTCCTCTTGCTGTTATCATACTCACTTACACAATATTTACTTCTCTTTGCCATGATTTTGAACCTGCCAGCTTAGATTCCTTATTTCTCAGTAGATGGCTGCTTCCACCTATGACACAACAATGATTTCACTGAACTAAAAGATGAGTTAGCCAGCTGGCCACCTTTGGGGTCTCTTGGTACTGAACAAAGAACAAAGACAAAGAAAGGATTTGCTGTTCTGGCTTGCGTGATGGGCCTTGATTATCAAGCAGCAATAGAGTTACTGGTACATATCAAGGGCAGGAAGGAGTATTTATAACCCAGAGAATCCCCTTGGGTGTCTCCTAATACTTCATATCCAAGACTAAAGATTAATGGAAGCCCACGGCAACACAGTACAGACAAAATGAAGAAAATCTCAGGCATTTATGGAAGGAAGGTGTGGGTCACCTCACTAGATATAAAACACTTAACTGGTGGTGACTGAGAGCAAATTGACCCATAAAATTGGTAGTGGACGAAGAAGTTGTAAATACCAACAACGTTTTTCTGACCTGTTGCAGGACAGATTATCATAGCTGTACATATTTTTCTTGCTTGCTTTATTATGTATATATTTGTGTGTATTAACCAATCTTCTCTTTTCTCTTTTCTTTTTTTTTTTTTTTTTTTTTTTTTCTTTTTTGAGAGAGAGAGAGCATAAGTGAGGGAAGGGCAGAGTGAGAGGGAGAGAGAATCTTAAGCGGACCTCACGCCCAGTTCAGAGCTTGACACGGGCTTGATGTCACAGCCATGAGGTCATAACCTGAGCAGAAATCAAGAGTTGGATGCTTAACCGACTGAGCCACTCAGGCGCCCCTCCTTTTCACTTCTATTATCAATGAGGTGACGGTTAGCTGTCATTTAGTTTTGAGGTTATTGGATACCAAGATGGGCCTGTGACTGAACTGGAAAAGGACTGACCGTCTTCAGGGGTGGATAGAGCATTTAATGGGATTTGTGCCTTTTCTTTGGTAAGAGAGCGTTTTATTTATATGGAGCATAGTTGCATAATGATAGGTGGGAGTAAGTTGTTGCTATTGTGGCTGTCTGGAAGACTCCATGTGCATAAAAACTTGCTTATGGATATAGAGTAGGTAAAGATTTAGACTGTGATCGACTGGTTTGACTGTCTCAACTCCTAGTTCATCCTGCCTTCTTATTTGGGGATATTAGAAAGCTAACTACATTCCTCTGATTCTCTTGCTGCTAGGATTCTGGATGTAAATTTGGTTCTGGCACTTAGATGGATGTTCATGAGCTTTTTTAAAGGCAGAAGGAGTTACACGATCTTTCTGCATCAGTGTGGACAGACAAGGAAGCTCCAAAGAGTGAGGGGGTTTGCAGTGCACAAGCTTCATCATGCACGTCTAGTCACTGTGGATGGTGGTGATGACAGCAGTGACAGCAGCAGTCCCCCAAGGCTGGGATCGCATCGGCACTGGTCAAAATGGAAGTCAATGTTCCAGTGGAATATCCTGACGGCCACACCCCCAGCACTTATAATTATTTTATCAACAACTTATTTCTGCATTAAATCCTTTTATGTTTGCAAAACCTAAAGTGTTTGCTATTTCCTGAATTAAAGCAATTGATACATAACTCTAGAGATACACCTGTACATGTTCAAAATGAGGCATGTAGGGGCGCCTGGGTGGCTGTCAGTTAAGTGTCCGACTTCGGCTCAGGTCATGATCTTGTGGTTCACGAGTTTGAGCCCCGCGTCGGGCTCTGTGCTGACAGCTCGGAGCCCGGAGCCTGCTTCCGATTCTGTGTCTCCCTCTCTCTCTGACCCTCCCCCCATTCATGTTATGTCTCTCTCTGTCTCAAAAATAAATAAATGTTAAAAAATTTTTTTTAAATTAAAAAAAAAAACACAATGAGGCATGTAAATGGATGCTGACTTCAACATTGTTTGCAATAGCTCCAAGACAATTATCTACATGTCTAATAGTAGGAAAGTGGGTGAAAAAATTGTGGTACATTTACATTATGGGATGAAGCAGGTAAAAACAACAAAGTAAATCTATACATACTAACATGAAAAAAGCTCCAAGCTGTGTCAATCAGTTTTTTTTTAAAAAAGGAAGCTATGTAATAATTTGTGCCATATTAAACAATTTACTCTAAATATTGCACATTCAATACATGGTTTGGGTGTATATGGCATGCATCACCATATACTTGAAAGGATATAAACCCAAATTCATAACAGCAATAAGTTCTTTGGAAGGAACTGGCATTTGCCAATGGTTATAAAAGGAGAATTTAGTTTTATGTAATGAATTTTTATAATTAGAATACATTCCCTTATTGATGATTGGAAAGAAATAAAATTTTTGAAGAATAATAATTAATTACGGTTGTGAAAGACAAAGCAATTATAAACATTTTTAATGGAAAAATGCATAATATCTTAAAATAATCTATAGCTGCTTAAACAAAATTAAAGAGACTACTAGAGAAGGAGCAACATATAACATGCTAACTTATCAGCTTTTGGAGGGAGGAGGGAAAGACAGAGTGAGCAAAGTACATACACATCATTTTGTTCTTGGGAATGACAGGAATTTAACATCAAATATATTTTTAACATAAAGATAACCACTAATAGAAAAAAATAGACATATAAGTTTCAAATCACCAGAGAAAAGGACACACGTAGTAAAGAGATGGTTTTACAGGAAAATGTAAAACACCAAAATTGACTCAAAGCATAGCAAATTTAGATAGCATAATAACTAAGAAAAAAGGTTTTAAAAAGGTAGAAAATAATAGTAATAAGGAAAAGAGAAGAGAAAAGAGGAAAAGAAAAGAAAAGAGAAAAAAAGAAAAGGAAAGGAAAGGAAAGGAAAGGAAAGGAAAGGAAAAAGGAAAGGAAAGGAAAGACAAGACAAGACAAGACAATAGACCTACATGTTTTATAGACAAGGTCTCTCTATTCCTTGAAGGTTGGTTTGATCATATTCTATGTTATCTGTGAAATTGTAGAATATGTTCCCCAGTTAATATTATGATGTTTACCTTGTTCTAAAGTTAAAAGGTGAACAAGAACATAACAGACACGAACAAATGAGCACTAATATTGTTTATAAATATAATTGTAAAATCTCATATAGAACATTATCACATTAAATCCCACATTATATTAATTCCAAAGTTGGATTTTTTCCTAAGAATTTATCAGTAAGTCAGCTTTAGGAAATCTTCTCAGGCAACTCATTACCCAAATGGGTTAAGTGAGAACAATCATATGAATATCACCACAAAAACACTTGGTAGAATTCAGTATTCAATCCGTAGAGGGAAAAACCTTAGCAAATTAGGGATAAGAAGATGTTCCCTTAGTGCAATAAGGAGTATCTATCATAAACAAGCAGTATCGCTTCTCGGCCTTTTGGCTAAGATCATAAACAAGCAGTAAACCACAGTTCAGAGGAAAACATTAGTAGCACTCCCACTAAAGCCAAGATGAGGACAAAGATACCTGCCTTTAAGACCATATGCTGCCTTATTCTGGAATTACTAGCAATAAGATAGGTAAGGTAAAAATTCATACAATAAAGAGACAAAACCAAAATTGTTTGCAGTATATGATTTATTACTAAGAAATTACAAAAGAATCAATTGAAAATAGAAATAAAAGGTCAAAACTCAGCTGAGTGCCCAAGATAAAAAAATAAACATCTAAATCTCAACAGATTTCTTATATGTCAGCATAAAAAAAGGTGAAGGATGGAAGAAAGATCCCATTCACAAATCCACAATAGCAAAAACCATTATTAAACGCCTAAGAATGAAATAATCAAAGCCTATACAGAAGAAGCAATTATTTCCTCAATAATGTAAAAACAAAAAAAAAATGAATTAATGGAGATACATTAGATGTTCTATATGGGAAGATTCAATCTTGAAAACATTCAATTCTCTTTCAATTTAGTCTATAAATTTATTTTCAGAACACAATTGTTTTCTATTTGAAAAATTATTTTTGAAGTAATCACGTAGGTACAAAATGTTGAAGTACAATATAAAAACCTGCTTTTTTCCAAATTCCTTGAAGTAAATTGTTTTCCCTGTTTCCCTATCACCTAAAACTCTAGTGTGTGTTTCCTACAAACAAGGGTGTTCTACATAATGGCAATACAACCATTCAAATAAGAAAATTATTACTGATATATTACTGCCATCTAATTATTAAACCCTATAATCAATTTTCATCAGTTATCTCAATAATCTTTTACCACAAAAATATCCAGTGCAGAACTATGCATGGCATTTAGTTATCTCTCTTTAGTCTCCTTCAGTCTTAACAGCTCCTTAGTATTGCCTTGACTTTCATGACCTTGATTATTTAGAAGACTATAGGCCAGTTTTGTAGAATGTACCTCAACTTGGCCTTGCCTGATGTTTCTTTGTGATTGAATTCAAGTTAGGCATCCTTAGCAGGAATGAGTGCTAATTTGAAATGAGCCAAGATATATTTGGGGGCAAAAGACCAAAAAGGCTTACTTTGTCATATATTATAAAACCACAGAAATTCAAACAATCAGATTCTGACTCAGGAATAGACAAATTGATGGAAGAAAAATAAGGATTAAAGAAACAGATTGAAGAATATTGTAGTATTTATTGCCCGTATAGTTATAGTAAGTTAGATGAACCATGGTGATTTGGAGAAGAGCATTAATGAGCATTCTGTATTATGATTTACACAAAAATAGAAGTGTAAAAAAATAAAAAATCATAAAGTAATATCAATTTATAATATTATAATTCTGTGCTGGGGAATTACTTTGCTGGGTATATCAAAGGAAAAAAAAGATCAAAAACTTAGCCTATTTATAAATTAAAATGTCCTATATCATAACAAAACAAAGGTAGCTCCAATCCACTTCACATCACATGGAAATGAGGGCTTTGAATAGATTATCTTGAATATCTCTTCAAGCTCTGAAATGATGACTCTCCATATTTTATGCATATGATTATACGGAAATTGTGCCGTGTCTATGTTGCATCTTTCATATAATAGAAACTCCTTGAAGGAAAGATTTATATTTTACTTTTGTGTGCCTTCTCCACAGTTACACAAGCTGTGGTCATTGCTGTGAGCTGAATTGTGTCCCCAACAAAGGATTATGGTGAAGTCCCAACCCTGGGCACCTGTGACTGTGATCTTATTTGGAAATGGGGTCTTTGCAGATGCAGTCAAGCCAAGATGAGGTCATATTGAATTAGGGTGGGCCCTAAATCCAATGAGTGGAGTCCCTAAAAGAGAGAGAGAGATTTGCAGACACACTCCCAGGGAAGAAGTCGATCTAAAGACGGAGACAGAAATGGGAGTGATGAAGCTACCGAGTAAGGACTGCCAGGAGCCACCAGAAAGCTAGGAAAAAGCAAGGAAGACGCCTTTCCCAAAGCCGTCCGAGACAGCACAGCCCTGGTGACATTTTTTCGGTTCAGACTTCTAGCCTCTAGAACCATGGAATGATCACTTCTGTTGTTTTAAGCCCCACAGTTGGTGACACTTTGTTAAGGCAGCCCGGGGAAATTAATACAGTCATTTAAATGGGCGATTTTGTTTTTATAGGTAATCATACAGAGCACTGTAAATTAGAGCACTTATATTCACCCATTGGTGTTGGAGTGATGGAACACTCAATTGTGCTCCCTCTGCTGCACACATTCAAAAAAGATTGGCTCTCTTTCTTTTAATTAGAAATAAGATTCATCAGTCTTGCAGCCTCACTATTTTTCAATGGTTTCTTCATCTGTCAGAAAGCAGCTTCCTCAGCACCTACAAGATTTGGTCAATCTCCAACTCAGTCAAAGTCCAGCCCAGACTCATCCCAGAGGACTTCTGTTTTCCCCGGGCTCAATCACCTCCCTGAAACATGACCCTGAAGAAACTTTTTCACTTTGCCTGGTGGTAAATTCTACCTGTGTGATATATTGTAATGGCCAACGTTTGCTGTATTAACACACACCCGTGGAAGCCATAAGCTACTTTAGAGAAAACTGCCATATTTTTAGATGAAATCAGTAAAAACAGGAAAGAATTAGTATTTTATTGTGTTCGGGAGATTATATATTTATACACTTTTTACAAGGCTGACATTCTGTCATTAGGTCTATCTTTTCTCTAATTCTCTGGGTGCTATTATTCTAGATGCACTCCTATCATATTATTCCTTCTTATTCCCTATTTTACTTGCCAGTAATGCTTCTAAGAATATATCATATTTTACTACAATTTTTCACAAAAGAGAGAATATTACTTTGCTCCACAATAGATTAACTCCCAGACAAATGGATTATCTGTTAATTTTATGTCATCCTTAACGGAACTAAAACTCTCACAATTGAATTTTACTAATTATACATTACTGTAAAGTAGCTACTTATAAAGGCATTTTAAATAAGAAATCTATTATAATTACTTAACCCTGGAAAGGAGGACAAGAGTAGTATCACGCAAATGCTGTAAAATGGCAGTCCATGATCTGAATGGAATATGCCAATGTGCTTTGTTAGGCATGCAGAGTGGTTTTAAAACCCCATATGAAATAGTTTCAACATTTAAAAATTAGGAGACCTTACCAAAATAAATTCTTATTTCTGTCTTTTGGGAAAGAAAATCAGAAAAGAATATCTAGCCGTTCTGGACAGTCTTAGCAATAAACAGTGTTGGGGAAAACCAGACAATCAAAAGAATGAAACTGTGCCCCTCTCTTACCCCATACACACAAATCAACTCAAAATGGAATCAAGACTTGAATGTAAGACCTGAAACTATAAAACCTATAAAAGAAAACATAAGTGGTAAGCTGTTGGACATTGGTCTTAGCATCATTTTTTGGATTAGACACCAAGACAAAGGTAACTAAAAGTAAAAAAAAAACAGGCGGGACTACTTCAAGCTAAAAACCTTCTGTAACCTCTGGAATGGGAGGACATATTTGCAAACCACGTATCTGATAAAAGATTAATAAAAAAAACAGTTTAAAGAAAACAAAAACAAACAACCCAGTGAAGAAATGGCAAAGCACCCGAATAGACATTCTTTCAAAGAAGACTTACAAAATATCAACAGACACATGAAAAGGTGCTTGACATCACTAATCAGGGAAATGCAAATCAAAGCCACAATGAGATATCATCACCTCATAGCAGTTATAATGAATGTCTATTATCAAGAAGACAGGAGATAATAAATGCTGGCAAGAGGTGGAGAAAGGGAACCCTCCTACGTGGTTGGTAGGAATGTAAACTGGTACAGCCATGATGGTAAACAGTGTGGACATTCCTGAAAATACTAAAAACAGAACCACCATATGATCCAGCACTTCCACTCCTGAATATATATCCAAAGGAAATAAAATCATTATCTTGGGAAGCTATCTGCACTCTGATGTTCACTGCAACATTATTCACATAGCCCAAGTATGGAAACGACCCAAGTGTCCATTGACCTATGAATGGATAAAGAAAATGTGATACTGAAGGGCGCCTGGGTGGCTCAGTTGGTTAAGTGTCTGACTCTTGATTTCGGCTCAGATCATGATCTCATGGTTCGTGAGTTCGAGCCCTGCATCTGGCTCTGTGCTGATGATGTGGAGCCTGCTTGGGATTCTATCCCCCCACCCCCTATCCCTCCCTTGCTTGTTCTCTATCTCTCTCAAAATAAATAAAAAGAAACTAAAAAAAAAGAAAGAAAGAAAAAATGTGATACTGAAATATATATGGAATATTACTCAGTTTTTAAAAAGAAAGAAATCCTGTCATTTGTGACAACATGGATAAAACTGGAGGGCAATTATACTAACTGAAATAAACCAGATATGGCATCACTTACGTGTGGAATCTAAAAAAGAAAAAAAAATGTCAAACTCATATAAACCAAGTAGGAAAGTGGTTGACAGGGCCCGGAGAGTGAGAGAAATAGGGAGAGGACGGTAAATGGGAGCCCCCAAAATACCTCCTCTGAATCTTTTTGTGGGGATTTCTATTCATGTCTGTTGGACGTACACTTGGGAGTAGAATTACTGGGAATCTTAAAGTAGGCATCTATTTCGTTTTAGTATATAATTCTGTCTTCCAAAGTGTTTGTACCAATTTAAACTCCCACCAGCAACGTATGAGAGTCCCAGTTGGTCCGTGTTGTTGCCAAACTGGGTGTTGTCAATCTTTTTAATTTTAGCCATTCCAGTGGGTGTGTGGCGGTATCTTGTTGTGGTTTTAATTTTAATTTTCTCATGACTAATGAGATTGAGTATCATCTCCCATGCTTACTGTCAGTTAGATATGCTCTTTTAGAAACTGCCTGTGAAAGTCTTTTGCCCATTTTTTTTAACAATAGCTTTATTGAGATATAAGTCACATACTATAAATTTCATGGTATTAAAGCACAAATGCATCAGGTATTAGTGTATTACAGAGTTGTACCATTATCAGCATCATCTAACTTCAGAACATTTTTATCACCCTAAAAAGAAACCATATTCCCATTAGTAGTCACTCTGCATCTGCCCCACCTCCGCCCCCAACCCCTGGCAACCAGTAATCTACTTTCAGTCTATATCCCTACTCTAGACATTTCATAATAATAATTAAAAAGAAGATCATTCATCGTGTAACATTTTGTCACTTTTTTGTGTGTGCATGTGTGTGTGTGTGTGTGTTTACTGAACATGTCTTCAAAGCTCAACCATGTTGTAGCAAGCATCTGTATTTCATGCCTTTTTAATGTTGAGCAATATTCCCTTATACGGTTATGTGGTTTTTTTTCAATGAAAGGGGAACTTTGCTCAAGCCCAAGGGCCTTGGGCCTCCTGCAGGCAATGGAAGAGTGAGTAGAGGGACCTTATTTGATCTTCTTGGAGCACAGGTATGGGTGGCGTGGCCGCACTTCTTCTGGCAGTTGACAGCACAGGGTGCAGGCAACCATAATGCCTGGGGCAGATCATCCTGTCGCAGTTGTGTTTCTGGGTCACCCGGCGGAGGGAAGGTTGGATGATGCTACACCACAGGCGAAGTACCAAGTGAACTTTTTCTGGGTATTGTCGCCTGAGCGTGCAGCCATCCTCCGGCCATTTGCCCACAAAAATCAGATGCTGCTGATCAGGGGAGATGCCCTCCTTGCCTTGGAGTTTGGCTTCGACATTCTCAGTAGTATCTCTGGGCTCGACCTTGAGGATGATGGTCTTGCCTGTCGGGGTCTTCACAAAGATCTGCATGCATCTCTTCATCTGCTGAGCTGCCTTGTTGAAGAGAAAGAACATGCCACGTTCTTCTTTGTTCATTACTTGAGGGACAGTTGTATTGTTTCCTGTCTGAGACTGTTGTTGATAACGCTACTATAGACATTTGTATACAAGTTTTTAAAGAAACGTATGTTTTCAATTCTCTCAGATATATACCTGGAAGGAACATTGCTGGGTCATATGGTAACTTTATGTTCACCATTTTGAGGAACTGCCAAACTTCCAAAGCTACCGCACTATTTTTAAATACCAAAAGCGATGAATGGAGTTTCCATTTTTCCCACACGCTCGTTAGTACTTGTTATTGCCTGTCTTTTTTTTTTTTTAATGTTTTATTTATTTTTGAGAGAGAGAGAGCGCATGAGTGGGAGAGAGCCAGAGAGAAGGGGGAACATAGGATCCGAAGTGGGCTCTGTACCAACAGCAGCCAGCCAGATGCAGGGCTCGAACTCACAAACCGTGAGATCATGACCTGAGCCAAAGTCAGCCGCTCAACCGACTGAGCCACCCAGGCGCCCCTTGACTGTCTTTTTCAAAAAAGGTTTGCCATCCTCGCGAGTGTGAACTGGTATCTCATTGTGATTTTCATTTTTCTTGCCTCAATGACTAATGATTTAAGCATCTTCTCATTTGCTTACAGATCATTTGTATACCTTCTTGAGAGAAATGTCTATTCAAATTCTTTAATGTTTAACTGGGGCCATTTTTCTTTTCATTGAGTTACAAAAGATGTCTGTGTATTCTCAATACATTACCCTTGACAGATACATGATTGGCAAATCTTTTTCTCCTGTTCCGTGGGTTGTCTTTTCACTTTTTGATAGTGTCCTTTGACACACGCAAGTTCTTCATTTTTGTGTAGCTCAGTTTATTTAGTCTTCCTTTTGTCATCTGTGCTGTGGGTATCATACCTAAGAAACCACTGCATGATTTAAGATTGTAAGACTCCTGGTGGCTCAGTCAGTTAAGTGTCCGACTTCAGCTCATGTCATGATCTCACGGTTTGTGGGTTCAAGCCCTGCGTTGGGCTCCGTGCTGACAGCTCAGAGCCTGGAGCCTACTTCGGATTCTGTGTCTTCTTCTCTCTCTGCCCTTCCCCCACTTGTGCTCTCTCTCTGTCCCTCAGAAATGAATAAACGTTAACAAAATTTTTTTTTAATTCACTCTCAAGTTTTCTTGTAAGTCTTGAAGTTTTAGTTCTTACACGTATGCCTATGATCCGTTGTGAATTAATTTTTGTATATGGCAGAGTAGGGATCCAAAGTTCATTATTTTGTTTATGGATATATAGTTGCTACAACACCAATTGTTGAAAAAACTGTTCTTTCTCTGTTGAATTTTCTTAGTATCCTTATTGAAAATTGATTGACCATAAACATAAGGGTTTATTTCTGTGCTGTCAATTTATTCTGTTAATCCATATGCCTATCCTTAGTCTATAGCCCCATTTTCTTGATTTTAGTAGGAGTGTAGTCAGTTTTGAAATCAGGAAGTACGAGTCCTCCAACTTTTTAAAGATTGTTTTGGCTATTCTAGATCCCTGGCATTTCCATCTGACTTTTAGGATTAGTTTGGTAATTCCTGGAAACATTCAGCTGGGATTTTGATAGGAATTGTGTTGAATCTGTAGATTAGTTTGGGGAGTATTGCCATCTTAATATTAAAACTTCTAACCCATAAACATAGGGTGTCTTTCTACTTATTTAAGTCTTCCTCAATTTCTTTCAACAAGATTTTGAGTTTTGACTGTGCAAATATTGCATTTCTTCTGTTAAGTTTATTCCTAAGTATTTTATTCTTTTGTAAAGGGAATTGTCTTAATTTCATTGTCAGACTCCTCATTGCTAACAAATGGAAATACAGTCGACTTTTGCATATTGATTCTATATCTTGTATCTTGCAACTGGGCTGACCTGTTTACTAATACTAACATTTTGTGTGTGTGCAACTCCTTAGGATTTTCTCTATGTAGGCTTGTGTCATCTGTGTACAGAGATGGTTTTATTTTTCCATTCTGATCTTGATGTCTTTTATCTCATTTCTTACCTAAATGCAGGCTAGAACCTTTAATACAGTGTTAAGTGGAAGTGATGAATGTGGATGTTCTTGTCTTATTCCTGATTTGAAGGAGAAAAAAATCAGTTTTTCACCATTAAGTGTTAAGCTGTGGGTTTTTCATAGAAGACCTTTATCAATTTCAGGAAATTTCCTTCTACTCCTAGTTTGTTGAGTGTTTGAGTGTTTCTATCATGAAAAGTCATTGTACTTTGTCAAAAAAATTTTTTTTGCTTCTATTAAGATCATGTGATTCTTGGTCTTTTATTCTATTAATTTGATGTGTTATACTGGTTGAGTTTTGTTTGTTAAATCAACCTTATATTCCAGGGATCAACCCACTTAGTCATTGTCTGCAATTTTTTTTTTTTTTTTTAGAGAGAGAGAAAGAGAGCACATGAGTGAAAGAGAGGGACAAATGGAGAGAGAGAGAGAGAGAGAGAGAGAATCTTAAGCAGGCTCCATCCTCAGCATGGAACCCAGCACAGGACTCAATCTCACAACCATGAGATCATGACCTGAGGCAAAATCAAGAGTTGACACTCAACCAAATGGAGTGCCAACTACAGGGCACCCAGGTGCCTCTACAATTCTTTTTATGTCTTGCTTTTATTTTACGTTTTTTATGTTTAATTTTATATGTTTGTTGATATTTTCTTGAGGATTTTATGTCAATATTATAAGGTATATTGGTCTGTAGTTTTCTTTTTTGTGATGTCTTTGGAAGCTCCTTGGATTGTTGTAAGCCTTTAATTACTTTCCTGAGTTCTGAAAGAAGGGTACTTTTAGCCATTTTTATCAGTGTTTTGCCTGCTTTAATGGAGGAGAGGGTTTTTTGAGATCTTTAATCTATCATTCCAGATGTGCTTCTGTCATTTATTTCTAATTTGGTATTCTACCTTATTGATTAGTAGGAGTTTTCCATTTAACTTTTTAATTGATTCTGGATACAAGTCCTTAGTCAAATATATGCATTGTGAATATTTTCTCCTAGTTCATGTCTTACCTTTCACTCTGTGAAAAAATCTCATCTTGTACTGTGGTGCTCAATGGAAAGATTTTGTCATGTAGAGGAAGATTAATCACTCTTGTTTTCCTGACAGGTAGTCAAGAGTATCTACTTGTTCAAGTAGAGAAGGGTGGGCAGTGGGAATTCATGGTCATCATGCTATGTGATGTGATTAAAATTCTTCATATCATGTTATTTTATTTTTATGTTTTTATTACTCAATATATGATATTCTCTTGTTGTAAAACACTGAAGTGAAATAGAAATAAATGGCATAACATTGGTCGTCAACACTTGGTAGATCCTTCCTAAACTTTTCCTATGAATTTGTACACAGACACTGACCCATCCAGATATACACATACACACACACACACACACACACACACACACACCCAATTAGTTGATGGAAGATTTATAAATGGGATCTACTGGCTATATATTTTGTGACTTTATGATTTTCCAGTATTATTTTTAAAGGTTGTGTAGTATTCACTAGCAAAAATACCACGTTTTGATGAAGATTTAGATTATTTCCAATTCGTTATGTTGAAAAGCAATGCTGGAAAATCTCTGTCCATATATTTCTAGATTTAAGTGTAATTTTTTCCAAAGACTTGAATCCCAGAAATAGAATGGATCGGCCAAATCATAGGAACTTTCTATCATTTATATAAGTGGCAAATTGATTTCCAGAAAGGCTATCTCAAGTTATACTTTCACCTAAAGTTTATAGAAATATATATTTTCCTGCATGCTTACCGAATAATGCAGATAAACAGTTTCTCTGATCTTGACAGTTGGACGGTTAAAATATATTTTAAAGTTTTATCTGTATTTCCTTAATTACCTTTGACATTAAGAATCTTTTCATGTGTCCCTTTTGATTTCCACTTCCATGAATTGTTTATTCATATCTTTCAACTATTTTGACTTTTTAAAATTGATTTATATATTCTCTTTACATTTTCTGGAGAGTAATTATTACCTATTAAATATGGTGTAAACAATGTCTCAGTCTTATTGCTTGTATTTTAATTCCGCTTAGACTGTCTTTTTTATATCATTTTTTTAAAAGAGGGGTGCCTGGGTGACTCAATTGGTTAAGCATCTGACTCTTGATTTTGGCTCAGGTCATGATCTCATGGTCTCATTAGATCAAGCCCCACACTGGACTCTGCACTGACTGTGTAGAACTTTCTTGAGATTCTCTCTTTCCCTCTCTCTCTGCACCCCCCCTCAAAATAAATTTAAAAACTTTAAAAAAGAGACTGTCTGATTTAACGTTGTGCTTCTCAAATGTTGTCTTGTCTAGGAAGGCCTCCCTCAACTCAATATCATCAACACATGTTCCTATATTTCCTTCTAATGATTTTAGAATTTTGCTTTGTAATTTTCTTTTCTCATTTTTATGGAGAGTGACAAGTTGCCTTGCAACAGGGATTTTGTTTCCATTCTTAAATACCCCACTTGTAAATGTATGAACTTTATGGTGGCTGTAGCTCTGTATTGTTTCTAATGTGTGAGAGATTATCCAGTAGCCATTTACTAAATTGCTTACCCTTTATTTCATGCTCGAAATGCTACCTATACCAAAGCAAAATCCCCGTGTTTATGGCAGGATTCTGGCCTAGGACCCCCGTGCTTCCATGCACTGCCTCGCTGTTTTACTTACTAGCTTCATTAGCTATGTCCTCCTGACAGCAGGGAAGATCCACCCTTTTCTCAGTTCTTTTTCATTAATGTCTCTGTGACTCTTAGGCATTTTGCTCTATCATGTGATATTTAGAATAAAATTCCGATTTCTAACAAAAATTCTGACGGAATTTGATTAGTGTTATATTTATTAATCAACAAATTTGAGGTAGATGTGATATCTTTATAACATTGGATATTCCCATCTAGGAATTTGGTCTCTCTTTTCATGTGTTATGTAGTCAATTAAGTTAATGGGTATCCTGGTTTTTTGTTTTTTGTTTTTTTCTTCAATATATGAAATTTATTGTCAAATTGGTTTCCATACAACACCCAGTGCTCATCCCAAAAGGTGCCCTCCTCAATACCCATCACCCACCCTACCCTCCCTCCCACCCCCCATCAACCCTCAGTTTGTTCTCAGTTTTTAACAGTCTCTTATGCTTTGGCTCTCTCCCTCTCTAACCTCTTTTTTTTTTTTTCATTCCCCTCCCCCATGGGTTTCTGTTAAGTTTCTCAGGATCCACATAAGAGTGAAACCATATGGTATCTGTCTTTCTCTGTATGGCTTATTTCACTTAGCATCACACTCTCCAGTTCCATCCACGTTGCTACAAAAGGCCATATTCCATTCTTTCTCATTGCCACGTAGTATTCCATTGTGTATATAAACCACAATTTCTTTATCCATTCATCAGTTGATGGACATTTAGGCTCTTTCCATAATTTGGCTATTGTTGAGAGTGCTGCTATAAACATTGGGGTACAAGTGCCCCTATGCATCAGTACTCCTGTATCCCTTGGGTAAATTCCTAGCAGTGCTATTGCTGGGTCATAGGGTAGGTCTGTTTTTAATTTTCTGAGGAACCTCCACACTGCTTTCCAGAGCGGCTGCACCAATTTGCATTCCCACCAACAGTGCAAGAGGGTTCCCATTTCTCCACATCCTCTCCAGCACCTATAGTCTCCTGAGTTGTTCATGTTGGCCACTCTGACTGGCGTGAGGTGATATCTGAGTGTGGTTTTGATTTGTATTTCCCTAATGAGGAGCGACGTTGAACATCTTTTCATGTGTCTGTTGGCCATCCGGATGTCTTCTTTAGAGAAGTGTCTATTCATGTTTTCTGCCCATTTCTTCACTGGGTTATTTGTTTTTCGGGTGTGGAGTTTGGTGAGCTCTTTATAGATTTTGGATACTAACCCTGTTATTGAACCACCTTTGTATGCAGGTGATGAAACCTACTTGGTCACCATGCAATTTTCCCAAATGCATACCCATGTTTGCAATATACTATGGTAAAATATTTAAAAGAGGTTTATTGCCTAGCTACTTTTAGCATTTATTTTCATTATTTAAAAACCTAGTTTGACGCAGTAAATAATGCTTCCTGAGAATTGCCCTTTGGTAGAAGGTAAGCAGGCATTCACTCCTTTTGCAGATGATGGCAAAAAGTTGAAATTAATTGCCCTGCTCCACACTCTCTACAATTTTCCCCCTAGCTCCCAGATCCCACTGGATTTGATTTCTTAAGGTTTTATCTCTGTATTTGCACCTGTATTTTCAAATTGGATTGTAATTCCCTTTATTTGAGTGCCATGTCTGTCCAATTTTGAAATCAGGTTTATGCTAGCTATACAGAGTAAATAAGGAAGTCTTTCCTTTTCTTTTTTAATACTCTTCAATAGTTTAAAGTATTAGTTACCCATTACTTGACAGTTTTGCAGAATTCGTCCATAAACTGGATGTATTGCCTTTTGACAGGTGTTGATATTTGCCTACCTTTCAGTATCTACTAAAGTTAATGATCTAAACAGAGTTTCTCTTTTGGAGCCAATGTCTTTTAGGTTATCATTCATTTCAGCTGGATTTTCTGACTTTGAGCACGGCGAACCTGAAAGGTAGACAAAAAACTAAAAACTAAATGCTTGAAATAAACGGACTGATGAGCGCTTTTTTTTTTTTTTTTTTTTTTTTTTAGATTAAAGATGACATTGTTTCTTTCTTCTTTACAACAGGAGAAAAAAGTCTCAGTTCAGACGAATACTTAGAGGAACTGTGAGTCAAACCACATCTCTCAATTAAGCGAATTATAAAATAAAACAATTCAGTTTCAAATGTTTCTTGCTCAATAATAAACTGCATCCAGATCAGCATATGACAAACCTGTATGTACTGATCATACGGTTTCTTAAATTTTAGGGGAAAAGCTAAGCCCTTCAATAATGGAGAAACAATTTTAAAAAGTGCTTGAAAGTAGATGCAGACATTGAGATTCCTGACAGATGACGAACACTTTAGAGATGTGGCCATCTCAGGGGAGTCACGAGCTCCAAGAGCATGTGGTGGGAGGTTCTACAGTGAATCTGGCATGCCCTCGAGCTGCGGCAGGATAACCACAGAGAACACGTGTTGGCTTTGTGGCTGTTTCCACAGTGGCCCCCGCAGTCTCCATCCACTCTCTCCCAGCTGCAGGGGTGAGACCCAATAACCCGATCAAGTTCATTCCATCTGCTCTGCTGCTAAGATTGGTTCTGATAGCCAGACCAAAGCAATTCACCCCATTGCATTTTTATATAACACTTGGGAGGCTGCATGTTCAGCATTCTGTGCTGGTGTTGAATTATATTTTTATGTTTGTACCTCTAGCTAGGGTTTCAGATAATAACTAAACAGCCACATCAGTGAAGTTGAGCCTCAGGCTTCAGAGGTGGTCCTTCTTGCTTCTTTGGGAAAGGACATGACAATTTCCCAGCCTCTTGGGCTCAAGTACAGGCTTCAGAGGCTACAGCTCCAGTTAGATAAGAATGGGGCATCTGGTTTCAGGCATTATCTAAGTAAGATAGGGACTTTAATTTTGGTGTTTAGGGATGGAATTTTGGGGTTCTAAAACATGCTTGAATTATATCCATGTTAATGTGCATTTTTCTGGAAGAGGGTTTGTTGCTGTTATCAGATTCTCCAAGGCGTCAATGAATTGAAAATTGTTACTGAATTAGCCAGGGTTCTCCAAAGATGTAGAAGCAATAGAAGATAAATTGAAGGAAGAATTGGCTTATGTAATTATCAAGGCTAGTAAGTTCCACAACATGGAACCTGTAAGCCAGAGACTCAGGAAAGCTAGTGGTGTAATTCAGCCCAGTCCAACGTCTTGAGAATCAGGAGAGCCAACGAGATAAATCCTACTGGGAAAGCAGGTGAATATGAGACAAGGTGCCCCAGCTCAATCTGTGAGGCTGGGAAAAAAGGGGACACATTCTTCCTTCCTCTGCCTTCTGTTCTTTTCAGTTCCTCAACAGACTGGATAAAGCCCAACCACTTGAGAAGGACAATCTACTTTACTGAATCCACTGGTTTAAAGGCACCCTCACAGACACGCCTAAGAATAACGTCTAATCTGGACAGCCATGGCCCACTCAAATTAACACATAAAATCAACCATCACAGGGGCTCCTGGGTGGCTCAGTCGGTTAAGGGTTATAACCATCTCGTGATTTCAGCTCAGGTCATGATCTCGAGGTTCGTGAGTTCAAGACCCAAACCGGGCTCTGCTCTGACAGTGCAGAGTCTGCTTGGGATTCTCTCCCTCTCTCTCTCTCTCTACCCTCCCTGCTTGTGCTTTCTCTCTCTCTCTCAAAATAAATAAACTTAAAAAAATAATAACCATCACAGTGAAGAACCTTGGTAGAGGTTTTATAGGCCATTTTCCTCGAGTTCAGGCAAAATCACAAAGGCAGTCATCAGACACTCACTAGAGTCAGAAGAGTAGAGACAGATTTGTACCGCAGGTAAGAAATGGGATGTAGATCTCAGCTATTCTGGAAGTGGTTTTCCATCTTGGCTGCTCTGCAGAACTTCTGGGGAATGTAGCAAAATTTCTGATACCCAGAAAAACACCCAGGTAGGTCCATTGTTATCTGGGTTGGAAATATTTGTGTTTCTGTCGCTTAAAGATTCCCAACGAGAGAACGTTGAGCGGGGTCACCCAGAAAGGTCAAGTTTCCTGCCTTCGGTTCTACAGTCTCACAACAAATCAGGTGATAGTTCAAGATAAAAATCCCCATCCCTTCCAGTAGATAGAATAAGACAATTTATACTTGTAAAGAAAATTACTGTGGGGAATAATTACCTGTTTACTCCCAGACACCGAAGTCTAACGTGCTCAAGATCTAAGAGATAACATTAAAAGTGTGCTTGATAATACTCTTAAATGGTATTTAGGGATATTTACTGATGAACAAACAGCCTCATAATCATGTTGGGGTTTAGCTAATATAAATACCCAGGACTTTTACCTGTTCGCCAAGAAGGTTTTCACCCACTTTATGTGTTTAAAACCTTATGTTTTCTTGATATTTCCCCGAGTTTTTTGCTGTTTCATTTCATCTCATTACTTCCACTTGGAACCCCTTCTATCATAACTATCTCAACAAATTACTCATCTAAGCAACAAATTATTTCAGAGTGAATTCATTCAGAACAAAAGCATTTATTTCTAAAATTGTCATTCTCCTTGCAGCCTGTGAAAACTTATCATCATAATTAGGCACAGTCACTATTTAATTTTGATTAGTGATCTACAGAGCAAACTGTAGAAACACAAAATATCCAAATCAGGGCACAGTCTGAATGTAAGTCATGTTCGCAATATACTATGGTAAAATATTTAAAAGAGGTTTATTGCTTCGCTATTTTTAGCATTTATCTTAATTATTTAAAAACTTATTTTTACGCATTAAATAATGCTTTCTGAGAATTCCCCTTTGGTTTAGAAGGTAAGTAGGCCTTAACTCCTTTTGCAGATGATAGCAAAAGGTTGAAATTAATTGCCCCATTCCACACTCTCTGCAAGTTTCCCCCTGGCTCCCAAATATATATACCTTTGAGTTCCTGATCCTTCTTGCATAATACATCAAGTATATTCTGAATTTTAAGTGAGAAATATCCAACAAGAAAGTTCATCAGGCATTTGCATTTAGTACAGTTATTTGTCTGTCTCTTAATTCCAATCAGGTAAACAGCAGTTTCCGATGACCAGTTTAGGAACTGAGTGATAGCAGGTGGTTTAAGTGACACTCTAGGGAGCCTGGGATCTCTACATCCCTCACTGGTTCTTCACTGTCAAGTTTCTAGACACTTGAGGTACTGGACAGGGGTCGTCTGAGCCGTCCTCGCCGCTGTGAAAAGAGAGCAGCAGAAAGAGGACGGACTTCAGAAATCTCCATGTGGCCCTGCTTCGAGTCCTCTTTCTGCCCCTGAATGCCCTGTGACCTCGGTGAAGGTCATAAATCCTGGGAGGATCAGTTTTCCACGGACAACGTGATCACTGATACCCACCTCTGAGGATTTTATGAAAAGTACGTAAGGTAACTGGCTGGGGGAGGGCGAGGTCCTTCCATAAGCAGAAATGATCATTGCTGCGTGCTCCTAGAGGCCATGAACATCACCTCGTTCTCTTTTAACAAATAAAAACGCATTAAAATCCCTTTAAGAACACTCACTTTTATGTAATTATATTTTCTGACATTTTCTAACCCAGTAGCTAATATGTATTGAGCGTCTACATTGCATCAGGGACAGGGCTCGGCACTGAGGGCAGAGTGGTGAACGAGATGGACACAGGCTGGCTGTGCCTGCATTTCACAGGTAATGAAACCCATCCTTCCACTTTGTGTATCTTCAGTCGTTCCAGCAAGAAGTGTAATAAGCCCCCCACTAGCCTGAAAAATCGCAGAAAAGTACCGTTGACCTTTGAACAACATGCGTTTGAACTCCGTGGGCCCACTTAGATACATGGATCTTTTTTTCGATAAATACCCAACAGTCCGGTAAACGTATTTTCTCCTCCTGATAGTTTTCATAATAACTTTTTTTTTACTTTAGCTTACTTTATTGTAAGAATGCAGCATACAATACATGTAATGTACAAAATATGTGCTAATCAACCGTTTATGCTCTCGGTAAGGGCTTCCCGTGAGTGGTAGGCTAGAAGTAGTTAAGTTTGAGGGGAACCAGAAATGATATGTGGATTTCTGACAGCACAGGGGATCTATGCCCCTAACCCGTGGGTTGTTCAAGGGTTAACTGTATATTATTCCTTTTAGATAATAAGAACATGAATTTACTGAATGCTAACTATAATAAGAATTTATATACTAACTCAACTAGCCCTCACAATAATCCTGAGGCGGGTACCATTATTACTGTTGTCTTACAGAGAAGAAGACCAAGATACAAAGAGATGAAGTTATTTGTTCACGTTATAGCATGAATATGTGGCCAACCTTGGATTGTGGACCCAGGTGGTCTGGCTGCAAAGCCCTTGCTCTTGCCTTCATTCTGTGCTGCTTCACACAGGTGCAGTGGGGCCCCAAAGTAGCATCATTTTCTTGGCTCCCACAGCACATAGGACATATAAGCATGTTGTGCCCAGTGCCATGGATACAGGTTGGACACATGTCCATAGGCCGCAGGACAGAAGAGAACCCAGACAAATGATTGCTATCAGCTGGTTCTAGATTTAAAATTCTCCAACATGGTGGAAGAGGTGGGCAAAAAAAAAAAAAATCACCCCTATGCTTCCTGGGAAGGATTCAGTGTACAAACAGGACTCACCCTGAGCTGTGCCAGACTGTCCTGAAAACTCATTATCTCCTTCAGTATAGGGACTTTTACTAACAACGAGTGGGTTAAATGGATCTTTCTTGGGACTTAGTCACTTAAGCACCTGACTCTTGATTTGGGCTCAGATCATGATCTTACGGTTCATGAGTCTGAGTTCCCCCCTTACGCCCCCGTGTTGGGCTCCATGCTGAAAGCATGGATCCTGCTTGAGATTCTCTCTCTCTTCTTCTCTCTCTGCCCCTCCCCCCCCCAAAATAAAATAAACTTAAAAATAAAACTGTTTCTTGGGGCTCCTGGGTGACTCGGTCAGTTAAGCATCTGAATCCTGGTTGCGGCTCAGGTCATGATCTTTCAGTTCGTGAGCTGAGCCCCGCATCAGGCTTTGCACTGATAGCACGGAGCCTGCTCAGGTTTCTCTGTCTCCCTCTCTCTCTCTGTCTCTCCTCCGCTTGCTCACTCTCTCTCTATCTCCCTCAAAAAATGAATAAAAATAAAAATAAAAACTTAAAAAAAAAAAGGGTTTCTTTACTGAGGACATTAGAAAACAAAAGTAGCAGGGTCTTCCCACTGTGGGCTTAGTAAATAAATTGTGGCTCTGAAATGGAGGGGCTCAGGGGTGTTTGGAGAGGAAGACTGTATAAGAAAAGAAGAATTAAATCAGGATCTGTAACCAACAACCCTAGCAGCGACCCACAGAAGACTGGCTCTGAGGGGAGGGGTGTCACCACCAGTGCGGAACCGTGCCTGGTCCCCACCAGCCACCGTCACACCCATGGCCCCCTCCACACCTATGACAGTCATACTAAAATATAACACTGATGCTGGTAGATGGCTGGACCAGGGCCAAATACACAACTCACAGAGTTTTCTAGGCCAGTCAGCAGTTCTCCTGGAGCCTGGCAAGAAAGCCCTGCCAAGACAGCTCCACACAGAACGGTGATTGACGGGCCTCACTGGGTCTGTTCCTTATGAAGTTTGTACGTGACATGTACAGACGGAATCAGTGCCAAAGGGGGCAGGGCAAAAGTGGAGAGACACAGAGACCACAGTAAGAAGTCCTAATGCAGAAGGAAGCTCCTTATTAGCTGCAGGGGCCTCAAAAGAGGCAGATCGTAGCTGAGACACCCTAACCGTGGCGTTCACCCGAACCAAGCAAGGATGTCCAAGATGAAGTTTACGAGAGAAACCGCTGTGGCATCACAAGAAAATACCGGAACACCTATTCACATTTCCGTATCTCATTGTTTCTTCATTGTTATTATTTGTGTACATTTTAAAAATACATATATCGGGAAGAGCGTGTTCAATTTTTTCCCCTGCTGAACGATTAAAAACATTGGAGGCCACTGCAGAAAATATACAAAGCACTCAACACCCGCTGCTGCAGGGACAGCCACTGTAGACTGATGTTGCATCTTAAAAATGTTCCTTTTCTCCGTGAGGCAAAAGAACTGTGGCTGCTGTCTGTCCTTCTTCTCTCTTTGTACTTCCTTACATCAAATCCCCAATGACTAGGCACCCCAAGTGTGTCCCTGGCAATAGCACAACCAACAGACAGAAGCCAATTTTGGTCTATGTGTCCCGAGGACAACAGCCGTACCTGTCAAGAGACGGGGGAAGGGAAGATCAGACAAGCTTCAGCGGTAACTCAAGTGGTCACAGAGAGAGTGTGCGAACTCTACCCAGACACTGTCAGGGAGAGGAGGAATTTGGAATTGAGGCTAGCGTCTCATTGCCCTGCATTCAAAACTATATTTTTTCTGTGATTCATTCTCTTTTGGGTGCAGCGTCCAATGTGGTTAACTGGAGTATTTTATTTTATTTTATTTTATTTTATTTTATTTTTATGTTTATTTTTTTTAATTTTTTTTAATGTTTATTTATTTTTGAGACAGAGACAGAGCATGAACAGGGGAGGGGCAGATAGAAAGGGAGACACAGAATCTGAAACAGGCTCCAGGCTCTGAGCTGTCAGCACAGAACCTGACGCGGGTCTCGAACTCACGGACCGCGAGATCATGACCTGACCTGAAGTCGGAAGCCCAACCGACTGAGCCACCCAGGCGCCCCAACTTGAGTATTTTAAACTGAACTTCTAGGTAGCTATGCAGTGGGGTTCCCTAGGGATCACGTAACATTCAACATTTCAAGACAGAAAGAAATTTCAAGGAAAGTTCTCTGAGAATAACCAAACTTTCATAGATTTTCATCAAACGTCCTACCTGCTCTATTGGTCTGGTAGCTGCAAATGTTTTCCAAGAGAGAAGATCACAGTGAAAGCTGCAATAAAGAAATGACAAGAGATGCTGCACTAAGAAACAAAAGTAGAAGAAATTTCCAAACCAAAACATTGAAAAGATTTTAATGATTTTATTCAATATCATTAAGCAGAAATGAAACAATTGTCAATATGTGGTAACATGGCATTTTATACCTTTTATGCTCTGAATTCCTGATGGTAGAAATCGTGAACATGGTGGAATTGATCTATGGGTGATAAGCCATCCTTTCCATATTCTATACATCTGAAAACTTAGCTATGTTTCCTCGTAAATGGTTGTTCTTGCAAAAGGAGGAAATACAACAGTAGTGTTTGGCTTGTAGATAGCATCTCTCTTGTTGATTCCATTCAACCCAGCTTAAAATGTCTTACCATGTTAAAGTACTGGAAGTTGTTGTTATTATATAATTCACGACACCGTTGTTCCAAAAGATCCATCCAACCTCCAAAAACCTGGTCAGGTTGCTTTCAAACACCTCCAAGCTCTGGTTAAGTGCCCATTTCTATTCGGCAAGGCTGTGGACGATCACAAAGCAAAATTAATCATGGTCTCTGGGCTGAAGGAGCTTGCACTCTGGCAGGGAAGACAAAATACACGCACAAATAATTATAATACAAAATCACATATACTAGAGACTGCAAAAATCGCATAAATAAAATGTGGAAGGCTATCAGAAAGGGAATGCTCACTTCCAATGCCGGGGTTGGAGGTGGGGGTATCAGGAGGTTTACAGAGAAAGGCACATTTGATCGAGACATTAAAGGAGAGTTCTGATTTAGGAAGCCAAAAGAGGGTGAGGGGAGGAAGAGGCAGAGGAGAGGGACAGAGGTGGGGAGGAGAGGAAGGGAGCTGGGAAGAGAGGCAGGAGGGTGGGGAGAGGGGAATCCAAGAGAATCGTACTTTCTAAGACAAAGAATAGACAAACTTGGAGTCCAGTGAGAAAACAAGTGATAGGACAGAGTTACCTTTAAAGTAGTCAGAGACGAGTAAAGGAACAGGTCGTAAAGAAGGATAGGTTGGTTGGCTAAAAGGCTCTGGTTAAAACAGTTTCTCTTACCTTTGCCTATTTTCTTCCTCCAGCTTTATCTGTCCCCACCCCATTTTAGAACTCCCATAAACTACTGACTTTGTTTACTTGTTTACTTATGTGACTCCCTTCCTGAACCAGGAGCTCCCTGAGGGCAGGGCTGGTGTCCTTTTCCTCTGTGTAGCCACCGCCCAGGGTGGAGCTAGGCACCCAGATGTCTGTGGGATGAGTGAATGCCACACCTTAGGAACCATGGCAGTGAAGTAGCAGTCTAGTTCTGTTCAAGATTTTGCACTGAGGGGTGCCTGAGTGGCTTAGCCGGTTGAGTGTCCGACTTTGGCTCAGGTCATGATCAAACGGTCTGTGAGTTCGAGCCCCGCGTCGGGCTCTGTGCTGACAGCTCAGAGCCTGGAGCCTGCTTCGGATTCTGTGTCTCCCTCTGTCTGCCCCCCTGCTGCTTGCATTCTGTCTCTCGCGTTGTCTCAAACATAAACATTAAAAAAAAAAAAAAAAGATTTTGCGCTGAATGACGGTGTCTCAGTGTTGACTGAGGACTAGCTAACGTGTGCTAGACCCTTAGCACATTGCCTGGGACATAGCAAGTTTTTCATTTACGTTATCTTATTAACATTAAATACAGCCCATCAATGACACTTGGAAGGCTGCTCAAGATGTCAGCGTGACACGGGTTTTGTGTTTCAAAGCACAGAGGCTGAATAGTAACTGCTTTATTTTGGAATCTAAAATAATACCAACATGATTCTCTTTCTGGTGTGGGTGTGTATGTGTGTGTGTGTGTGTGTGTGTGTATATATATATATATATATATATATATATATATATATAATTTTGGCATATGGTACACATACAGAAGGATGGAAAAAGAATTCACATATACAGTGTAATGTATGATTATGTGGTATATGTGCTGGGCATTAAAGTCCGAGATATAAAATGAAATATTGGTTGCTCCTCTGAGCCCCCAGTCTGTACCCTCCTCATTGAGACCCTCTGTCTCTTTTTAGAGGTAACCACTGCCATGGTTCTTATGGCGGTTCTGTCCCAGCTGTCATAGTTTTCCTTTATAATTTTATCCCTTAGGAAGTATGGTTTCTCCTACTTTTCAATTTTACATATATTAAAAATACACTGTGTACATTCTTATGTGCTCCACTTCTTGGGCTCAATGTTGTGTTTGTAAGATCCTTCCCCCAGAAAAGCTCTAATTTTTTTTACACCGTTGAAAGAATTTCAGCATACTCATGTACATACCACAATTTATTCATCCACTTCATGGTTATGGCCACTTTACTGTTAATGGACATTTGGTTCATTTACAGCTTCCGACTATTATCAAAATTCTGGTTAGAACATTCTTACACGTCTCCTGATATGCAAATGCGTGCATTTCTCTAGGGATATACCCAGGAATAGGACTGCTGCGTCCTGAGTTCTGTGGAGCTCCCATTTCATTGGAAAATGCAAACTGTATTCCAAAGTGATCGCACTAATTTCTACTCCCACTAACAGTGCGCGAAAGCTCTCATTCCTCCACATCCTAGCCAACCCTTGTTTGTATCACATTTTTTATTTTGCCACTCTTGGTGTGTGTGACATTGGCTTTCTGTTCTCAGTACAACTCAGCTTGTGCTTCCTGATAATTAGTGAGCTTAAGCATCTTTGCTTATTCTTATCAGTCATCTGGATTTCCTTTTGGCTCATTTTTTAATTGGGTTGTTGGTCTTTTTCTAACTGACTTGTGGATATAAGTTCTTTGTGGATTATGTGTTGCAAATGTCATCTCATTCTGTGGCTTGTATTTCCACACTCTTCAGAGTAGTGTCTTTTCATGAGTTTAGTTACTTTAATGTCATTTTAATATTCTCTTTTTTAAGTTTATGTATTTATTCTGAGAAAGAGAGACAGAGCACACAAGTGAGCAGGGGAGGGGCAGAGAGAGAGGGAGAGAGAGAATCCCAAGCAGGCTCTGCACTGTCAGCACAGAGCCCACTGTGGGGCTCAATCTCACAAACCATGAAATCATGACCTGAACTGAAATCAAGAGTCAGATGATTAACCGACTGAGTCACCCAGGTGCCCTAATCTCATCTCTGTCTATCTCATTTTAAAATGTTGCCCAATGCCCTGGAGATGTTTATAAATATATAAACACTTTACATTTTTTCTTTCACATTTAAGTTTATAACCCACTTGGAGTTGATTTCTGTATATGGTGTGAGGAAGGGGTCCGGGTTCATTCTTTTCCCACTTAGATACCTAGTTATCTTGGCATCATTTAATGAGAAGACAATCATTTCCCCAACCGTCCTGGAACATCTCCTTTCTCCTATATCATATCAAAACTTACATGAGCCTGTTTTAGCTATCCCTATTCTCTTCCCTGGGGCTATTTATCTGTAACAATACCACAAAGTCCTGATTGCTGTAGCTTCACAAGTTTTAATATTTGGCAGAATAAATCCTCTCTCCTTGTTACTCTACTGAAAGAGTGTCTTGAATATTCTTGGGATTTTAAAAAATTTCTTTATAAACTTCAGTATCAGCTGGTTAATATGGCAACCATTCTATTGAGATTTTTATCAGGATTGCATTGAATATGTAGTTTGATTTGGGAAAAGTTTATATCTTTAGTATATTGACTCTTTCAATCCATGTACATGGCATATCACCCCATTAATTTAGATCTTCCTTAATTTCTCCCAATAAGGTTTTAACAATCTTTATAGAGTATTTGTACATCCTTTCTTAGATTTTTCATTAATGTGAAACTCTTTTTTTCCTTTTTACTGTCAATTACCAAATCAGTTACGCTATCTTCCATTTATTGGGCCCTGCTGTTTTTCAGGTTATCATATTAGCCCCTTCAAATACACTATGTGTTTTACTCCTAACAACAACCTTATTAGGAGCTCCTATTGTTATACCCATTTTACTTATGAACACACTGATGCTCAAAAGAGTTAACTACTTCACCCAAGTTCTTACAGTTAATAAGTATCCAAGCCAGAATTTGATCCCAGGCCTATCTGATTCCCAAATCATGCTATGCGACCTCTGTGGGAGACATGCCCCTGAGGGAACTGAATGCAGGCAGATATACTTTGGGGGGGATGAGTCAGGAAAGATTGGTGATGTGGGGCACTGGCCTGGGAGGGTGTGAGGAGGGAGGGATCCTAAGCACTCAGGAAACTGAAGCAAGTCGTTGAGGTGAGCACTAATGAGGGAACCACGTAAACTGGGAAGGTGCTAAAAATGAACATCCCTGCAGTCACTATTTTTCTTAAGGCAAAGAGGAGTCAGTCAAATAGCCTGGGGGCTCTTAAGGGCCAGGTTTGCTTTAGTGACATCACTCTTGGACCCACAGAGGCCATATTAGGAGTTTATGGTCTTCACTTGCCATTTCCAAACTGAGTTTATTACCCAATTTCCCAGTCTCTTTCAACTGGTACCTTTCACCCGGATTTTCACCTTGACATCTTTCCCCGAATGCTTGCGGCTGTTTGCTCAAGCCAGTATTGAAGCTAATTTGGGAAAACACATCTATATAGTACATAGGAGAAACATGTCTTGCTCATATAGAAGATTTTATGAACAAAATTATTTGATGTAGTTCCTAACCACCAATCTGCTTTTTTTTTTAATAGTTAAGAGTACAACTGGCCAAGAACTCTAAGAAGCAGGTAACACTACAGATGGTCCAAGATTCTTAACATCTGCCACTAGACTTCAAAATGATGCTCTTTAACAGTGTTGGTGGGGGCGCCTGGGTGGCTCAGTGGGTTGAGCGTCTGACTTCCTCTCAGGTCTTGATCTCGCGGTCTGTGGGTTCGAGCCCCACGTCAGGCTCCGTGCTGACAGCTCGGAGCCCGGAGCCTGCCTCGGATTCTGTGCCTCCCTCTCTCTCTGACCCTCCCCTGCTCATGCTGTGTCTCTCTCTCTCTCTGTCAAAAATAAATAAACATTAAAAAATAAAAGATAAAAAAACAGTGTTGATGAGCCTGCCTCTCGAATTCCTCAGAAAATGCATGTTGCACTGCAGTTGATTTTGAAGAGAGATATCTGTGCTAGGCGAGCGGTCATTAAGTGCAGCTTTGGAATAATTGGCCTTCCTCCATTGTTCGGTTTATAATAGCTGCAATAACTCAGACTGCTAAAATAGATCCAATTATGTAGAAAAATATTAAAGAAACAGCAAGCATTTCCATAGCTACCATACCTTGCCTAGAAGGTAAGCAAAGGGTTTTTTTTTCCTTTTAGTATGTGACTATACGAAAATTAAACGTCCAATAAAAAGTGCAGAAGTCCAGATATAAAAATACAGAACACCCCACTTAGTACAGGTGCAGACAGTCCTGCAAATGACAGAAGTTAAAGTACAGCGAGATATTGCTAGACTATAAAAAGTAGGAGGCTTGATCTGTGTTATTAATTTAAAAAATTGGGCATGATATTTAGCACGGTATACATTTGTTTCAGAAAAACGTTGTAGTACACATTTGTATATCTGTGTCTACTGCAAATACATAAAATTTTAAATGAAAATAAATCAGCAAAACAAATTAATAGATTCAATGTGCATTTTCCCTCGTGGTTAATGCATGTTATCTGAGATAAAGGCTAGTAAACAACGTAGCAAATGTGAGCATTAACATATTTTGTAAATTACTTAATTGTTTCAAAGTAAAGCCAGCTTTTTGCTCCATTTTGGTCAATTTTAGTAGCTCCTTTTGTGAGCCATTTCTAATCTCATTTGTCAGTTGTTGAATTCTTATTTGGGGAGATTGTTAGCTTCTTTTGATTGTCCTTCTCTTAGCTCTTCAACTTTTAGCCAGCTCCATCTTATGATATGTTGTGTGAAAAGTAAATTTTTAGGAAATTTGGAAGATACTTTTTTAAGAGACATTTTGTTGTTCATGGTTGTTAGGTCTTCAAGACTGTTCATTAAAAAAGCAACAACCAGGGCTCCTGTGTGGCTCAGTCGTTAAGCATTTGACTTTGGCTCAGGTCATGATCTCACAGTTTGTGAGTTCAAGTCCCACATCCAGGGAGCACCAGCCCTGCTTCCGGTAAAACAAACAAACAAAACAGGAGCCTGAGTTGAGCCCTGCTTCTGTCTTTCTCTCTCCACCTCACCCCCCCCCCCCCCCGCCACCCCTTATGGGATTTTCTCTCTCTCTCTCTGTCTCTCTCTCCCCACCCCCACCTCTGTCTCCCTCTCCGCTTCTCTCTCTCTCTCTCTCTCTCTCTCTCTCTCTCTGCCCCTTGCTCACTTGCACTCTCTCTCTCTCTCTCAAAAACAAACAAACAAACAACCTATTTCTCACAAACTCCTGCTGGAATTTAGTTCCCATAAGATTGCAGTCTATACATCATCACTTACAGTTATATTAAGGGAAATAAATTCCATTTCAAGTTCAGTTGTCTGAAATGTGTTTTATCCCCACACTGCATTGGCACACGGACATTCTCTTCATCTGTCCCTTCTCCCATCTGAGGTCAGCCCTTGGTGAGAACTTCTCCAACCCAGGTCACTTAAGGAGGCTTCTGTAGGCTAGTGTAGGGGCTCCAACGGGCAGGACTCCTGACAAGACTGGCAAGAAATGAACAAACAGGGCAATGCCTTGGGTACAAATTTGGGGAAAGAGATACAGAGTTTCAGGGTCAATTTTCTAGGTCAAGTCTTTTCCTTCAGTATTAATGACTTTGATCAGGTTTACCTTCTTTTCAATGTCTTGTTCCGGATACTGTTCACAAGCAGCAGCCTCCCGGCCCAGAATCTCTTCTCCTTACCACTACCTGCTGCTTCTACCCAAGATGCTGCTCCTCCCTAATGAAACACGAACAAGATCAATCTACCAGCCTCTCTCCTTTTGCCCTTAAGCAAGGACACAAGCCCCTAGAGGAATTTTCAGAGCTTCGACCGCTAGTAGTGATTAAGAAACACATGGGTGGTAAATTGATTCCCCTTTTTTTCTTTGTCCTTTGCTTCCCGCTCAAACACAGGAGGGAAAATCCAGTCTGCACGTACATGTTCACATATGTGTTAACAATGAGTCTTGCACATAAAGGGCTAGAGTAAGAATTCTCACATCTCATAGGGTCTGAGAAAAAAAACGCTTTCTGTGCCTCCCTCCCCCCCCCCCGCCCCCCCACTAAAGGAGCTAATAGCTGCCCCTTATAGGACTGCCTGGAGGATGAATAAGGTTAACGTGGGTATATTAACATAACACGGTGCTTGGCACACAGTGGGTTTTTCTAATGAACGATCATTTCTTTCCCCCTTATGGGATTTTCGAGGTTTGGTCAAATGAGGAAAGAAGTTACTTTCACAAAACCAACAACCACTGGGCAGGTTTAATTTGAAAATTAGCATCCAGTATGTAGTCCACAGATCCCTTTCGCAGAGGTTGTCAAATAGTGGGTCCACTGAATTAATTACACTTGACATCTTTAACAAGTAAGCACAGATGGCAACTTGTAGTCAATGGTAATCTCAGATCAAACTATTTTAGCATCAAACTTTGACTTATTATGAATTAATCTTCCCAGCTTTGAGTTTGCTTCTCTGTAGAAATATTTGCTCATGAATTCTTGGGACACAAACAAACCCCTAAAAACTAAAGGGTAATTTTCGCAGTTAACAATAGAACAGAAGTAAGCTAATCTTTTTGCCATAAAGGGCATTGTTTTAAGGATAAAGTTCATCTTTTAGGAGAAATTATAATATAAATGATGTGTCAGGTCATATTTTTCATGCCATTACTCTTTGTTTCAAGTTGCAGGGGAAACAAAATGAAACTAACAGTTTTAGGGGGAGTTCTCCTGGGAGTGAGAAGTTCTGGTTTGTATCACTTCGGAGTACATCAGTTTTTGTTCACTGGAAAACGGAAAGCCGGTGTGAGGGGGTATCATAAACATGGAGTGGGTTGGGATGAGAAGGACCCAGCAAAAATAGAACAAAGCAAACCATGAACGCCAGGTCATCTTGGGTTTGAATTCCAGCTCACCCCTCACCACTTCCGTGACAGTGGGCAATTTAAACTCTGCAAATCGTAATTTCTTCATCTGTAAAAGGGGAATAATATCGACATCACAAGGCTATCATGAGAATTAAGTGAAGCAGCCTGTGTGCCTTAGTGGTTTCTGGCACATAGAAGGTACTTAACAATGTTTATTCCTTCCTCCTACTTCTAAACCCCCGCCCTTTCCAGATAAAGAAATACACATTACATGCCTAGAGTATTTTCTTTTACTTTTTAAAGAAATGTTTATTTTCAGAGACGGGGGGTAGGGGACAGAGAGACAGAGCACAAGTGCCTGCAGAAGTGAGCATGAGCAGAGGAGGGGCAGAGAGAGAGAGAGAGGGAGAGAGAAAATCCCAAGCAGGCTCCACACTGTCAGCACAGAGCCCGACACGGGGCTTGATCCCGCAAACCTTGAGATCATGACTTGAGCTGAAATCAAGAGTCAGGCACTTAACCAACTGAGTCACCCAGGGGCCCCAATTTATTTTTGAATAAGAACATATTTCCATAATGTTTACTATGTATGTAATACATATGTACTATCCTAAACACTTCACAAATAACTCACTTAATTCTCATAACAGCCTGTTTTGTGAAAACACTATTATTATTTCTGAAAAGCGTTGTTATCTCTCTTGTACAGGTAAAGAAACTGAGGCAGAGAGAGTTAACAACTTGCCCAACTGACACAGCAGGTGACTGGTGGGACCAGGTTCAAAGCTTGGCCATCCGGTTTGCACTTAAATCCTACACATGCCGTTTTTCGTAGTAACAAAAGAAAAAGTTCAATGCCTTCTTCATTGTCAGACTTTCGTTACCAAGGGTGAAATCGAATATAAAAAATATCAAAGGGATGTTCATGTACCAAAAAAAAAAAATTATTAAGAATATAAATAAAAATTTATCAAGAATTTTTTCTGCCAAAAAATAACAGGCCTTAGGGGGTCTATGAGGCAAAGGAAGAAGGTGAAGTAGGGGGAGAAGAGAGAGTGTCATAGTGGAGGCATGGGGTAGGGGGGCAGGAGAGAAAGAACGCTAAGGCCAAGGTTGGGACATCATTTACCAAACTGCTCACAACCAAAACAGTGCTTTCCAGAGGCACCTGGGTGGCTCAGTCGGTTAAGGTCCAACTTCAGCTCAGGTCACCATCTCGCGGTCTGTGAGTTCGAGCCCCGCGTCGGGCTCTGTGCTGACAGCTCCGAGCCTGGAGCCTGCTTCAGACTCTGTGTCTCCCTCTCTCTCTCTGTCCCTCCCGTGCTTGTACTCTGTCTCTCTCTTTCTCTCAAAAATAAATAGTAAACATTAAAAAAAATTTTAATTAAATTTCTTTATAATCTGCAGCCCACTGACCAATATTTGAGGTAGGCAGAGTAAAACAGTCCTCCAATAAACTCCCAACTGTCTTGTCTTAATGTTAATGCCTTCCTGGAGGGAAAACCACCTTACCTTGACAATAACGAGGCCTCCAGTATCTTCTGAGTCCTCTTTAGCATATGAAAGTCCTTCTGGAGGCCTCCTTTTCTCCTTATCTCCCCCAACTCCCAAGTATATATAATCAGTCACTCCTCACAACCCCAGGGCAGGTCTTACTGCCACGGATCCTGTCTCCCTGCTTTGATAAAACCTTTTTGAGGGGCGCCTGGGTGGCTCAATCCATTGAGATCTGACTTTGGCTCAGGTCCTGATCTCACGGTCCTTGAGTTTGAGCCCCGCGTTGGGCTCTGTGCTGACCGCTCAGAGCCTGGAGCCTGCTTCAGATTCTGTGTCTCCCTCTCTCTCTGCTCCTCTCCTACTCACACTCTGTCTCTCTCTGTCTCAAAAATAAATAAACATTTAAAAAATGGGTCTAAAAAAATAAATAAACATTAAAAAACATTTTTTTTAACAAGCAGTGCTTTCCCACCTTTCAGATGCGCAGAAGTTGTGGCTTATAGCAGAGCTTGTCCCCAACTTGTAGAAAACAGCACCATTGTCCCTGGGAGCCACTGCTTCTCCTGAGTCATGAATATTTCTTTAAAATAAAACATTCTAGGGGCACCTAGGGTGCCTCAGTGAGGTAAGCGTCCGACTGTAGCTCAGGTCACGATCTCATGGTTCAGGAGTTTGAGCCCCCCATCAGGCTAGCTGCTGTCAGGGCAGAGCCCGCTTCACATCCTCTGTCCCCTCTCTCTGCCACTCCTGTGCTTGTGCTCGCTCTCAAAAATAAGTAAAAAGTTTTAAGAAACAACATAAAACATTCTATCCTAACAGAGCTCTGATTCTGTAGGGTCATTAATTGAGTCACTTCTTACGTTAGGAAAGAAAACTGCAGGGTGTCGTGGCGAATGCTGCCTCCCAGATGAAGGACTGGGCATTCGGCTGGCAGATGACGCCCTTCTGGGAATGGCTGCAGCTACCAAGCCACCTTACCCTTCAGGACTGATCAATCCAATGACCGACTAAGAGAGTGTGAAGAGGCCGTGGCCCGGTTCCAATTGCGTCAACACTGAAAGACCATCCCAGCATCAAAGCTTCCCATGGGGCTGGCTGACGCCTTTGTTGAGACCGCAACTCAGCCCACCTTCCTTTGCCCAATCCTGCTGCTGTCCCTTCTTTTCCATAAGGATGGGTCCCACGTGCGCTATACCGTCCTGTAGACCACTCTCCCTGTGAAGTCTGCTCCCCAAGAAACTCAACTTGCAATGCGATTCTCTTTCTGCACTTTGGTATGTATCTCTATCTATCCCTATTTATCTATCTATCTATCTATCTATCTACTTGCCTGGTGACTCCAAGTTCCAGTAATCTTAGCTTTGGCAGATTTCCAGTCTCTTCCTTCCGCACAAGTGGGATGCCCTTGAGGGAGCTGATTAACTTGGCCATATAGAAATGACAGTGGATGCTGCCTCAGGCTTGGGTCACGCTTTGCAATCCTCACTGATAGAGGTACTCGGTGGGCATCTCAGAGGACTGTGCCGTCGAAGACACAGACATGATACCATAGACATGACAACCTCTGGGCCGGAGTTTTCCCTGAATGCTAAAACATTCTTAAGGAAATATTTTCACTGGGAAGAAAGCTAGTTTTGTTCCGGCACAATACTAAGAATTGTAGGAATGGACTTAGGAAGTAACACTCTCTTTTCTAGTTAATTGGGGGGGGGGGCGTGTATTTGTGCATTTGATTTGGTTTCTGTTGTTATTTTGTTTTGTCTCAGGTAGCAAAGGGCTGCACAGACTTTACAAGATATCTTTGAAACAAAAGCTGACCAGATTTCAGGCCTGCACATTTTTGTGGGCTCAATGATCAAATGGAGGGCTGCTATTTTAAGATGTGATTAAGAGCAGCTTTTTTTAGACCCAAAATGTAACCGACATTTTTTTTTTCTTTCTTTTGTCAATTGTTCTCTGACAAGCGAATTCATTTTCAAGTACATTAGGCTGACTGAGATTCCACCAGGCCCATGAATATCCTTCCAGATTCCGTCTCAACAAGGGGGACAGTGTAGTCATCTAGATTAGAAAGCCCTCTTCAGAAATCACATGTCACAAACCTGCTGGCAAGCCGGTTGAGGTCTTGCCAGGAAGCTGGCGAGAGACCGTGGCCCAAGAATTCAAGCATATAAACCCTGATCCGATCTGCTTCCTCTAAGGACAGCCAAAAGACACAAAATCCCTTTTAAAATCCAAGTTGTTGGTCTAGTGACGGTAGAGCCCTCCTATCCTTCCTATACTCTGTCTGCCCTGTCACCTTTTCCATTTGGAGGCTTGTTAAATAAACCAAGCACTAATGAAAACTGCTCCCTTTCTGGGAGCAGGTTTGACCAGCATGAGAGGGCCACGGTCTACCTGAAATGGCTCCTAAGAACAAAATAATAGGGTGTGGAGAAGCATATGGATGTGAAATGCAATATTCACATTCAGGACAACTATAAGGCAATAAATTGTGACAGATACGAATTCATTTCTCGTTTAATAGCTCTAAAGAAATCAGCGCATAGAAACCGACCTGAAGACTAATCATAGGCTGGGGTCCCCGGTGGCTTAGTCCGTTAAGCGTCGGACTTCAGCTCAGGTCATGATCTCACAGTTCATGAGTTTGAGCCCCACGTCGGGCTCTGTGCTGACAGCTCAGAGCCCGGAGCCTGCTTCAGACCCTGTGTCTCCCTCACTCTCTGCCCCTCCCCTGCTTGCGCTCTGTATCTCTCTCTCTCTCTCTCTCTCTCTCTCTCTCTCCCTCAAAAATAAAAATAAACATTAAGACAAATTTTTAAAGACTGATCATAGGCTACTCAAAAGCACTATTTTTCCATTTAAAAAAAGTATATATGTGACATACTTTGAAAAAAAACTCTAATGCACCAACGTTCTTATTCAAAAAAAAAAAAAAAAAAAAAACCATATAGGGGGCGGATTATCCAGTTTTCACAGACCTCTTCCCCTCTCTGGCCTGTGGTGCAGGGAGGGGAGTGGACCCAGGATCCCCTCTCCCATCACACAGAGTGTCATCCAGGGTTGGGGGTGGGGTGGGCTGCAGAGCTGGTCCAAATTACACAGCACGCCGTTGGAAGGTGGCCTCGGGCTGACCGTGTGCGTATCAGTACAAATCTGTGTGTGCTGAAGAACCCAAAAATTCCTCTCACAGGCTCAAACCCGCAACAAACCTGACTGCGGGGATTAGCGTTGTCAATATCTCTCTGGTGGAAGACTCCACATTTGAAAAACTGAAACTTGTCTCTTTCTTTCCATTTTCACTGTCCAGCATTCCCCAAAGCATGGTCTATGCGATGGTAAGAGGTATGACCCAATAAAATCTTCCATGATCAAGTTCATATGAGAAAACATGGGTTTAAGGAAAGCACAGATTTCCTACTGCAGATTCTACAATATGCTAACGTGCACTGTAACTCTCCAAGGGAGAAATAAAGCATTCACTGCGCCCCAGATTTATACGACCATTTATTCACCTTCTTGTTTCCAAAGAACAACTGGTGGGGTTAGCGTCCCGAAGAATACGTTTTGAGAAGTTTTATAAGCATTTTGGGAAATCTTCTTTAAAAACCTTATAGTTCTTTCCTAAGATGCTCATTTTGTATCCATATTTAAGAATTCTTAGTTCATACACGGCATAGGTGTATTCTTTTGTTTGACAGCGTGTTGATAAACACTAAAAAAACTCTAACATACATGCATTCTGAACTAACCTAGCATTTAGAGAAAGAACAATTTTGTGTGCTCCAAGGCAATACATTTTTAAGTCTTCTGGAAATTTCAGGAGAAGGTTTCAAATAGACGTTAGGCAGTATTAGCATAGTTTCAAGGCTTTGAGTCAAAGACACCCATTTATAGACAGCAAATTAGTTAATTCTTACTAACGTCTCATCACCGTGATGGAAAGGAATACCCAAGTCGCTTGCTCTCTGGGAGCCAAAGCACCCTCTATTTGATGAAGCATCTTTGATCTGCAGCCTCTGATAATGCCTATCAACTGCCAGCAGCCAACTTTGATACCCTGCTGAAGGGAGAGGGAAGCAGCTTTAACTTGAAAGGGATCAGAAACAATTACAAAATCGAATGAGGCGTTAACTGACATGTGCAGGAAAATGTGCATGAAGAAGTGAAATACCAGGAACGTGCATGAATCAACCCACGAAGCCAGCAAGACTCCCCCTGAACACGGGAAAAAAAAAAACCACCCAAATATCATTGCAAACAACAGAGCAGCTAGTGTGCAAAAATTACTCAGCTAATCTCCAGGCCATCGTTCCATAATCCTTCAAATGAGAGCAGACTTGTTATAAAAATTAAAGATAATGTACATAAAGCATATCATAGCACAGTGATGGGCACACAGTAGACACTCGATAAATAGTACTATTTACCATTTTTGGAGTATAAAAAGGTAAATGACAGCATGGAGCCAAAATTCTAGCAATTTGCTAAAACTGCCAACCGTCTCAAGACTTCCTCAGCCTCTTACGAAACAATAAACACCAGAAACTTGTCCGCGAAAACACAGGCGTCTTTCAAAAGAGCGGGACGGAGGAAGTAAATTGCAGATCGAATTTCCATCCAAGAATCCGTGCGACTGCTTGTTTCCAAGGAGGACTCGGTTTTTGCTGTCTACTGTGCTGTCCTCATAAGGGCTGCCAGCGGTTGAAGTTTCCTAAGGGAGACGATTCGTATGGAGATATCCACCGAACAGTAAGAACAAAGCAAACTTGTGAAGATATGTCTTGGCATTGCAGACTGTCTCTTGCAAATTGCCTGCAAAGGGATCAGCATGAACATCTCAACCCAGAGCATCAGGTAAAGACTCTCGGTTTCAGACGCCCCAAGAGAGGACGCAGGAAATAAATTCTGAGGAGCTCTTCCTGGTTATCTTGTCCTGCCCTTAAATGACCATCATCACAAATAAGGCATTAGACTCTGCCCCCACATAGAGCATATTCGGCCACGTAAGGAAAAACCCTGCTTGGTTCCCGCTCCCATGGAGATTCTTATGTGTTTTTCACCCTTAAGGCAGATGGGGTTTTGAGTTGAAAAAAAAAAAAAAAAAAAAGATTATTTGTTTCACACTAAATTCCCATTTTTATCCTCAGGGTTTCTCTTGCTATACAAAAGCAAAGGGTTTTTTGCTGAATTCGGGTGAGGATCATTTTCCCTTCAGTAGAACATTTATACGAATCCTTGGCCGTTCATGTATTTCACCATCTACTTGTTGGACAACACATGCCTGTAACTGTACAATATTCTGTCCCCTTGGGACACCCGTTGTCTCCAAACTGGAAGACTTGACCTTCATTTCAGCAGGGAGCTGGAAGAAATGTCATTTTCTTTTGGTCTGTTAAACAATGTGACATCTTGTTTTGCATCGGCCTCTGGCTTCAGCCCATCCCACACCCTCAAAATCACTCACTCTTGAAGATATTGCCTTACCCTTTTTTCTTTTCTTTCTAAAAGTCAGTGGTGGATAATGATGCTGGAAGGTTGTCAAATCCCTTCTAGAAATAAAATACTGATTTTTGACAGCTGAAGGGGCCTCAGTCCTAACCTGAAGATCCTATGCGATGAAGAAAGCCTCTCTGCAAAGCTAGCATATCCTTGCAACGAGAACATGCCTCTCTGGAAAGCAGCCACTCTGGTTTAGTCGGGAGTGAGCCTGATAATAGAAGAGTATAACTGAAGTTGACATATTCTCATTAGAGTGGCTGAAACAAAAGCACATATGGATCTTTCTGAATCATTGAACACACACTGCTTGATAAATTATATTCTCATTTTCAGAGGCTCCGTCTCAGAATGCCTTAGCAGGTAATAGCTGTCCTTAGCTCTGGGTTTGCTACTTCTCACCGCCCATAAGTGAATTCAGCGGGCGGGTGGGAAGGAATCAGGAAAAGGTAACTATCGGCTACTGACAAGTTTGTCTCCTATAAGTCTTAGTTAAGTGAACCCCAACATCACAGTGCAAGACACAGGTCCCTTTTCCAGAACTCTCGCTCTCCAAGAAAGGATAGGAATTCGGGGTGCCTGGGTGGCTCAGTCGGTTAAGCAGCAGCCTTCGCTTCGGCCGTGATCTTGCGGCTCGTGGGTTCAAGCCCTGTGTTGGGCTCAGAGCTCAGGGCCTGGATCCCGCTTCAGATTCTGTGTCTCCCTCTCTCTCTCTCTCTGCCTCTTCTCTGCTTGCACTCCGTCTCTCTCTCTCTTTCAACAATAAACAAACATTAAAAAAAATTTTTTTTAAAGGATAGGAATTCACCCGATGTTGAAAGGTTGAAAAGGTGGCATTAATCTCTTCCTTGAAATTATGCCTCTTTGTGTTCTCTGTGAGGTGTTACCTCATTCTCCCTTGGGGTACTTAGGTGAGGAAGGTGTCCTGAGACAAATGTGGTCTGAGGAAGCAGGTCAGACCTCAGAAAGGGGGCCCACCTCCCCTCAATGAGTGTTTCCATGCTTTCTTTCACCTCCAGATCTTGAGGTCCGAATCTCAGAAAAAGCCTGTGTCAGGGAGGATTGTTTTCTTAGCACTGAAAACCCACTCTGAATGATTGAAGCAGAAAAAGAACGTGCCGGAAGCACATTGAGTAGCTCCCAAAATCGGCCAGCAAGGCCAGGGAACCAGGACCAGAAATGCATGTGGGTCCCTCTCTGCTGCTGGTCCCCTCTTCCCAGCTCTGGACACTGAGCATGGCCACGGGCACCAGCTCCCGTAGACACAGGTATGCTGCTTAGCTCTGAATTCAAAGTTCCAAGGAGAGCACATAATTGGTCAAGGCGAATCATGTTCTCAAATTTTGCTGGTGCGGGTGGGAGGGGGACACGTACCTGGCTCTTTTCAGCTTCTTTGGTGCGAAGTTAGTGGGCACGTGAGTTCAGATGTTCGGCGGATTCTTTCCAAAAATGAAAGGAAAAGAAAAGAAGGAGGAGGAATCGAGACAAACGTTTACTCTTTTGAGAACCTCTCAACATTTCTGACAAAATGCAGCCTAAACCACTTTCTATTTTTTTTAATGTTTATTCATTTTTTAAGACGGACAGAAGGCAAGCAGGGGAGGGGCAGAGAGAGGGAGACAGAGAATCCCAAGCAGGCTGGGTCCTGTCAGTGCAGAGCCCCATGGAGGGCTCGAACCCACAAACCCCGAGATCACGACCTGAGCAGAAATCAATAGTCAGACACTCGACCAAATGAGCCACCCAGGTGCCTTCTAAACCACTTGCTGTAGAAAAGGAGCCACTGTCCTCCCAATATCACCTTCAACCTCCTCAAATTCTGCCTCCTCCTTACTAAGCAAACACAGTTTGAAGAAAACAAAAAAAAAGAAACTGGTAATACGGATATAAGAGCTAACCTTACTCCTCCAACACCCCAGGGAATACGTGCCCTAAACATTTATCCGGATTCTTCCACCATACTGAAGTTTTACGTAGCCTTTTTTCTAAACTGAAGGTTATTTTAAAATAAAACTGTCTGAACTGCTTAAAAAGAACAAAGAGGAAAAAGGTAAAAAGCTATTTGGGATTTTTGAAGAGCAGTAATGAAAGTAACCTGCAATCCCCAATTTTTCTTCTACATGAAAAGGAAAAAAAAAAAAAAACTCCTCTAAGAATCTTAATTTCTCATTTCTCAGAATGGCTTTTAATTTTGTTTTTCTTCTCGTTGGCATACTTTAATGGGAGCCCTACAGGAAAAGACAACAAAAAGAAAGCTAAAAATATGTTTTAGAATCATGATACAGAAAATGTTACTGTTTTGTTTTTTTTTTAAGTAGGAAAATGGATACTATTCCGATTATAGAATCTTCGGGAAGAAATAATCTTAGAAAAACAAAACAGAAAAATGTCTCCTTGGTTTTTTTAAGTACCTGCCACTTCCAAACCTCCTGAGAAATGGGATCCCTGCTGGCTTTGCTTCCAGATGGGCGATAAACTACGTGACCCCTAAAATTCCTTTCAGTGAGCCTCAGACACGAGTTGTTAACTAATGCGACACATGGCCAAGCTCCCCCACAGAAGCAAACAGAAAATTGGGCAGATTCCATCCTCAACATTTCCCTTTCAATGGCTACAAAGAGTAAGCTCATTTGAATTAATTGCTTTCCTTTACTTGTGGAGATCTATTCAGGAAAAATTATTTTGTGACTCCAGGATAAATATTGAATTTGTGCTCGCCAGTAGTAGGGTTCTGGATTTTTGGAGGGAGAATATACTCATGTATCACAAGTGTAATTAAACATTGGTTTTTAAACGGTAAGAGTTACATAGTTTGGATTGTCTTTGCAGTAGTCGAGTAAAGAATTCTATATGAATCGCCCACTTGGGGATGGTTATACTGATTATTGATGATAAGAAGAAGCAGTCCGGTAAATCTGTGTGTATTGCTCTAATGTGGATGTAACAGTTGGTTCTTTGAAACATCGTCCCTATTTGGGAGCTATTTTGGAAGGTGACTGCCACTCAATCTACCTATTACAGCACCCAGAAGTTGACTGCACCCATGGGTCAACTCCACCTGGCCCAGGTACTGCCCTTAATAAAACTGGAGAGAGTCTTCCAATTTAAAAATATGTAAAAGCAAATAACTTCTGGTTGAAAATCATTAAACCTAATTATATCGCCTCAGATATAGGCAGCAAATCACAAATAATTTAAGTGAAAGTCCAGCCTGGTTGTGGGATTAGCTCCCCATCTGTTCTTGCTAGGTGAACACCTCGGCCAAGAACAATGCAGCCGGAATGGTGTCCTCCCTACCCCATCTCGTTGTCTTTCCCCGCTGGTGTATCTTCGACTCACATTCTTTAATCAAGTGCTCCTCACTGGGGAGTACTGGTCTGGTGGCTTTCTGACACTGCCATTGATAATGTCATTGCAAAGAGTGCCGTCTCATTATCAGCAACTGCTCCAAGTTTGCTCTTAGAGCACCATGTTTTGTCTTGAGATTCTTGATATCACTAATGGCTGTTGCACAAACCTGGGCAATGTACCAATTGCAGAGGCTGTGGCTTTTCTTAGGACTTTCCGACAGAAGAGAAGTGCAGTGTCACACTTACGAGACTCTGGTCTCAGATAAATCATATAATCTCTCAGAGTCTCGGGAATGTGGGGTCTGTGACTGTGACTGGCACCCAATAAACACCCATGGAATCATAGCTGTTACTATTGTTTCAGCAGAAAGTCCTCTCATGGAGAAGTGGGAATAAGTTCATGGAAATCTAAGGGCTTAGTTAAAAAATAAATATTGCCCAGATAAATTCCTGCCTGCAGAATAAATATTTCCTATTACCCTAAACCCTTTTTCTTAATGGTTTTCTGAATCACCCTAAATATCTTCCTGTGCAAAGAAATGATTTGCCTTCAAGACTGGGGCTCCATGGGTTATATAAGAATATATGTTATTGGGGCACCTGGGTGGCTCAGTCAGTTGAGCGTCCGATTTCAGCTCAGGTCATGATCTCCCGGTTCGTGGGTTCGGGCCCCGTGTCGGACTCCGTGCTGACAGCTCAGAGCCCGGAGCACCTGCTTCGGATTCTGTGTCTCCCTCTCTCTGCCCCTCCCCCGCTCACACTCTGTCTCTCTCACTCTCACAAAAATAAGTAAACATTAAAAAAAAAACACTTTTCTTAAGAATATATGTTATTTACTATCTGTTTACCATACGAACAGCAGGCATATGCAAATTCACACATAATTAATTAGCAATTATGTCTTCAGTAGCACTCATCACCTGGAAGGTTCTAGGTGGTTCTGTGTTGCCAGGCCACTGACAAATCACCTCAGTTCCTCCAAGTAGGCTGTATGAATCCACAGCACCTTACTGATGAAAGCCCAGCAGGCCAATCAAAGGGAGGTTGCCATTTGTGCCAGCTGGCAGCAGAGAGCAAGTTCAAGAGCACCCGGGGCCTTACTAAGAGACCTGTTTCAAAACACTGACAAATCTGCATTTGGTAGGGAAAGTGAAGAAAACTACCTGTCATTAACAACAACAACAACAAAAAGGGTTGTGTAAGCGCATTGGGGGAAATGGAGAATTAAGAATGCTGTGAAAGAAAGTGCCTTTTTCTGAAGCATAAAATTGGTACTAGACGCAAGGAGTGGCGAGGGAACCAGGGAAGCGTTTCAAATGAGCATGGGTCAAGGAGTCTTGAGTACATCACTCATTGGCAAGAAATCTCTTGTCAGTATACACGCAATAAAAGGCGCTCATCTGGAGGAAAGTTGATGGCAAACTTTATAAAGGAGATATTAAGTTCATACCACCTGGACACACTGCCCAGTCTCAGCATCACTAAAATAACACGTACATCCAGTTACTAGACACCCCTGATACGATGTGATGGAAGGACTCTGCACCACCTGAGAAGGAATCCCGTCCACAAAACGCAACCTGAGGAATCCGATCAATTTTCTAGACCTAGAGTTCGGCTGCAGGAAATGCAGAGGAGAGAAGAACGAGTTCGTTGACATGATGAGGAGGCAACTGGCCAAGTTCAGAATGTATGACGCTCTGAGAATAAATGACAGCTTCTCTAACAAACAAATGGCATAAATAAGGGGAGGGAGGGGAGGGGTGGTTGTAAGACTGAAAAGACCTACATATTAATGAAATGCTGTGTGTGGACCTTGTGTAGAGCCCGATTTAAAAAAATAAGAATAAGCCGACTGTAAGAAGACATTTTTGAGTTCGAATAGTGAATTCAGAAATTCACATACCGTCTGGGTTTAAATGCAGTTAAGGAAATTATTGTTAGTGTTATTATCTGTGATAATGACAAAGTAGTTATTTTTCTTTCTTAAAAACGGAAGGGGAAACATTGATAGTTAGAAATACATACTAAAGCGTTAGATATACAATAACACAATATCTGGGGTTTGCTTTAACCTACTGCAGCAAAAACAAAAAAAAAGCGGGGTGGGGGGTGGTGGAAGGATTGAAGCTTAATTAGCAAAATATTGATAGTAGCCGAAGTTAGGTACAGGTTTGTTTATTATATTAAACTCTCCACCTTTGTCTGAAAATTTCTGTATAAAAACCGTAAAAACTGTTTACTTTCCCAATGATCTGCATATTATAAATGTACTTACAGCTTTTAAAATTCTGTTTATTTACAACAAACTAGGAATCATATTCAAGTGTCTCAGTCAGTTTGCACTGCTATCATAAAGGCGCTATAAACTGGGGGGCTTTGGAACAAACATTCAATTCTCACAGTTCTAGAGGGTGGGAAGTCCAAGATCACAGTGTTGGCAGATTTAGTATCTGGAGAGAGCCCGCTTCCTGGTTCACAGATGACACCTTTTCACTGTAACCTCACACAGCGGAAGGGATAAGCTGGCTCTCTTGGACCACCTTTATAAGTAACCTCATGACCTAAGCACCTCCCTCAGGCCCCGCCTCGTAATATCATCACCTTGGGGGTAGGTTTCAACATATGAGTGAAGGGGGGTAGACAAATATTCAGTACAGAGCAAGCTGAAGAGTAGAAATTTCCCCTCATTGTGGGATCCAATAGTCTAACTTTGGAGCTAGGAAAGTCATCAAGATCTGGTAAGTTTCTTGGGCATAACTGATATTCGAATAGATTTTCAGCATCTCATGAAAAGAATACACATAATCAGTCTCCCTTGAAATGTCAGAGTGAACCTTTATAATCTCCTCGTGATAAATGTACTCTTTGTGTCCTAGAGACTTTACTAGAAGATGGAGTGGCCCTGGCAAAAATTGACGGGTTTTGTTACCAACATGCTGATAAATTGGAAGCACTGATTTAATCAAATACCGAATGGGGCGGGGGGGGGGGGGGGAATAAAAGCACTATACCTTTGAAAAGGAGATATTTCCAACACTCTCTGTCCCGCTATTATCCCTGACTACCAATGAAAATTCAGGCTCAGCTGTAGCCTTCAGCTTACTATGTTAAATGGTTCAAGGATCAGGAAGTCTAAGGACAACGAGCAGTCTCTACCAAAAGATAGGGATACCTGGGTCGACTGGGTAAGGCACAGGAAGAGAAAAAAAAGATTAGACATGTTTCTAAATGACCACTTTACAGTGAGGACATGAAGCAGTCGAGTCCGGGATTTTAAGAGGATGTTAGGAGGCATGTCTCTGACAAGGAGCATCACTTTATGAGGTCAACTAAAAAGCGTGTCCCAGCTTGACATATACAAATGGAGGCTATCTCAGACAAATGCAAGATGGCGTTGACATTTCCAAACAGAGTCAATGGACAAGGGATAAGAAATAAGCATTCATGCCCTCTAGCTGCTGTGAATACACACAGTGGTGTCGCTGTTAGGAGCAATGAATGTAAATGCTCCCAAGGTCATTTTTAGTAACCTTAGGTCTCCTGTTGCCTGACTCTCAGTCCAGTGGAAGAAGCCCTACCAAAGGGCTCCACTTAGGGACGGTACTAATGACCTCATTTCCGGCTTATCATAAGGCAATATGAAGACCTTCTATTAACTGGAAGCTCACAGTTGGTAGACCTTAAATTTCAGTATGAAGAAAGGAGAAGCCACCATCCACAGCCCAAGCCACATCAAGAAATCCAAGTTAGGGGGTGCCCGGGGGGCTCAGTCAGTTAAGCGTCCGACTTCAGCCAAGGTCATGATCTCCACTGTTCTTGAGTTCGAGCCCCGTGTCAGGCTCTGTGTTGACAGCTCGGAGCCTGGAGCCTGTTTCAGATTCTGTGTCTCCCTCTCTCTCTGCCCCTCCCCTGCTCATGCCCTGTCTCTTTCTCTCTCTCAAAAATAAACATTAGAAAAAAATTTTTTTAAAGAAAAAGTCTTGCTTGCTCTTGATAGCAACCTGTCCTTACTTCTTATGGCATATGCCAGTCACCCCAGTTTTTGCCTTCTGTTGCCAAACGACCCCATAGAAAGCACTGGGCCACAGTCATCATCTCTTGTTATGAAGCATCTCCTGAGTATTTACTATATTCAAGCACGATCTTCAGTTTAGGGAGGTTTAGGACTCGAAGAAGGATACAGTAAATGCTGTGCCACGTGAGAAATCGTCAGTTCCTGTCCCCATAAATCTGCAAAGCATCATATCTTATCACATTGTAACAGTATAGGCTTTGCATTTAAATAGTCACCCTACAATGATACATTCCAAAGCCACGTCTTCATTAAACTGATGTGGACAGTCACTGGTGACATCTGTCACTTGGAATTTTTCCCTTAATAAAATTGATTGTGCACAAGTAACAAAGGGTTATTGCTTCAGGACATCTGGCATATGGAATGGCCCCTTGCGAAGCCCTGAATGTTAAACTGTTTTCATTAAAATGAGACCCTACCTGAGCTAAATACAAGTTTTGCTAGAGTGAAAGACGTTTTCCCGCCAGCTAAACAAAGTCGGCTATACACAGCTCATGTGGCACAAATGTTTCATGGGAGAATGAACAAATTATGCCTCTGAAGAGTAGCTGAATATTTATTCTGACACAGCTTCCACGGGACAACCAGCAGCCCCATTTGAAGTAAATTCCTTAGTCTGTTCCAATAAGAAAAATTGTGTTGGAACTCTGTTCCCCGCTCTAAAGAGGGCAAATCCATTTACAGCTGGAGAAAAGTCTCTGGGATGGATCTAATCTATTCGCTTTGTGGGTTTTGATGCTGCTGTGTAAGCCAATGATATTTCAAGTTGGTGCTGGCTTGGACACAGTCGAGAGAGTTCTTTGGAGTGTTTTTTCTTCAACAGCTCAATCATGACTGCAGAAACACGATCAGTATCAGAGATGCAGAGTAGCAACTCATCTTGACAGCAGTGAACTAATGAACATCCATCATTAGATTGTTCGAACATCTTTCGCAATTGAATATCCGACTTTAAAAGAAATTGTCGGACAGTCTTCGGCATCTCCATAGCATTCATCTGGAGCGATCTGTAGTGTTTATCTGTAGTTTAAATGCAACAAGAAAAGAAAAACCACTCTAATGTTTCATGCAAGGCTGCTTCTGGAACAAAATTAATAATGGCTGCAATTTGCAGAATGGACCGCTCATGTTGTGGAGGCTAAATCCAACTAATTCAATTCCTTTGCAGTAACGGCTTAAAATATTGCAGGAGACACAGTCAAAACACTCAAAACGTTCTGAACAACCTACCAGTCTCCTTTAGAGAATGCCCACCAACCTTATTCTTGGCTCAATGGCTTGTTTGCTTTCCCCCATAAATCTAACCCTGTTTTTCCACATACATCCATTTTCATTGTTGGTGCGTTCTAATTGGTTCCCACTGAGGTCTGGCAGCCACGAAACTGATCATACGGCAGCTTAATGGACTCCAGGGATACCAACAAATTGTTCACTATTTCACTGGGCACTGAAGGGTAGCTGTCACTATTCTTTTTTCTTGTCATAACCGTTGCGGCCATTATGACAGCCCTGCACACGATTTATTTTGTGGCATAATTTTCTGTGCGGGAAAAATAATAATGCTTCACCACCTCCATCTCCTGTGCCACTGAAAATATGATGAGATTAAAGACAGACTCCTGCTTTTACATGAAAAATAATGATTACTGGCCTGTCAATTTGTAGAGCAAATCATGATTCAATTCCATATAACACTGGACACCTACAAAGATGTATTGAAATGAAATCGTTGTGTGATCATTCATTCCATCCTTCCAAAATGAGCATTCAGTCAACTTTAAAAACACACAACAGACCTATTCATCAGATGTTTAATGAATAAGTTTTAAATAACATGGGATCATAGAAAACACCTTTGAAATATTTGAATCCACGCTTTGTGTCTTTAAAAACAAACCCATTAGAGGGGGAAAAAAATGCGCTTCATCATATCGTTTATAGACTACAGAGATTTAACTTCCCAGTAATAATTTATAAGGCAGTGAAATGAAAATATGCAAATTTCCAAGAAGCATTCAACAGAGCAGGCTTTTCCTACTTAGAAAAGTTTACTTTCTTTCACCCTCCCAATTCAGGGCGTCAACGCTGAGCACCGCAGACATCCCGTGTTACGGAGCGCTCTGCGAGTTACAGCTCTGGATGCAGGCAAACGCACAAACTGGAAGGACAGATGGGGGAGCAGCATGCAAAGACCAGGAGAGCCCCCTCCTAAATGAGACCAGGCTAGAATCAGAGACGGGAAGATCATTCTTCCGCTGACCTATGGTTACCAAGCGCATCGTGACCATTACGTTGTGAAGGAGCCCAAAGGCCAAGTGGCAGACGGCAGGGAGTTGCTATACGTTTTACAACCTGATCTGCTCCACTTTCCACACATGAGAGTTTAGAGTTCTAAAGCTCCCTTTTCATGTGATGAGCACGAAAGGGCACTTCCCCAGACCTCCAGAAACCACTCATTCATTTCTTCACTTTTTTTTCCCCTTCAGCTCTTCCTAGCACTGCGTTAGGCACTTACGATGGATTAGGGAACAGACAAGGGTCCTGACGAGTCCCACCCCGGGCCAAAACCCTACGTGTGATCTTTCAGGCCTGACGATAGCTAATTATAAGACAGTAGCCCGGCAGTCTTCCCAGGGGAAAAGCTGCCCTCCCCACACCAGCGTTGGTCCACAGCCCATGCGAGGCTCTCTGGAGGAAGCTGCACTCCAGGACTCACCTCCCCAGCTGGTCACGCTCTTACACATGCCTCTGTGTTCTGGGCCTCGTGCCTCCAGTTGGAGACGCTGTCCAGGCACCTCTGCCGAGACCCCCTTATGGCGGGGAGGGTACTGGAAGAGCTCTTCCTCCATTCTGACTCGTCCTCAGTACTTTTCGACTCCCGGCGCTTCTCCTTCTCCTACTCCCATTTCCCCTTCCACAAAATGGTGGGAGACCATGGCTCCATGCTGCCTCAACAGTGTGCTGATCCACCTGATCTAACCCAGCTCTATTTATGAATAAATGGAATAGTGGGGAGGCCAGCACCTGTTTGCTCTTTGTGGCATTTTCCTGACGGTATTGTAGTAAGTGACTAAAGGCTTAAGCGTTTGGCTTATTGTCTTCATTGGCCATTTTGACACTGGGCAGCCTTCTACCTAGTCCTTGCACTCATAAAGCTTACATTCTAGATTACTCTCTGATTTGGGTTAAAAACTCAATGGCTTTTGGGATGCCTGGCTGGCTCAGTCAGAGGAGCAGGTGACCCTTGATCTCTGGGTTGTGGGTTCGAGCCCCACGGTGGGTGTAGAGATTATGCAAATAAATAAATAAACAAACAAACAAACAAATAAACTTAAAAACTCAATGACTTTCAAAGGTAAATGTTGGAAGAAAGGCAGCACATTAATTCATTTTCAATAATTAGCAACTTAACTCAAATTTTTACTTTAAGACTAGTTGTTAGGGAAGGTACAAGACATAAAATGCTGCCCAAGGTTATAGGTTTGGGTAAGCATGACCTTGATAGCTGTCTTAGTTGCTTTGGTCCATTGTAACAAAATACCATGGGCTGGGTGGCTTAAACAACAGACATTTATTTCTCACAGCTCCGGAGGCTGGAAGTCCAAGGTCGAGGTGCCAACAGATTGAATTCCTGATAAGGACCTGCTTCCTGGATTGTAGATAGCCACCTTCTTTATGTGACTTCACATGACAGGGAGACAGAGCTCTGGTCTCTCTCTATCTCTTCTTATAAGGACATTACTGCCTTCATGAGAGTCCCACCTTCATGCCCTTATCTAAACCAAATTGGCTCCCAAAAGCCAGCCTCAAAATACCATCACACTGAAGTTTAGGGCTTCAACATATGGATTTGGGGGTAATACAAGCATTCAGTCCATTCAATAACCATGGGACATTGTTATAGGTACCATATTTTGTTGTTATTACTTTAGAGAGAGAAAGAGTGCATGTGCTAGTGGGAGGGAGAGAGAGAGAGAGAGAGAGAGAGAGAGAGAGAGAGAGAGAGGATATCTCAAACAGGCTCCACATTCATCACAGAGCAGACGCGGGGCTCTGTCCCACAACTCTGGGATCATGACCTGAGCTGAAATCAAGAGTTGGACACTCAACCAACTAAGCCACCAAGGCTCCCCCGTACCATATTTTTGAGAGTGATGGGGCACATTAAAAATGGAGTTAGCTGGGCATTTGTTTTGTTTTGTTTTTTGTCTTATTCCCTTTGGTTTTGTTTTGTTTATCCAACATTTTTCCTTTCATTTCTCCATTGTGGGTACCAGAGGTAGACAAATTCAAGGTTAAGGGCACAGGCATCTAGAATGCCAAGACTACTCAAAACTTCTGACACCAACTGCAATGAGGATGCCAAACTTCAAAGTCTGAGGGAACAGTTCCCACAAAGAAGGGAAGACCACCCTCACTTCAGACCAGCTGGCTACAAATGTAGGGTCTCTCATGACCACCTTCAGTTTACTAGCAGTATGGTTTTATTATAGCAAAATGATACAAATTAGAACCAGAGATGCAGAAGGTGAAGTGTGGAGGGTTCTAAATATGAAACAGATTCTATCATATTCAGGGATGCATTACACTCCAGCATCAAAATGTTACAGCGGATAAAGAATATTGTCAACCAGGGAAACTCACCCTCGCTTTGGTCTCCAGGATTTACAATGGGATTTCATTACTTAGGCATGACTGATTGAATCATTGCTCACATGGTTGAATTCGATTTCCAACCCCCACACATCCCCTGATGTTAAGCTGATATCTCATGATTTAAAGCCACAACTTTCTCATCAAATGGTTGATCTTCCTGGCTTGGCCATGCCCTTGCCTTGAATCACCTCATTACTATAAACCATCGGATGTGGTCCAAGGAGCCCACCATGGGTAACAAAGACATTCCCATCACTTTGGAAATTCTAAGGGTTTAGAGATCACATCGCAAGGGCCACAACAAAGGCCAGATCTCTCTTTGGGTAAAATTAGCTCATTATTCTACAGTGGGATTGCCAACCACCCGACTCACATTGGTCAACTAGAACATCCCATCCTCTGACAACACTCAGTGATTGGTTCAGGGTGGAGCACAGCTCAGGCTGGATTTGTTAGAAATTGCGTATGTGTGTATGAGAGGTAGAGACAGACAGACAGACAGAGACCTGACAATATCACTTGAGTCTCTGAATTTCGCCACATGGGAAATCTTCTAGACTTCAGTTACAAGAGCTGATAGATTTCTTCTTTTTATTTTATTTATTTATGTATGTATATATGTATGTATGTATTGGCTTAAGCTACTTCAAGTCAGGTTTCTGTCATTTACAGTCGAAAGAGTCTTGTCTAATTCCTGAAGGATTTTTGTGAGTGCTGAAATGGAGACAAAGAATGGATACAGACCACCTGTATCTCTTTTGTGAAGCAGCCCATGATCATTCTTACTGTCTAATTTTCTACAAGTACCACATGGCTTGTTTTCACTTGAAGTTAACCAAGGAATTCAAATTGATCTATACCCCACAAAAAAGTTATGACAATTGACTGATGGACAATTCAGTTATTTTTAAAATAATACAAAGTACTATCTCTAACCACAAAGGAATATTGTGATCAAGTTTAATCCCTCCCACTCCCTACAACCACTCACTATAATCAACAGGAATAATCCTATCACTAAGTTTTATTGATAAGAACATTTAAGAAGCTGAATGAAACGCTATTCTCATTCAGAACCAGCTTTTAGAATTGTAGTTCTAAATCTTAGTGAGGCACCACCCCGTGTTATAAATGAGGGTGATGCATGAGGATATATATGGATATTAAAAACTTTAGTGGTGGGGCGCCTGGGTGGCTCAGTCGGTTAAGCATCCGACTTCGGCTCAGGTCACGATCTCGCGGTCCGTGAGTTCGAGCCCCGCGTCGGGCTCTGGGCTGATGGCTCGGAGCCTGGAGCCTGCTTCCGATTCTGTGTCTCCCTCTCTCTCTGCCCCTCCCCCGTTCATGCTCTGTCTCTCTCCGTCTCAAAAATAAATAAACTTAAAAAAAAAAATTAAAAAAAAAAAAAACTTTAGTGGTAAAGTACCCAAATTACAAAGTATTTAATTTTTAAATAAATTATTACCATTTCCTATTTTCTTTATCCTAACACACTCAGACTCACATGCATTCTGGTCAGATTTCTCAAGTGAGAGAGAAGTGCATGTTATCACAGGCGGGGAGCTGGGATTCAGTACAAGCCACAGTCGGTCTTAACCAATGCCTCAGCCCACGGGGTATTTTCTTTATATAAACATCTTCTGTCACAGGTAGTAACTCAGAACAAGAACCATCAGGAACCAGTTATGTAAGGAAAACAAATCTGAATATACTCATAGTCTTGACATGAAATCTTCTTTGTAAATGCCAGAATGGCAGAAACTATCTCCTATTTGTTCTTACTGTGTTTCTGCAAAGATGGGATTTGAGACAAGCACACGAAGCGTGGAAGCAGAGGGAAAGATTTAAAATGTGTTCTTTGATAATCTGATGATCCTCATATTTTTCATTACTTCTGAGCCACACATGCATCGTTATTGTCACTGAACCATACATGAAATTTCTCTACAGCTAAATCTTTCTATCTGGGATGGTTAGATTTCTTAAATGGAATGAATAAAATCTAACAAGTTTTATAATTGCCTAACATTCAATTATTCTTACCGAAAGCAGCACCGTGTATGCGCGAAACCCGCCGTGGTTTTGCATGAACATTATCATGCAAAAGGTTTCAGAGTTAATACATCAAAGCTCTAAGCTTCCGTTGACAGGCTTCTGAAACGTTATGCTTCTTTGCCCAACAAAAAGAAACTTTCAAAGTCTTCTGACTCCGTGTTAAAACATTTTCCATTCAGACTTAAAGGTCCTATTATGTGTAATTTTATCGAAATTTCCCAACAGATAGCTACAGTCTACGAGGCATCTCCCACTGCCCCGGATATACCACCTCCCAGCCCATTCTGCTACTGCGATGACCAACCAACCCTCATTCCACACAAGCCAGGTCCGGGCAACGGCCGCTCCAAGTTTCTGGCTCCTCCTAGAACCTCTGCACTTGGACGAAGCTCCACACGCTGCAGAGGCCAGAGGATGCTCCCCAGAATTAATTTCCCACCACGTCCTGTGCTTTCAAGAACTGGCCCCAGAAAGAGGTTTGGAGGAGAAGTCAGTGACAGTCTGGTCTGAAAGCTATGGCCCATGATGGGCCACAGGGAGATTCTAGGGAGTTCCACCAAGTGAAAGAAAGGAAGATGTCATTTTGTAGGTGACACGTGTTGCTGGTTGGGTGACTTACCACAGCATCCGGGCCTGCGATTGTCCCTACTTTCTCAATTCGCCTTCAGTTTTTGTGAATCCTGGTCCGTGCATATGTGTTGAGCTCGATGACAAAGAGCTTCACGAAGGTCAAAGGAAACAAGAACAGATGGAGGCTTCCGTCCATCCTCATGGGCTTTCAACCTGCTCACGATCGTTTCTTCCAGACCACCTGCCCCATGGACTTCAAGCTCCAGCATCAGATATGGAGATGGCTTTATGGGACTGTCGAACCAGCCCCTACAATGGCATAAGCCAATTCCTGTGACAAATCCATATGTAAAGTCTCCTATTGGTTGTGCCTTCTCTGGTTAACTGTAACTGATATACCCGGGTAACCCTCAGTAATGGAAAACAGGTGATGGGGGGAAAGCAGGCAAATGATTTCCTCCACTTTCCTCCACTTTTCCCGCAGAAAACTCCAAGGCATAGTGCTTTGCTACAGCCCATCCAGGGAAGTCTGTGTGGACTTCCTAGGAAACGTAGCAAGCATGGATAGTGTCCAGTCTTCTCAGTAGGTCTAATAAGATCCTTCCTGATCTGGTCCCTGCTGAGCTCACCAGCCATTATCATCTTCATGTGATATTATGGCCCTAATGAAATTCTTTCAGTGACTTGAAGGTCTCTAGTATTCTCTACCCTGTGGGCCTTCACACAGGAAGTTTCGTTTACCAAGAGTACGTTCTCGTCTCTGCCCTTCCCAGCCCCATCCTTCAGTTCTCAAATTTGGCATCCCTTTCTCCCAGAAACCCTCTGGAGTCCCCTAGACTAGGGACGACGAGATCCATAACTCCCTGCTCTTTTCCTTCTGTAACACATGTCACACATGACTATAATTGCTTGTTTAGTTATTTCCCCCACCAGACTGTATAACTTGTTTGTCTTCGCTTACTGCCGTATGCCTAATGCAAAATACAAGGCCTGGCACATAGGAGACGCTCCATAAATAATTGAGAGATGAATGACCATCATTTAAAAAAGACAGCATGGCTCCCAGGCAGGGTTAATTTCACCATGATATGATTAAATGTATCGATATGTCTAAATAAAGAATGTATAAATCATTAAAGGAGCGGGTCAGTTAGGAAACATAGAATAAGGTGAGTCACTGAGGTAAGTGCTAGAATGCCTATCCAAGCATATCCAGAGATGGAGGGGAGTAAGCTAATGGACTTCAGATATTGTGGTCCCATTAGTAAGAACATCCCTTTTATGAAATGGATACATTCAACTCTTTTAGCCGGATGCTATTAACTCCCCATTTTCTAGCTTCATACTCATGTAGCAATTTTGTAATTATCATTTGACTTCCCACGTCAGTCTGTCCACTAGGAGAAGGACATGTCGTTTCCGAGAATTTCAGATCTCCGTGACAGTGATTTCTCATCGTGAATTCATGAATTGCCTTCAGGTCATGGTGTGATCTGATTGTGAACGGAGTTAGACGGGGCCCCATCCCCTCTTTTCTCAGTGGACATTTCAACCCCCCTTTCTTCACTTCTCAGGATTTGGGGGCCAACACTTCTAGAAACGAGGTCCTGGAGGCCCGCAACACGAAGTGAAAGTAGTTACGATCGGGGCAGGGGTCATGCCCTGTAACTGTCAATTCTTTCCAGCCCTCAGGGGACTCCTGGCTAGTTCAAGATTTCTTTGTCAAGGAACCACGGCAAATCAACAGGCAGTTTTTGTAACATTTTGTTTTCTGGCACATGGAGAGAGCTGTCATAAAATTTACTCACCAACCTGAGTGATTTCTAAGTTGCACAGACCAAAAGAACACAAAAGTGAAAGATTTTTTAAAAACAATTTTTTTTAAAGTGACCATGTGAAGGTCACTGGAAATATAGGTTTTTGGATCTGATACTCCAGAACAATGTTTTAGATTCATTTGAAATCACAGAAAATGAGACTTCATATCAAAATAAAATAGATGGTCTTCCCTTGTTGCTGAAATAAAAAAAGGAAGCAGAAAATTCTACGAACCCTGATTCCCATAATCACTATGCATAATAAAAGATAGTTTGACAAGCAAAATACAGTTTATTAGGTTTCTGTATATTTGAGGGAAAGCCCAATGGTTTAAATTTCAATTTTTGTAAAATAAATGAAATTAGCAGCATCAGTTTAGTAAAAGGACAAATGCAAGTAACCCATGTAAAAAGTGTACAATTCACACAGAAACCTCATAGAAATGTATGCATTACACCTCACGTACACTCTTCAGCAGCATGTAAAAATGTCAGCAATTAATGCTCTGTTTCACCCAGAAAGGTACAACTCCTCATTTAGATCTTTGTCCTTTAAAACCAAAAAGGACATGAGATAATTGGAAACCGTCTTGGAACCATGCTACTTATGAATCTGTCTGTGAGTGGCTGTTGGTCTATGGCCTTGTTTCTGTTCTTATATCAGAGAAGGGGGTCCAGTTAAATTAATGCAAAGTACAAGCATGTTTAGCATCAGACTATACTTTTCATTTCTCCAATGACTTGAGCAAAAACATGAGTTTCCTTTAATTAAAGCGTGCACAGGGAATGCTAATGAAAATTCTGCTAAGGTTCCAACACCTTTTGAAAACAAACCTAATCACACACCGAAGAGAACACAGGAAAGAGAGAGAGAAGAAAGAAAAAAAGAAGAAAAAAAATTAAAACTCATCAAAAAGAAAAGCTAAACTAACTTTCATCAATCCCTTGACATTTGGCACCCTGAAAATTATAGCTTAGCATTTCAAGAGGAGGAGAAAATGGGATGAAGATATTTCACTTGTTAATGAAAACAGATTCCTGCATTACAGGAATCTGAAAAGGCAAAAAAAATGTATCAGCAGTTAATCATTATGTGACGTAGAAGCTCATTCTTTAATGTAAGAGGTGGAAAACACAAGATTGCCAACTCTTACCGTTCGTGTTCCACATTTATTAAGTTGTTGTTGTGTTTTTTTAACCTCCTGATTCTCGGGCTTCCTTAGGTGAAACCCGAGACCACAGCTCCTTTTGTTAGCGGGCTGGAACCGTTCTCTGACAAATACATCTGCACCCACCTGCCAACTTTGTTGGCCTGAATGTAGAATGAGTGACCTGGCCCACAGAAGTCTTGGAGGATGTTAATGTTAGAAGGGGCTATATTATAAAAAAAATAGGAGACCAGAGAGAGCACTCAGAGTGTGCCCATTGGCCTCCAGCTGGGGTGAAATTTCAGATCCAGTGTTTCCTCCATTCCTCATGATGGATCACAGAAATGATACTGGGTCAAGGTCAAGATCCCTGGATTTTAGATCGGCCTTTGCTCTTCACCACGTGTGATTTGAGGCAAATCTAGGTGGCTTTGGTGGGCCAATTTCCAAACCTTTAAAACGGGATAAACGTGAGGTCTCTAGGTTCACTTCCACGTCTATATTAATCTTACCCTGTAGTAATTCTCCAGCTGAAAACAATCATCTATTCCCTCTTTTGGTTATCTCTCTTTTAATGAAAGTAAAATAGGATATGTATAATAAAAGAAGCTTATGGTTTTATTATTCTTCATCAATGACTCATTCTCTTTGGATGGCCCTTGCCACACCTTGAAGAAGATTTCATTTTCAGACTATACATCTGAATCTGATTAGACCTTGGGATACCACCCTCGGGAAGTCCTCCCTAGGAGGTCTACTTAGAATGCTTAGTTCTGGGCTGAGGTAGGGACCCTGGACTCAAGCCTCAAGTTCATACTTGAAGTTCACTTAGACTTGAAATGCCAGGGAAACCCTTGAATGTCACCATTCTCTACAGGTGATTTAGGACTTCTTATCTAAGGTCACCTTTCCCTAAACTGAAATCTCCACACATGCCTGTGCTGTGGCCAGTGAACAAGCTTTCAAAGAAAGGTACATGGGGCCGCCTGGGTGGCTCAGTCAGTTAAGCATCCGACTTCAGCTCAGGTCATGATCTCACAGTTCATGGGTTTGAGGCCCACGTCGGGCTCTGTGCTGACAGCTCAGAGCTTGGAGCCTGCTTCGTATTCAGTGTCTCTCTCTCTCTCTGCCCTTCCCCCAATGCATGCTCTCTCTCTCTCAAAAATAAATAAACATTAAAAAAATTTTTCAAAGAGAAGTACATGTTCTTAGTCTTCCTGAATGGGGTCTCCAAAGGGACTAAAAATGCCCCATTGAAGTCATATGATTTTTGTCTTTCTCTGACTCACTAATTTCATTTAGCATAATACCCTCCAGTTCCATCCACATAGTTGCAAATGGCAAGATTTCATTCTTTTTGATTGCCGAGTAATACTCCATTGTGTATGTATATACATGTGTATATATACATATATATATATATATATATATATGTATATATACACACACCATGCCTGAGGACTTTAAGAGACAAAACAGACGAACAAAAAGGAAGGGAAACAAAAATAATATAAAAACAGGGAGGGGGACAAAGCATAAGAGACTCCTAAATATGGAGAACAAACAGAGGGTTACTGGAGGGGGTGTGGGAGGGGGGATGGGCTAAATGGGGAAGGGGCATTAAGGAATCTACTCCTGAAATCATTGTTGCACTATATGCTAACTAATTTGGATGTAAATTTAAAACAATAAAATTAAAAAAAAAAAAAGAATTAAAGATCTGGGAAAAACTTTAAAAAAAATGCCCCATGTATATGAAGAGACACATGGTGTCTTTATCATATAGCTCAAAAGAGTAATTGTCAAACAAGAAATATTATCAAATGGTTTCTATTATGAGCTGAATTGTCTCCCCCAACCAGGTTCATATGTTGAAATGCTAACCACAAGTACCACAGAATATGACCGTCTTTGGAGATAAGATCTTTAAAGAGGTAATTAAGTTAAATGAGGTCACTAGAGCAGATCCTAATCCAATCTGACTGGTGTCCTTATAAGAAGAGGAAGTTTGGATCCAATTACAGAGGGAAGGACCAGGTGAAGACACAGGGAGAAGATGGCCACCTGCAAGCCCAGGAAAGAGATCTCAGGTTAAAACCCACCCTGCTAACACCTTGATCTCAGACTTTAAGACTGCAGGACTGCAAGAAAAGTAACTTCTGGGGCACCTGGGTGGCTTCGTCAGTTGAGTGTCTGACTTCAGCTCAGGTCATGATCTCAGGGTTCACAGGTTCAAGCCCCACGTCGGGCTCCGTGCTGACAACTCAGAGTCTGGAGCCTACTTCGGACTCTGTGTCTCCCTCTCCCTCTCTGCCCCTCCCCCACTCATGCTCATTCTATTTCTCTCAAAAATAAATAAACATTAAAAAACTTTTTAAATTAATTTCTGTGTCTAAGCCACCTAAGCTATGGCAACCCTAACAAACAAATATAGTTTCCCCTTTTGTCTTATTATTAGTCCTCTTTGTTATAAAAGTGACACGTATCCAGTGGACCAGAAGTTCCGCGAGGGCGCACCGTGTCTGCTTTATTCACTGCCGAATCCATGGTGCCCACCATAGTGCCCAATATGCTGCAGATGCCCAAAAAGTATTTGTTGACTGATTACAGACAAATTTAAAATGGCAAGCAAGTATTAATAAAAAATACAAATAATAGGGAATCCATTAATTGGAAACCATTATTTTCACAGCGTATCATTTCTCTCCACTATCAAGTATTTGCTCTGTATCTCTTGGAGATACCGACTGAAACTTAATTTTTAACTACTTCTTAATTACTCCTTTCTAACTACTACTCATTGTTAACGACCGTTGGGTATTTAAATTGCTTCCATTTTTGTCATAAATACCATGAAGGATATCCTCGTAAACATAGGATTGTGTCCTGTTTCCTCAAAATAGATTTCTAGAAGTGAAGTGCTTAAGTCAGGCGTATACACCCCATTAAGGTTTTAACATAGATGTCAAGTTTTTATTACTTAGGGCTTTACCAGTTTATACTCCCCTATCAGTCTGTTGGGTTTCTAGCTTCCAATAATGATTATAATTTGAATATTAACTGAGCATTTACTATGTGTCAGATGACGCACTAAGCACTTTATAAGCGTGATTTTACATAAATCTCCCAAACCCCCTTGGAGGTGGTTACTAATATTATCTGCATCTTACAGATGAGGACAAGAGTCTTAGAGAACATAAATGACATGCCCAAGTTCCCTTTGCTAGTAAGAGGAAGAGCCTAGAAGCATAAACCAGTCTGTCTGATTCTAGTAACTCCCCGGTACCCTTTGCCAACACAGGGTATTGTTGTTTGTTTTCTCTTTGCAAACCTGATAGATAAACATAGAGGGCTGTCATTTGAATTTCAGGCTTATGAATTCGTTTGAGCCCATTTTTCCATGTTTCTTGGACATTTTCTTAACATTGCCATGTTCTTCCCGAGTGAATTGTCGTCTCCGTTCCTCGCTTGCTCTGCTACTGAGAGCAACACCATGATTATTAAGCCTGGGAGCTGCCATGAACTCACTGGTACTCATGCAGATCCCCCGAAACCTCATCTGGCACAGATCTGGAACAGGTACTTCAGCTTATAGGCATTGCGGCCAAATTTTCGGGATGGTCTCCTCATCCCGGGAGCCACACGCGTTTGGAGACAACCCACCCGGCCGCTGCTTTTATGAAGCCCTTTTCCTTTGCAACGTTGTCAGGTATTGCAACGGAATGGTGTCCTGATTCTTTTCGTACTAAATCCACCTGCATCGCTCTTGACCGGTCCCGACGCCTTTCCCTCCAATTGTGGAAAGAAAGAAAAAAGGAGGGAGAAAAGGCACAACCACCACTTCCTCGGGCTCACCTGTAGCTTCGTGTGATCGCTGCAGCAGGCAGCCCAGCCCTGAGCCCAGGGCACCCAGCAAGGACTCATCCGTGGGGCTGGCGGTGGTGACAGGGAGGAGACAGAGGAGGACTGTTTTTATCCTGTGAACCAGTGTTCCCCGAGCAGAAACATTTACCTTGGAGATAGGTTCAGTGTGTGGGATGGATAATTATATGTCGAGGAGCTTAATTTAGGACAAGAGAAGGCACTAACGCAGAGTAGTCGCGCAAAGCTCCCCTGGGGCCCTGGGCTGTTGGGTCCCAGCGCTCCTTGCCCATGGGGCCGAGTCAAGGTTCAATTCGTTAAACGGAGATCACGTCTGCAAACCCACTCCTCGATGACACGGCAGCTTGAGTCTGGAGAGGAAGAGGTGCCAATATTCCCGGTTCCAAATTTAGAGTTAGGAGAGAGGGGCAACCCTTTAGCTCCCCCACCCCCACCCCGGACAACTGCTTCGTGTGTTTGTTTTTGCCAATTTAAAGAGGAGAAGACTTCTCTCCCGGAGCCCCCGGTTCTCTGGCCTCCCCGGTGGATGCGTGCATTAAGACGTGTCGATCCTTTAATAATTAAGAGCAGTCTCCGGATTGTTGACCTCCTGCCTTACGCAGCTTATCAGCAGTCGCAGTCAGCAGCGTCTGTGGGAAAACCAAGCCGAAGGGAGGGAAACTGTTTAGGCAGCAGCATTTTGCTGACGGTGACGAGTCCCCCGGGCATGGCTCCTTCACCTGCTGAGGAGCTGCCATTCACGACAGCCAGGTGGCCGATAAAGCCCATGCCTGGGAGTTATTCTGTGCCCATGTCCCCCCACCCCACCCCCCACCCCTGCCCCAGGGGTGGCCGGAGGAGTTGTGTCCTGCTTAGGACCTCAGTTTAGATCATTCTGTTGCCACTATCAAATCATTCAAGTATCAGAGGTGACGCTGCTTTAAAGTCAGACTCCAAAGACGGTGTTATTAACATGCAGCTGGGAGCCAAAGAATGCGTCGTTAGTCTCTTTGAAAGGCCTTATAACACAGCCAATGGAGCCAATTAGGGTGACCTTAAAGTAGTCAGAGAAAGTGGTTCCCACTCATCATTAGTGCCTCCAATAGCAAACTTGCAAAAGAACCCGGCTGGCAGAAAGGCAGCGACTTCTCTTCGTCCCTTCGGCCCCAGCAAGACGCCCTGATGCTTCTGCACCTCTCAGCCAGGGCTCCGGGAGCCACACAGCTGCCCACGCGCGCAAAGAAGGATCAGCTAAAGCCCTGCTCAGCCCCGCTCTTCTGTTGACCTGAATAAAGCCAGATAACCATTTCATCTTCCCTGCCATCCCTAAGGGGATAAAGGGGGGCTGCTCAGTCACCAGCTGAAGGCCGTGGTCCCTATGCATCTTTTATTGGGGTCTGCGACACAGGTGGACGGGGACACTATCCTCTTTTTTTTCTCTCCAGACGCCAGATATGGCATAATTAGGATTCTAAAAAAAGATTAATCTAATAAATGGATCCCAAAGGCCGACTCACTCACATGCCTCCCCAAAGAAAGGGTTACTAGAGCCTAGACTGATACAAGTTTGATCCAGCAAACACTTTGTTGCAAAACATTACTTTTGATCTTTTAAAAAATGTCTGTTTCTTTTAAGTGAGAAAGAGAGAGCATGAGCGGGGGAGGGGCAGAGAGAGGAGAGAGAGAATTCTAAGCAGGCTCCTCACTGCCAGTGCAGGGCCTACGAAGAGGCCTGATTTCATGAAGCATGAGATCGTGACCTGAGCCCAAATCAAGCGTCAGACCCTCAACCCACTGAGCCACCCAGGCGCCCCAACATTACTTTTAAAACCACAGCCAGGGGCGCCTGGGTGGCTTAGTCGTTTAAGCGTCTGACTTCGGCTCAGGTCATGATCTCGCGGTCCGTGAGTTCGAGCCCCGCGTCGGGCTCTGTGCTGACAGCTCAGAGCCTGGAGCCTGTTTCAGATTCTGTGTCTCCCTCTCTCTCTGCCCCTCCCCTGTTCATGCTCTGTCTCTCTCTCTGTCTCAAAAATAAATAAACGTTAAAAAAAAAATTTAAAAAATAAATAAATAAAAATAAAAAAATAAAACCACAGCCAGTGTTGTAGGTCATTTCATAAGCAAAAAAAATACTTGATATTTTAAAACAAAATAAAACAGTTCTTCCATCAGAAGAGAGAGGTACTACGGGTTCGGATACATTGTTCTATAATGACCTGGAAATTATAAATCTAGTTGAGCTTAACGAGGATATTCTTTATCTAGAATTACATCAAGTATGAATACTGCGACTAAATTCTAATTACCAGGAAAAGCTAATGACACGCCAAACAAATAAAGCTCATCGAAATCATTAGTAAAACTTGCTAATCAATCACTCAAATCCTATTTGGCCATCCAGAAACCCAAGAGTGTGAAGAGGCGGGGGTGGGGGATGGGACATGAAACAAAAGGGTACTTCTGAGAATCCCAAAGAGTGACAGAAGGATGACAACGTCCATGGATATCTGCAAAAGTGAAATTAGAGATAATGCCATCGGCCGCTAACATGCTAGTTTCTAAAACACCATGAACAAGGCCGGCCACTTCCTGATGGTTCTTCAAGGTGTTTCTAGCAAAGTTTATCTATTTATAGCTTCTGATTGCCACTACCCCCATTCAAGTGGCTAAGACAGGGAAATATGACCTCAAATAGTTTTGCACTATTTCCTTTCCTCGGAGGAAATGGGTTTCAGTCTTCAAAATCAGCTCCTCGGCTAGTGTTTCCTATTGACCCTTCCACAGTCAACTTGAGATGTCCCCCTGCCCCCAGAGGGAGGTGTCTCCAGGCAGGATGCACTGACTTGCACTTCTCAGCACTTGAACTTAACCCCCTCTTTGGTGGTTGTTTATTTTAAAAGTGAAACGCTCTGAAAAGAGCACCTATGATACAGACATTCAAAAGGAGTAAACACTGAGAAGCAAGGCACAAAGGAGGAGCAAGAGAAGCAGAAAACGCTGGGATAAAGATAGGAGAAAACAGTAGCTATATATGAAAATTCACCGTGAGTGAAGAAAGCATCTGGACAGCTGCCAGACCCGAACAGGTAAAGAGACTTACTGAAAAAAAAAAAAAAAAAAAAAAAAAAAAAAATTAATCAGCAGGGAGATGACAGAAATGGAAAGCTTAGAAGTTCATTAAGGAAACTTACTTTTATTTTTTTTCTAGAGATAACGAATATATATTTTTAAACATACGAATATACCCCACTGGGGTGGGCATCAGAGGCCTAGTGGACAGTCAGAAATATCACCGTGGCCCAAGGGTACTGAAGCCAGCCCCACTGCAGTATCCGTGCAGTCCACACGGGGGAGCCAGAGCTCCCATCCCTGTACAGGTATAACAAGGAGCCTCCCTGTTCTGGAGAGGCCCAACAGGAATCCGAGCTGTTACCTCCAGCTTAGTAGTAATATGGTAGTGCTCCCTTTCTCCTTCCAGAGAACGGTCAGAACTGCCAATTAAAACCAGATTTAAGATCCAGAGACTCTTTACACAAATGAAAGTGTCCACATTTCAATAAAAAAAAAATCACCCATCATACCAAGAACCAAGATGGCAAACCAAGTGCAAAGAGACAATCAAAGATAGCCACCACCAAGTGACAGAGACGTTGGAATTATTTAACACATATTTTGAAGCAACCATGATAAAAATGCTTCAAAAAGCAACAATGAAAACACCGAAATGGAAAAACAGAAAACGCTAATGAGAAAAATAGAAAGTCTCAGAAAAGAATTAGAAGATAATAAAGAAGAGCCAAATGGAAATTTTAGAACTGAAATTTATACAATAATTAAATAGCAAGCCCAGTGGATGGACTCAACAACAGAACAGAGAAGACAGAGGAAAGAATTAGTGAACTGAAAGATGGAACAGTAGAAATTATCCAATCTGAACAACAGAGAAAAAAAATGAAGAGAGACTCAGACCTGTAGGGCTATAAGAAATATCCAAGATTTGGGGCGCCTGGGTGGCTCAGTTGGTTAAGCATCTGACTTCGGCTCGGGTCATGATCTCATGGTCCGTGAGTTCAAGCCCCACATCGGGCTGTGTGTTGACAGCTCAGAGCCTGGAGCCTGCTTCGGATTCTGTGTTTCCCTCTCTCTCTGACCCTCCCCCATTCATGCTCTGTCTCTCTCTGCCTCAAAACTAAATAAACATTTAAAAAAATTTTAAAGAAATATCCAAGATTCATATCATTGAATCTCAGAAGGAAATGAGAAAGTTTGGGCTAAAAATGTCCTTGCAGAAATAATGGCTGAAAACTTCCCAAATCTGCCAGGAAACATAAAGCTACAAATTCAAGAAGCTGAGTCAACCTCAAAAGAGATAAACTTAAAGAAATTCATGCCAAGACATTTCATAATTACACTTCCAAAAACTAAGGCAAAGAAAAATCTTGCAAAGAGCCAAAGAAAAATAACATATTCTTTGCCTATAAAGAAAAAAACCTATTTGAACGACAGCAAGTTTCTTATCAGACCCCATGGAACTCTGAAGGAAGTGACACAATTTTCAAGTAGTGGGAGAAGAGACTGACAACCTCAAATCTAACACCCAGCAAAAATATCCCTGAAGCATGAAGAGGAAATCAAGACATTCTCAGATTAAAGAAAACAAAAAGAATTTGTCACTAGCTGAACTACCCTCAAAGGATGGAGAGAAAAAAATTCTCTAAATAAGAAAGAAATGATAAAAGAAGGAAATCTGGAACATCAGTAAAGAAAAAAGGAACAAAGTAAGCAAACATATAACGTAATGCAATGTTTTTCTTATCTCCTTGAGTTTCCAAATTGTTTTATGATTTTAGCAAAAATCATAACACTGTCTGATATGGTTCTAAATGTTTGTAGAAAAACATTTAAGACATTTATAGTCTATCGTCATTGTTTACAGATTCTATATTTGCCAATTCACCAGCTCATTAAAATGTATTTGTAACACTCAAATTAATACTCGTGCCATTTTTACAAGTGCAGACTGGCAAAAAATTTGAGTCACTGACATACATGTTCTAAGATGAGGTCAAATAAGGTGACATTCTGTCCTCTTAATTCTCATACTGTAAGCAAATGCTCTTTGTCTACCTAGTGTGACATATTTTTTTGTGCTTTTTATCAATTTGCTGTTTAAAATGGCCTCCAAGTGTAATGCTGAAGTTTTGTCTCATGTTCTAAAGTGCAAGAAGGTTGTGATGTGCTTTATGGAGAAAATACATGTGTTGGATAAGCTTCATTTAGGCATAAATTATAGTGCTGTCGGCCATGAGTTCAATGTTGCTGAATCAACAATATATATTAAATAAGGTATCTTTAAACAGAAACATGCATAAAACAGGTTATGTATTGATGAAAATGAAACCTGAGGCTCAAAGGAATTTAACTCTGTATTTCCCTTGCGAGCAGTGATTTAGTATTTGCTAATTCAGTGTTCACAGAGACCTTATAGAATGTAACTACCGTGAATAATGAAAATGAACCGTACATTTTAAGCAAGGGAAGGTGAAGGAATGTAAAGAAAGGTGAAGTTTCTGTACTTCACTTGGACTGGTGAGACAATGACACCTCATTATTAAATGCAATACTTAAAGAAACAAGCAAACAAATGACCTAAGAGGATATACTCAAAAACACTAAACAGAAAAATCAAAATGAAAAAATTTTCAAGTAACCCACATAGGGAAAAATTGAGAAATCAAAAACAGAGAGCAAATGAAAAACAAAAAAATAAAATAGTGGTAATAATCCCCAACATAGAAATAGTTATATTAAATGTAAATGATCTTTTAAAAGCAATTAAAAGACAGAGATTGGCAGAGTGAATTAACATTTGCTGGCTATATGAAACTCACTTCAAATATAACAGTATAGGTAAGTTGAAAGTAAAAGGATGGAAAAAATATGTCACATACACATTAATATCAAAGTAGATTTAACAACAAAAAAAATTACCAAAGACAGAGAGGAACATTATATAATGATAAAAGGGTCGTTCCACCAAAAGGACACAGTGATCCTAAATATGCATGCATCAAACAACAAAGCTGCAAAATGTGAAGCAAAAACGGACAAATCTGAAAAGAGAAAGATAAATTCAATTTATAGTCAGAAATGTCAGCACCTCACTCTCAACAATCATTAGAACAACTACACAGAAAATCAGCAAGGATATTGGAGAACTTAACACCATCAACCAACAGGATCTAATAGACATTTATAGAACATTCCATTCAACACAGCCAAATGTACATTCTTTTCAAGCGCCTATGAAAGATATGAAAATAGACCAAATTCTGGGTCATAAAACAAGCCTCAAAAAAACTTAAAAGAATTGAAGTTTTGTAGTGTTTTCTCCAACCACAATGAAGTTAAACTGAAAATCAATAGCAGAAAGATAATAGGAAAATCTCTAACACTTCAAAACTGAGCAATGCATTTGTAAGTAATCTATGGGTCAAAAAGAAAGTTTCAAGGTACATTTAAAAATACATTGCACTAAATAAAAATGAAAATGCAATGTATCAAAATTTGTAGGACATAGCTAAAGCAATGTGAAGGGGAAAACTTAGGGGTGCCTGGGTGGCTCAGTCAGTTAAGTGGACGGCTCTTGTTTTCGGCTCAGGTCAACATCTCATGGTTTGTGTGTTCGAGCCCCAGGTTGGGCTATGCACTGACAGTGCAGAGCCTGCTTGGGATTCTCTCTCTGCCCCTCCCTTGTTCTCTCTCTCTCTCTCTCTCTTTCTCTCTCTGAAAATATAAATAAACTTTAAAAATGTGAAGGAAGAAATCTATAGTACTAAACACAGACATCAGAAAAAAAGAAGTCTCAAATTAATGATCTAGGCTTCTAACTCAAAAACATAGACAAAGAAAAGCAAAAATAAATCCAAAACAAGCAGAAGGAAAAGAATATAAGGATAGCAGAAATCAATGAATTGAAAACGGAGAGAGAAAGAGAGAGGGGAGTAAAACAAAAACGCATTGAAAAAAATTGACAAACTTGTAGCAAAACTGAAAAAAAAAACACAAAATACCAATATATGTAGGAATGGAACATGGAATATCACTAGAGAGCCTGCGGACAGCCAAGTAGCAGCAGGTGGATGCCATCAACTCTACACACATACATCTGACAGCTTAGATGACCTGAATCCCTTCCTTGAAAAACACAAACTATCAGAACCCATCCAATGAGATATAGATCATTTGGACAGCCCTCTAACAATGAAAGAAATTGAATTCGCAATTTTAAATCTCCAAAAAGGAAATTCCCAGGCCTAGGCACCTCCCTGAAGTATTCTACAAAACTTTTAAAGAAGAATTAACACCAATTATACACAATCTCTTTCAGATAATAGAAAAGGGGAGAACACTTCCCAATTTATTTATGAAGGTAGTAGTACCTTACTGCCATAATCAGACAAAGACAGTACGAATAAAGATACAGAATACAGTACATTAATATAGATGCAAAATATTAGTAAATAGTAATATATAAAAAGAATTAGACACCAGAAACAAGTGGGGCTTATTCTAGAAAGGTAGGGCTGGTTCAACATTTCTATTAGCAGGCTAAAGAAAAAGTTACATGATTATATCAACTGGTAAAAAAGACATTGATAAAATTTAAGACACGTTCATAGTAAAAGCCCTCAGAAAACTAAGAATAGAGAGAAACTTCTTCTACTTGATAAAGTGCACCTAAAAATAATCCAGAGCCAGCCTGTACTTCATGGTAAAAGACTGACTGTTTTCCTAAAATTGGGAAAAAAGGAAGGATATTCAGTCTCACGAGTCTTACTCAACATAGTGCTAGAAGTTCTAACCAGGGTATTCAGACAAGAAAAATGAAGAAAAAAAAAAAAAAAGATTACAGACAAGAAAGGAAGAAACAAAACTGTCCATATTTGCAGACGACATGATTTTTACATATAAATGTCAAAAAAAATCTACAAGAGACTCTCAGAGCTAATCAGGATACAAGATAAACACATAGAAATTCATTTTAAAAAACCAACAAATCTAATTTATAGAAAAAGAGATCAGACTTACGGTTTAGCAGAGGCAGCAAGTGGCAAGAGGGGAAATCAGAGGAAGGTGATGAAAAGTACAAACTGCCAGTTATAAGATGAGTAAGCAGTAAGTATGTAATTACAACATGAAGACTACAGCTAACACTGCTGTATGATATATAAGAACGTTATTAAGAAGGTATATCATATGAGTTCTCATCCCAAGAAGAAATGTTTTCCTTTTTTCTTTCTTTCTTTTTTTTAATTGCACCTATAGGAGAAGATGGACATTAGCAGAGCCTATTATGCAGTCATTTCACAACGTATGTAAATTGAACCATCATGCCACACACCTTAACCTTAAAACAGTGATGTATCTCAATTATTTCTCAATAGAGGTGGGAAAACATCAGGTGTATTTGTACATACCAGCAATGAACACGTAGATACCCAATACAAAAATGCGATATCGTTTACAACCTCTCAAAAAATTCAACATTGAGTGTAAACCAAACGAAACATGTGTGGGACTTGTATAACAACTGCATAACCCTGATGAAAGAAATCAGAGAAGATCTACATAAAGGAAGAGATATACAGTGTTCATGAATTGAAAGGCTCAACAGAGTAAAGGTGCCAGTTCTCCCCAAATTGATGTAATATAATTTCTATCCAAATCCCAGCAAGATTTTTTTGCAAACATTACACAAGATTATACAAAAAGCTATCTGTAAAGGCAAAGGAACTAGAATAGCTAACATCATTTTGAAAAAGAAGAAGAAAGTAAGAGGGATCCATCTACCTGATTTCAGGACATACTGTACAGATACTGTATTCAAAACAGGATGGTGCTGGTGAAGGAATATATACATAGATCAATGTAATGGAGTAGCGAACCCAGAAATAGACCCACACAAATATGCCCAACTGATTTCTGACAAAGGTGCAAAAGCGATTCAATGGAGAAAAGATAGCCTTTTAAACCAATGGTGCTGGGGCAATTGGACATCCACAGGCAAAAAAATAAACTTCAATCTGTCTCACACTTTACCGAAAAATTAACTAAAAGCGTACCACAAAATTAAAAGTAAAATGTAGTGCTGTAAAATTTTTAGAAAAAAAAGTAGGAAAAAATCTTCAGGATCTAAGCAAAGATTTCTTAGATGTGACACCAAAAGCATAATCCATAAGGTAAAAATTGATAAATGAGCCTTCATAAAATTTAAAAACTTCTGCTCAATGAAAGACTCTGCTAAGAAAATAAAAAGACAAGCTACAGACCAGGAAAAAAAAATATTTGCGAATAACATGTGACAAGGGACTAATATCTAGACTATATTAAGTACTCTCAAAACTCAACAGTTAAAAAAAAAATTAAAAATCCAATTAAATCATGAGCGAAAGACATAAAGAGACACTTCACCAAAGAAGATATAAAAATGGCAAATAAGCATATGAAAAGATGTTCAACATCATTAGCCATTAGGGAAATGCAAATTAAAACCATAATGAGATAGCCCTACACACATATCAGAATGGCCAAAATAAAAAATAATGACAACACCAAATGCTGCCACAAAAGGTAAGAAATTGGATCATTCACACATTGTTAGTGGGAACGTAATATGGCCCAGCCATTTTGGACAATGGTTTGGTACTTTCTTTAAAACAAAACAAAACAAAACAAAACAAAACAAAACAATCCTAAACGTGTAACTACCATACCGGCCAGCAATCAATATTCCTGGTTATTTGTCCCAGAGAAATAAAGACGTAGGTTCACAGCAAAACCTACACAGAAATATTTACAGTTGATTTATGTCTAGTAGCCCGAAATTAGAAATGGATGGATGGTGAAACAAATCGCAATACGTCCACACCAGAGCACTAAAAAGGAATGAGCTACACAGCAACCTGGATGAATCTCTGGAGACTTATGTTGAGTGAAAAAAGCCAATCCCCAAAGGTGACAGACTATATGATTCCATGTATATAACCATCTTGAAATGGACAAAATTACAGAACCGGAGAGCAGATTAGTTGTTGCCAGGGATTAAAAGGGGGGTGGGGCGCCTGGGTGGCTCAGTCAGTTTAGCGACCCATTTCGGCTCAGGTCGTGATCTCACAGCTTGTGAGTTCTAGCCTTTCTAGCCCTTCGTTCGGGCTCTGCCTGACAGCTCAGAGCCTGGAGCCTACTTCCGATTCTGTGTCTCCCTCTCTCTCTCTGCCCCTCCACTGCTCATGCTCTGTCTCTGTCTCTCAAAAATAAATAAACATTAAAAAAAAATTTTTTTTAAGATGACAGAAATATGAAAACAGTAATGTCAGAACGAGGCATAATTGACCCATAAAAGAACAATATGAAGGACCTTGTTGGGGATGGAAATGTTCTGCATCTTGACTGTATCAATGTCAATACCCTGTTGTGATACTGTAGTGTAGTTTTAATTTTTTTAATGTTTTTATTTTTTTTTAAGAATGGGGAAGGGGCAGAGAGAGAGAGAGAGAGAGAGAGAGACTCTGAAGCAGGCTTCAGGCTCTGAGCTGTCAGCCCAGAGCCTGACACGGGGCTCGAACCGTGAACAGTGGGATCATGACCTGAGCCAAAGTCAGATGCTCAATGGACTGAGCCACCCAGGTGCCCCTGCATTGTGGTTTTACAAAAATGTTACCACTGGGGGAAACTGCATAAAGAGTACACGGGTCTCTCTGTATCATTTGTTAAAAACTGCATGCGAATATACCATTACCTCAAGACAAAAGTTTCAATTACAAAAAATATCTGAATACAGCGTCCTCCATAGGAAGAAAAGGGGGAAAGAACCCACACAATGCATCTCAACAAAAGAAACACTGAAATGAATTTTTCTGTAATAGAAAACCATTCCAGTATTCCGGAACAAATTTTAGAAATTGTTCAGGGCAACAAAATTTTCATTCGCCCAAAAGCTTTCAGTGGGCCCCTGCAGCACATATCTTGTATAACTCCATTTCCAGTCTTGCCATATAGTGGGCGTGTTCAACATTTGTTTGCCTCTATTAGCGACGTGATTTTCCCGCTGTAATTTGAACTTAAGACTAGAGCACCTCGTAAGCATGAGGATCCCCGATTCTTTCTTGCTCAGGTGATACTAGTCAGATGGCAGATTTCTTCTTGGTCACTCTGAACACCTTCAGAGTGGATGCCAGGATTTCAATAAAAACAGAGAAGCAGAGACAGCCGTAGAGTTCACATGCGAGGTGAGCCTGCTCAGACAGACTGGAGGTGGTGTGCAGGAAGATGGAAAGGAAGGGGTGGAGAGACCCAAATCTGGGCAGAAAACAGAAAAGACTTCACAGGAGGGTAGTTTACCTGAAGCAACAAATGAACACAGAATTACGAAATCCAGACCTAGGTTAAAAACAACAACAACAACAGCAAAACACCAGATACTGTTCAATGCGTCCTCGTTTCACTTTGAATATCCCCTTTACCTTCACTGACTTACTTATTCATTCAACAGGCATTTATTGAATGCCTCCTAGACACGAGGAAGGCACTCGGAGGGAAAGTGAGAGATATGAAAGGGAAGCTCCTCTCCCTTGAAGATTTTATAGCCTAGTGGGGATGACAGAAATATGAAAACAGTAATGTCAGAACGAGGCATAATTGACCCAAATACCAGCTGAAACTCAGTGTTCTGGAAGCTTGGGGTAATAAATAACCCCTCACCAGCACTTGCTGAGCCCCTGTACCCCACCCACTTTTTCCCAAGGGTTCTGCCTCTCCTACTCTGACTTGTTCTTCCCCCAAACTACTTACCCCAGGACTGTACTTTCTGCCAGGGTTAATCAGATGAATCACTGCCGATTAAGGTATTAATGCCTGAGTCTGGCTTCATCTGTGATTCTCGCAGATGACTTAAGTCATGGAAAATAGGTAGGTGAAAGCTTCAATCACCTCGTTGCATCCCAAGAGGAAAGAAACAGAGCAGGGTGTTTGAGAATTGGAGGGCTTCTCGCCAGCCCTGAAACTGCACCCTCGAGGGCTCTGTCCCCAAAGTGGCCAGTCAGATGATAAGAATGACCTCACCTCTGAGAGGAAAGCTCTGGGTAAAGGCCAATTTGCTAGAACAGACTTTGAATATAATGCTGTTATTGCACAAATATTATTAAATCAACTCTAGCTAAAAACCAGAACATTTTCATTTGTCATTAGCTTGAGCTGATTCTATAATGTGACTCATTAATCTTTTTCACTGAACTAATCTTAGGTTGCAAAATAATTCCATCTCCTGGAGTCCAATCTTCAGGCTGTAACTCGATTTCTAAAGACTTCCTTAATTGTAATGAACTCTTTCCTTGCTGACGTCACCTGCTACACAAGCAACAGAATCAATGCAAATTAATTACTTAGACATAGGGCATATCTGAAAATAACACACAGGTCGAGGGCATTTGTTGAACGCATAACGCACCCCAGTCACGGTCACATCTGTCCTTTCATCTAACTTACGTAACTACCCGCTGCGCTCGGCATTCGATCTCCACTTTGAGCTACGAAGAGCGGGATCCAGAGAGGTTAAATGACTTGCCCTAGGTCACACAGCTGGTAAGTGGTGAAGCCAGGATTCAAACTCAGGTCTATCTGACATCAGAGCTTATACCCTTTCCTTTACACATCATTCCACATGCAATTTGGGACTGGGAGGACTCAACGACTGTTTGTCATTTTTACTACAGACGGAACAGCAATAAATGACTTAGGTTTAAAACGTTGGAAAACTTCTTCTAAATAAGATGCCTGTGAGGCATGGGGATATGCGACCACAGGACCTCTTTGAGACATGCATGAGATTGGAATGAACAGCCAACTGGAAGGCCTAGCTAAAGAGCAGAGGTTGAATTAGAGCAGCATGCTTCTCAAGCTTATGTCTGAGACTCATCTTTCCAGCTCCTTCTACTATTGCGTGACTTTAAAATTGTTGTTAATGTTTATTCATTTTTGAGAGAGAGACACACAGAGAGAACGGGGGAGGGGCAGAGAAAGAGGGAGACACAGAAACCAAAACAGGCTCCAGGCTCTGAGTTGTCAGCCAGAGCCCGATGTGGGGCTTGAACCCACAAACCGTGAGATCATGACCCGAGCGGAGGTCGATACTGTGCGACTCCCAATCATTAAGGTGGTACTCTCTAAAATTACATCTTACGTTCTCAGTGGCTCAGATCAATCCAAACCAGAGAAGTCATAATGAGTGTCATCTACCATAAGCCCTAAGGGGTTGGGCAACTGAAGGCAACAAACCTCTTCATCTTTTTGAAGTCAAGAGAAAGGCAAATACAGGGGAGGTTGGGGTGCTTGGGTGGCTCAGTTGATGAAGCGTCTGACTCTTGGTTTTGGCTCAGGTCATGATCTTGCGGATCGTGAGATCAAGCCCCAGGCTGGGCTCTGCACTGACAGCACAGAGCCTGCTTGGGATTCTCTCTCTCTCTCTCTCTCTCTCTTTCTGCTCCTCCCTCCCCCAAAATAAATAAGTAAGCTTTTTTTAAGAATACAGGGGAGGTAGTTACCAAAAGGCTCACTACTGGCTGAGAGGAGGAATGACCATCCAAGCATCCTCTCCAACAACTTCCTGCCACTCCTGAAAAAAAAAAAAAAAAAAAAAAAAAAAGCCAAGAAATAATCTGGTCCGTGGCCACAATTTTCCCCCGTGCCTTCACACTTATTCCATTAGTTTGAACATCAAATTATCAATATACCTTCTATAACGTTTCATTGTACATTTAGTCACATGCGATAATGATTCCTTAGTTTTAAACAATGTGTCATTTCCACCATTAAGAGAAGACAATAAGGTTTAGTAGCAAAAGCCATATGCCAAAACCACAATTTGTCTCTTTCCTTGCAAGTATGAGCAGATGGCCACAGGCCGACTGGGATGATTCAAACTTAATGCATGATTCTGAATCATTTCCTTAGTTGAGCAGAAGGGCTTCCAGCTTGAACCTAAACCATAGTCATCCTAGGATTCAGACCTTCTGGTGGTATTTGGAAGGCCCCGGTGGTGGGACACCAGAGTTCTGTGTATGCATGGGACCAAGGCTGAAGACACTGATAGCAAGCTTGGCTCAAGGTCAAGGCCCCACGCACGGTTGGACAACTGGAGAGGAAGGAGATGTTGGACACAGTGCGGTCACTTGGGACATCCAGCTACCCAACCCCACGCGGACAGGTGTTTGCTGAGAGCCCCGGACGGCCCTCCTCTGACCAGGTGTCGACGTTACATGATGGTAGAGAAAGAGGAAGAGTCTCCCCACTTTGGTAGAGAATCCAGCAGGGCATTTGTGCTCCTGCTGCAGCATCTTTTTTTTTTTTTTTTTAATTTTTTCAATGTTTATTTTTGAGAGAAAGAGATAGACGGGGCCAGCAGGGGAAGGGCAGAGAGAGAGAGAGGGAGACACAGATCCGAAGCAGGCTCCAGGCTCTGAGCTGTCAGCACGGAGCCCCACGCAGGGCTCGAACCCATGAACCCGTGAGATCATGACCTGAGGTGCAGTCGACGCTCAACCGACTGAGCCACCCAGGTGCCCCATGCTGCAGCATCTTTGACTCAGCACGTTGAAAGTCAGTGTGGCTCAACTGAAAGGCAGCGTGACCCTGTCCTGCTCACAAAATGGGAAGTGGCCATGAGTCACCAAAGATCTCCAGTGGGCATCGGAGAACACCACATCAGATCAGCATGGCAGAGACTCAGCAGGAGAGGGAGAGATGTCAGGCTCTGCGATGCCGTCCTTGGAAATACACCACGATGCCCCTGGGGGTTTCCTGAAGTATTGGGGGACCTCATACTGAGAACATAGGTGTTTTATAAGAGTTCGTGTGTACAGAGAGAGTGGCCCCTGTTATCCTCCCTTCACTTTAACCACTTAGGCTGCCTAGGAAATTCAGGTTACCACGGGCCGTGCTGAAACCTGAGACAATGGGAGGATACAATTGCAATCAGACCTTGGAGAAAGGAAGGCTCTAGAGAGCATGGCCAGCCATGACTTCAAGAATTATTTATCCCGGGAGCCTCTCAACACGAGCGAAGCCAAATGAAACAGTTAATTGTGCTTTGTTTCCCCTTTATTAAAAACGAAATTTGTGGGGCACCTGGGTGGCTCAGTCGGTTAAGCATCTGACTTCAGCTCAGGTCATGATCTCACGGTCCGTGAGTTCGAGCCCCACATCGGGCTCTGTGCAACAGCTGGGAGCCTGGGGCCTGCTTCAGATTCTGTGTCTCCCTCTCTCTCTGCCCCTCCCCTGCTCATGCTCTGTCTCTCTCTGTCTCAAAAATAAATAAAAACATTTGAAAAAAAATTGCCACTATAGGTTAGAAGCTCTGCCCTTTTCAAGTCTAATCGTTTCAGACATTTTTGGTCCAAACACCATATTCTCCTTCAGAAGACATCATGTATCACCTGCCTTCCTATTGCCTTTCTTAAAAAGTCACCAAAACAAATGGCGCAACATTCGGCATGTGCGTCATTTCTCACCAACATTTCCAGGCAGAATGCATCGAAGCAGATCTCATTACCTTTTCATCAAACCCTATGCCTCCCTCTGCAGCTCCTACCACAGCAAGTGACCTTCCTATACATCAGTTTAAAATGCTGATTCCAGGTGGAACATCTACAGTCCATCTAGCGAATAAAAAAAATATGGCTGTGAACTGGATAAAAATATAGGAAAACCCAGTCTTATAAAGATGAAATATCTTCAAAAATTGGTCTACTATCTCAATGAAATTCTAATCACAGTTTCAGCAGTATTTTGATGAAATGCAACAGGCTGATACCAAAATTTCAAGGGAAGGGAAAGTGCAGAAGAATAGCCAAGAAAATTTTAGGAAAAGGAAAATGAGGGAAGACTTCCTTACAAGGTAGCAAAACTATACTGTAAAGCTACAGTCCTTAACGCCTTCAAGTCCTTAAAACAGAGTTCAGAAATTGGTCCATACTTATGGATGGGGAGACTTATTTTATTTTATTTTATTTTATTTTATTTTATTTGAGAAAGTGTGAGTGGGGGAGGAGCAGAGAGAGAAAGAGAATCTTAAGCCAGTTCTGTGCTCAGCACAGAGCCCCACACAAGGCTTGATCCAATGACCCTGGGATCATGACCTGAGCCAAAATCAAGGGTCAGACACTTGACCAGCTGAGCCACCCAGGCATCCCAAGGCATTTTAATTAGTAAGACGCTCTAATTGGTGAGAAAAGGATGGAAGGTGCCTGCGTGGCTCAGTCAGTTAAACATCCGACTTGAGCTCAGGTCGTGATCTCACGGTTCGTGGGTTCCAGCCCTGCATCGGGCTCTCTGCTGAAACCTCATGGCCTGGAGCCTGCTTCAGGTGCTCTGTGTTTCCCTCTTTCCCTGCTCCTCCCCTGCTTGCCCTCTGTCTCTTTCTGTCTCTCAAAAATAATAAATGAATATTTTAAAAAGTTTTTTAAAAAGAAGAAGAAAAGGATGGACCAAATCTTAAATAATATTATTACAACTGGCTATGATTTTTAAAAAGATTAATAACTTATATATGATTATTTACCCAATTTATACAAATCAATACATTCCAGATGGGTTTAAGATCTACTTCTAAAAACATAAAGTTACAACGTGGAGAGAACTTGAGAACATTATGTTAAATGAAAGAAGCAAGTCACGAAAGACCACATATAACATGACTGCATTTATATATGCTCAGAATAGGTAACGCTACAGAAACAAAAAACAAACTAGGGCTTACTTAGGGTGGGGAGAAAATGGCGTGTTGAAGGAAAATGAAGAGTGACTACAAATGGCTACAGTGTTTCTTTTTGGGCTGATGAAAATGTTCTAAACCTGGTTATGGTAATGGATACACCATTCTGCGAGTATACTGAGAACCAGTGAATGGTATACTGTATATAGGAGAATTGCATGATATGCGATTTACATCTCAATAAAGCTATTAAAAATACATCAAGCTAAAAAATTCAAGGAAAATGTGCTTATTATCTTGCACTAGACAATGCATTCATACACACACACACACACGCACACTCACTCACACATTTTTAAATAAATTGTACTACATAAAACTTTTGAAACCACACAAGAGAAGACCACATAAACAAAGTTAAAAATCACACAATAAACTAGGAAAAAAAAATTGCAACATATAGAAAAGAATAGGAATTGCTTATATGGATGCACTCATCTTCATACCCATACAAAAATATGTATAAAATAAGCTACAGTCTATAAGGACCCAATAGAAAATTAGTAATAGCTATGGATGGGATGTTGAAGTTAGAAAATCATTCAATTTCATTAATAATTTAAAATATGATTTAGGGGCACTTGGGTGGCTCAGTCTGTTAAGCATCTGACTTTAGCTCAGGTCATGATCTCACAGTTCATGGGTTTGAGCTCTGCGTTGGGCTCTATGCCGTGCAAAGCCTGCTTGGGATTCTCTGTCTCCCTCTCTCTCTCTCTCTGCTCCTCCCTGACTCATGCTTTCTCTCTCAAAAATAAATAAACTTAAAAAAATGTTTTAAATATATATGATTTAAAATGGCATTTTTCACCCATCAAATTGGCAAAAATTATTTTAGGCTGATACCAATATTAGCAAAGGTATGAGGAGATGACTATTTTCATATATTATTGTAGGAGTAGGGATTTGTAAAACTCCTTGGAAGGTTACTGTGCAGCATTTTATTATAGCTTTACTTGTGCATACGATTTGGCCCTGCAACTCCACTCTTGTTACCTGTTTTAGAGACATAGTCATACATGTACATAACAAACATGTATAAGGATTTTAACTGGCATCTTACTTGCAAAGTGAAAAATTTTAAAGTGTTTTGTATGCCCATAATTTGAAAGATGGTTAAATTGTGGTAGGTCTATATCCGGTAGTTTCATTTACTGTTGTAAAAACCAGTGGAGCTTGTTTGTTTTTAAGGGGACTGGTGTTGTCAGTAGTTTTGCTGTATCTGTATAGATTTTTACAAAAAAACTATGTATTACTTATATAATTAAAAATAAATGAAAACAAGAATGTGTGATACGTTAGGGAGAAACATTTTGAGACAATTGTCAAAACTACAATTTGTATTGGTCTCGAGTATAGATGACCAATTTTTTCAAAGTAGACCAATTTAATTAAAATAAGAGTGTTTTAAGGATCCTGGTCATCTCACTTTTTCATTTTACCTTGTATAGAAAAATGAATATATATATATATATATATAGCACCCTCCTGAGGATATCCATTCCAGAATTTTTAATTTTAAAAATGGACACAGGGGCACCTGAGTGGCTCAGTCAATTAAGAGTCCAACTCTCAATTTTGGCTCAGGTCATGATCTCACAGTTCGTGAGGCTGGGGGGGACAGAGAGAAAGGGAGATACAGAATCTGAAGCAGCCTCATAGCCCCTAGCTGTCAGCATAGTACCTGACACAGGGCTTGAACCCACGAACTGTGAGATCATGACCTGACCTGAAGTCAAACACTTAACCAACTGAGCTACCCAGGTGCCCCAAGATTCACAGTGTCTTAGTTAAGAACAAAAGTTATTCAAAGGCACAGCATTATAATAAGATACTGCAGTGCAAGCTGCTATGTAGAGCTAGAAATTTCAGCAGAAAAATCATTATGACTAGCAACATAGTACATAAGAAAAGGAGAAAACTTTTAAAATGAGAGCTCCCCTACAAATGACCCAAGAGAAGATGATCCCACAGTGGTGCTCAAAGTTGACAAGCCCTAAACACATTTGCAGAGATTCCAATCAGAGTTTTAGTTCCCGCATCTTGATCACAAGCGCATAAACAAGGGCAGACATACGAGAAAACCCTCGAATGTGGAAGATAAAGATCAGAGCAAACAGAAAAGAGCAACTGTAACCATCCAAGAACCAAAAGTGCAACTCGTATCCTCAGAAACACAAGAAAAGATAATGAGTTCCCGAAGCAAGAACAGAATCCTGTGGAAAGGGGTATTGGGAGAACAACAAGCATTCTTGAGAACTAAAAACATAAAAACAGAAAGAAAAAAAAGCTAAACGAGTTAGAAAACAGGGGGAAAGATAAAAAGGAGGACACCTAGAGACACAAGACAATTAGAAAACAATTCCAGGAACTCCAACATCAGAACAATCAGATGAACAAAAAGAACAGAGAAAACAGAGGAGAGGACATTAGAAGCAAAATTTTCTAGAACTAAAGACATCAGTTTCCAGACTGAAGGGCCCACTAAGTACCCAGCATAGGGGCAGAAACAGACTGCAAGGCATATCGGTTCAGAACACTGTGGACTAAGAAAAGCCACTGCATGACTCTGTTCTTCCCAATACCAACATCAAATTCCAGAAGATCATGGAGCAAGGCCTTCAAACTTCTGAAGGAAAATAACTTCCAACTTAGAATTCCATACTCATACATAAATTATAGATGAGGTAAAATTAGAACAGTTTTAGAAATCTAAGATTTCAAAAAATTTGAAATACACACTTGCTCAGGAAACAATTGAAGATGCCCTCACCTGTGTGAAGGAGTACACAGAGGAAGAATATATATGATAGGAGAAAGAGTCAATTCAAAACAGGAGAGGGCATCTGGGTGGCTCAGTCGGTGAAGCATCTAACTTTGGCTCAGGTCATGATCTCACAGTTCATGAGTCCAAGTCCCAAATCAGGTGAGCTCTAGCCCTGCTTCAGGTGAGCCTTGCTTCTCTCTCTCTCTCTCTCTCTCTCTCTCTCTCTCTCTCTCTCTTCCTCTCTTTCTCTGCCTCTCACTCATTTGTGCCCTCTCTCTCAAAAACAAAAACAAAACAGGAGAAAGAAAAAGGACAAATTTCAAGATGATGGTAGAGAGATTTCTTTTCTCTTTTCTCTTTTCTTTTCTTTTCTTTTCTCTACTTTTCTTTTCTCTTCTTTTCTTTTCTTTTCTTTTTTTAAAGGTTCTTTACTTTTGAGAAGGCCATAGAGACAGGGAGACAGAATCCCAAGCAGGTTCCTCAACGTCAGCATGGAGCTCGACACAGGGCTCGAACTCCCGAACCATGAGATCATGGCCTGAGCCGAAACCAAGAGTTGGACGCTTAACCAAGTAAGCCGCCCAGGTGCCCCGATGGTAGAGAGATTTCTAATGATAACTGGGCACAAGTGTAAAGTATGAATGAAGCAGAGAGAGGCAGAGACTGGCATGGCCAAGACTGCTATCCTGATTCCCTTTGCTACTATAACATCTACTAGATGAAACTCCTGGAGAATGTTCTTTAATAAAAAAGGAAAGGGAGGGGAGGAAGAGCAAGATATGAGATCAGAAAGGCCACCCAGGCCTGGAATGGGAGTAAAAGTAATCCAAAGGTGACCACAGTCCAGCCAGATTGCAGGAGCGAAGGAGCAGTGTCTCAGAAAATACATACAGGAACTGAGAGGTTAGCTGTTGTGATTGACCTTAGTGGAGAGTTTTACTAAAAGGCCATTAGAAGAAATGGAAATAATTTAAAACATACAAAGAAAACTCAGTGAATGAAAAGACCAGCATTTTTAACTCTTATGAAAAATATAAACAAAGGAAGGAAGAATAATCATGGTATGTGACAATGCTCAGTTATAAAGAATATTAGGATAATCCTAATACTAATTTAACCCAAATTGTAATAGGATTATACTGCGAAGGTGAGAAAGGAAGCAAAATGACATCCAAATAAAGAGTTAGCTCCATCTTCCATGCTAAAATTGACAATTAAAGAGATAGCAATATATGCATCGTTCTTAGAACTTGGGAAAGTTATAAAGGTCAGGAGGAGCTTTTAAAAGGGTTGAAAGCTGTTGCCTTTGAGGAAGGGGACAAGGGAAGTGAGAAGGGGAAAGTCAGGAAACTAAATTTCGTAATGGCTCTTTTATTACTATTCAACTTTGGGGTTTGTTTTGTTTTGTTTTGTTGCTTTTTTGTTTTTTATTTTATTTTATTTTAATCTTAATTTTATTTTTAATGTAATTTGTTGTCAATTTGGCTAACATACAGTGTATACAGTGTGCTCTTGGTTTGGGGGGTAGATTCCCGTGACTCATCGTTTACATGCAACACCCAGTGCTCATCCTAACAAGTGCCTTCCTCAACGTCCATCACCTATTTTCCCCTCTCCCCCGCCCCTGTCATGAACCCTCAGTTTGTTCTGTGTATTTAAGAGTCTCAAAAAAAAAAAAAAAGTTACAAACAGAGAGGGAGGGAAGCAAACCATAAAACTATTCAACTGTTTAAACTATATGCCTATAAATTACTGATTTTTAATTCAAAAATAAAAATAAAATAAATTCTGGATTTCTAACATAAACAGGTAGCCTTTCAGGTGACTAATTTTGAATATTAAAAAGAAGCTAAGGGGTGCCTGGGTGGCTCAGTCGGTTGAGTGTCCGACTTCAGCTCAGGTCATGATCTAGCGGTTCGTGAGTTCCAGCCCCACGTCAGGTCTCTCTGCTGTCAGCACAGAGCCCACTTCGGATCCTCTGTCTCCCTTTTTCTCTTTCCCTCTCCCCACCTCAAAAATAAATAAAACATTAAAAGATGTATGTAAAAAAAGAAAGAAAAAGAAAGAAATACTATATATTATATTATATTATATTATATTATATTATATTATATTATATTATATTATATTATATATTGTAATATTATAATATTATTTGAATATCTCTCCTGGCTGGAGAGAGGTATAATATAGATTACATCCAGAATAGCTCATCTGTTTTCACCTTAATATTTTCATGTGACTTCTGAAGCACTTTTATCCTTTTTTAATTGTTTCAGTAGTCAGGGATCAGATCTTCTCCAGAAAGGTCAGCCACAGGCATAACAGGATCTACTACATGCTCACATAATTTCTCTAAAACACGATGGTACAGGCAATGGTTACCCTTTCTTGGGGAATAAGAAGATACTCCTCACTGCCTTGAATAATCAAAGTCCCTCAGAATTGTGTAGTACTCTGGACTTTTCAAACCACTTTCTCATGTCTGTATTCAGCCCTGCCACAGTCCTGAAAGGTAGGAAGGACAGAAGCTCAGAGAGTTTGAGTGACTTCCCTAAGGTCACTCAGCTGGCAACAGCAGAGCCATGAGTAGAACCATGAACTCGTGACTCTCTCCACCTACCACGCTGTGCAGCAGTCTTGTTTTCAAATTTCATAAAGTCTCCATTTGTTTAATAGCTCCAGTCGCTGGCAGCCAAAAGACCAGATGGTGGGAAAAAGAAAGAGGGTGTATGTGAATTTCCTTCTCTAAAGCCCAGCCACTCTGCCGAGAGCCAGCCTTAGAACAATCTGCCCTCTGCCCAGAAGATTAACCCCAGATCCTGGCTTGCAAACAACACAAATTTGGGGTCTTGGGATTCTTCCACATTCGAGGGTCTCTTTTAAAATTGGAAATGCCCCGGAGAAGTAGAGCAATCCTCAGACAGGGGTGGTTGGCAACCAGCTAAAAATAAGCCTGAGATACTGTAAGGCAGTTAAGGGAGGAAGAAAGAGGCACCAATTTATCCTAATTCCAAATTGTTCCCAGGACTAACCTTGCCCATCCGAGCCAGAATTATTAGAAAAGATTCCTTGAGCAGAAACGCCATGAGGTGCCCACCCTCCTTTTGTCTACCGGTGAATATATAGTGATTGGAAAGCCAACGACCGAAACACAAAAATCTCCACTAAACCCAGTTCACTAAGAAAGATTTAAGCTAAACTGGCATTTAGAAACCTAACAGTTATTTGTGCGTCGATTCTAAAGCAGTTGGACGTTTCATCTTGTTTGTCAGGGACAAGATTTTCTCTCTATTTTTAGCAAACATTGCAAGCTGGGCACGTGCAGCCTTTGCTAAACAGAATGCGAAACGGGGTTTCTTCTGGGTCCTCAATGTGCGGGAGTCTGACAAGGCCCAGAGCAGGGCAGAATCAAACACAGGCTGCGACTATCACTTGGAGATAAGATAACCAAACAACGGGTCAAACTCAACTCTGGCATCCGAGGTGGACTCTACTTTTTTTATAGCATGAATGACCACAACACATCCATTTAGATTTGCATGCAGCCTATTAGAATCCATTTGTGCGAGCTCTGTGTGCAATGGGTAGCAAACTCTATGCAGATTTAAATATAGAGCAAAGGATAATTGTAAGATATCTCAATCAGGGTTTCTGCTAGACTTCACATATTTTAAAGGCATAACACACAGAGGTTACATAACTGCCTTTACGGAAAACCCTGCATTCAGAGTTGTTTTTGAAGCCTGTTTGCAGCTGAGTGTTTACTAAATCAAGCACTAAAAACTAGATTTACACTGGTTTTTGGAAGCTGAATGCCAGCTGCAGCTGCCATTAGAGCAATTCAATTTCTTTTTTATAAAGCACAAGTAAGGCTCAATTTACTAAAGTTTTATTTCCTTTTTATGCATCCCATATGCTAGGGGAAAAAATTAAGTTTATGAGATTAAAAATGAGTTTTATGCTAAATGTTTACAAAGTTTCAGCTGGTTGCATTTGCGAGCCCTCAAACCCACCAAGTTCAGCTTCTGGGTTTTTTCTAGCAAAAGAAGGTCTTTGTGTTTACCAAAGGAAATGGCCCAGACCTCCTCCTCTGTTCCCATCTAGCTCTGGCTTCCCTTTCACATCGCGTGATTTTATAAGAGGTGAGGTAGACAGAGAAGTTCCTCAGGATGTCAAAATCTTCAGAAGGAATGTCCTGTATGGACACAATTGCTTTTTTAAATGATTCTCCACCCCACCCCTTCCCTCTGTCTTGATTTAGCTAGTCTGGTGATGTTTTTCATTTCTGTGATCATCTCTAAAAAAGCAATATAGCTTTTACTTGATAGAAAGAAACATCTAGATAGCTAACAGCTGCTGAATCTGGAGAAGACTGCTTTTCATCACCTAATTACAAACCACAGTAGATTAGAAAAGTTGCATTTCTTTGCTCCAAAAGTAATGGGCACAACGAATTTTTTTTTCTTCTTTTTTTTTTTTTTAATTTTTTTTCAACGTTTTTTATTTATTTTTGGGACAGAGAAAGACAGAGCATGAACGGGGGAGGGGCAGAGAGAGAGGGAGACACAGAATCTGAAACAGGCTCCAGGCTCCGAGCCATCAGCCCAGAGCCTGACGCGGGGCTCGAACTCACAGACCGCGAGATCGTGACCTGGCTGAAGTCGGACGCTTAACCGACTGCGCCACCCAGGCGCCCCGAATTTTTTTTTTTTTAACTGTACATATGTCACTCGGAAGAACCCAATATATCCCTTGTGAAAATATTTCACTACACAAATTCTTCCTCCCTCTGAAATACTTTGGCTTTTCTTAGGATTGTTTTTTTAAATTACTCTAGTTCTGATTAAGCTATCAAAGAACCTATCATCTTGGGGATTCATTCATTGAAAGAGGATAGAAAAAAAATTTAAGATAAGAAAACCTTCTAGAGATAAGGTCAGAGAATCCATCCAAATGACCAATGGAAGAAGTCCATTTATATTCACTAACTTATGCTGTTTCTACTTAACTATTAAAAGGTCAAGTTTTAAGCTTTCCTAGAAGTGGTAAAGGAAATCCTAGAGCCTTACAGTATGAGATTGGAAAAGCAAAGAGAAAAAAATCAATATTGTAGATATCATAGTAGATGACAGATGGATGTTAGGGTCCTTTGAGAATAAATTGTTAATGGTCATTAAGGGAACTCATGTCCTAGCATGTCACAGTGTTCCAAGGAGGGCTCTTGTCTGAGAAGAGCTCACAGAAAACTCCAGCACTGAGATTTCCTGAGCAAAGAACAGAAGTGAAGATCATCTTCCAGGCATTGACCTACATGATGGAAAAGTTGATATGGACCAATTTTGGTCAGAAATACTAGCTAGGGGTCAGTATATTGGAGTTCTCTCGGTGTATGAACCAAATAATCCTATCCCAACAGGCAACTGCTGGCAAACAGGATGGTTTATACCAAAAGGATAAAGAAGAATGACAACCGTGTGAAATGAACGGTCTCCAGAAGGAAAGCTGAAGGATGCATACAGAGCACGGATCGATTTTATTGGTCTGTAGGCCTGCAGCCTCCAAAAGCAAAGAGTGGACACAGCAGAGATACCCCCGGGCACTTAATCTCAAGTGCTTCTAGCAGCAAAGGGGATCACTGGGGACCCTGCCAGGAGAGGGAGGGACTTAAAAGCCGGGGTCACCCTGATTGTACAGCAAGGGGCTTAGAGCATAAATTACTTTTTGTTGGCATGTTAACCATCCCCACACTGTTTTAACTGTACCCCTTCAAACTATTATAGCGTAGAAAATAAGAGTCACACTGATGAACCATTGGCCATATTCTTGATTTGGGGATCTTTACCCATCAGTTAGGAGAGACAAGGCACATGTTTACAAAACATCTAGAAAAGACTTAACTGGGAAGGTGTTTTCCACAATTCAGCGGAAACTTGGAAAGATAGAAGGACCCATGTATATAGGAGCGGTCTGAGAAATGTTTACAGAGAGATGAGTCTTGAAGGATATATAGCATTTGGATAGAAGACCGAAGAAGGCATTTCAGGCCTAAGGAAGGATATGAGCCACAGCACGGGATGCAGGTATAAGAGGGGTATGTTTATAGAAAGGGGGGCAGCAATGAGGAAGCCAATTGGAGCCAAGTGCTAGGAGAGTAACAGAACACAACATTTGAAAGAAGGATTAGACTCAGGATTTGGAGCACTGTCCATAATAGACTGGCAAGCAATGACAAGCCTTTGAAGGTTGTGAGAAGAAAAATCACACAGTGAATGTGGCACCTTAGAGAGACGGGTCTAGTGATAGGGCAGCACGATAAAGTGGAGAGAAACGAAGTTAGATCACTGAGGAGGGAGCAACAATGATCCAGGTGTGAGGTAATGAAGCACAAGTAGAAGCCATGAGGAGAGAGAGTTGGGGTATTTGTTCTCTCCACTCCCCTCCCTGCCACCTCCCCATACCTTACTGGTAGGTGGTCCTACTTCCGTAGACCCAGCTTTCTCTGGACTCCCATAGCATTGTTTACCAATGTGTGAGCCCCAGGGAGGTCCCCCAGCCCTTGCTGGCTTCCTTAACCATACCACTGGGTTTTGTCTGTTTGGTTTTGAATGGGCCATTTGTGCCTTTGCAGAGCCTGACTTATACAGACCACAAGAACATCTTGAAAGAAAAGTAAAGAGCTGTAAATTCGACTGGAAGAAAAGGAACATTGATGAATACAATTTTGACTGTGGGAAATCAGAAAACATGGCATAGAAATATCAAGGGCTGGCTGGGAGTAAAGATTCTCAGAACTGCCTAGGGTGAACCTTGGCTTCTCCACTTGGTAGCTGCGCCATGTCAACTGGGGGCACAATGCTTTGCATCCCTAGGCTGAGCTCCTTCATCTTGTGAAATAAAGAGGATAACTGGAATGGTTCCAGACTTACTGTTCATGCTGCATAAGTGTGTTCTATTTACTGTTCTCAGGAGAACTCACGTGGGAAATATTGATTATGAACCAAATCTTGTTCACTTTGAGCCAAATGGTGGCGGTAGAATCCTTAGGTGGAAATTTCCCGGAAGCGCTTGGAAGTAAGTACATTTGGGCAAGAGGAAATTACTAAGACAAAGATAGATACAGAGTAACCTGTGTGAAAGGGAAAGGGGAAACTTTGAAAATGGATGACCTTTTCAAAGGGAAGGATGCATCAAAAGAGTAGCAATGTTCTCAGAAATACATCCTGGACAAGCCCACAGTGAGTGGGTAGGAGGAAGATGAGAGGCGAAAAAAAGAAAAAGAGAAGCAGAAGAGCTGGATCTCGCGGTAACACAGAAGCTAAAAGAGCCAGAAGCAATGAAAATGACAGATGCCTTTGAACTTCGAAAAGAGATTACCTGGAGCTTGGGGAGACAAATCTTGAGGCAGTGGAATTTGAAGGAAGAAATAAGTCTTTCTAAAAAGCTATTGGATGGGGGCCTGGGTGGCTCAGTCGGTTGAGCCATCAACTCTTGATTTGGGCTCAGGTCATGATCCCAAGGTTATGGGGTCAAGCCCCTAGTCTGCTCCATGCTGAGCATGGAGCCTGCTTGGGATTCTCTCTCTCCCTTCTTCTACTCTTCTCCCCCACTCACATGCTCTCTCTCCCTCTCTCTCTCTCTCTCGGAAATAAAAAATAAAAAAAATTTTTTTAAATAAAATAAAAACCTTGAGGAAGGAGGTGCAGCCAAAGGTAGTTCACTCTGGTTTTCCCCCATGATGCAGTAGTCATGGGCATACCCAAATTTTGGAAAGAAGAAAAAATGAAGAGAGAAAAACTGAAATTTTTAAGGAAAGAAAAAACAAGTAAAGTTGCAAAATGCTTCTGTGAAGACAGAAGAGGCTAGGTTGAAAAATCAAATCGGGGGACACCTGGGTGGCTCAGTCCTCAGATCATGATCTTGCAGTTGACGAGTTCGAGCCCCGCATTGGGCTCTGTGCTGATGGCTCGGAGCCTGGAGCCTGGTTCGGATTCTGTGTGTGTGTGTGTGTGTGTGTGTGTGTGTGTCTCACTCTCTGCCCCTCCCCCGCTCATGCTCTGTCTCTCTCTGTCTCAAAAATAAAATAAATATTTAAAAATCAAATTGGAATTTTTTTGGAAATGAGAAATCAAACTTCCAAGTGTCTGCAGGGTTTTCCTACCCCAATGGCACTCTTCTCATTTATAACAAAGCTAGCTACTCAGATTTTAGTTATTACCGTCCAGCTTTGAAGTTGGGTTAAGCTGTGAATCTGAGCTAGTTTTACAGCAACCCCCTCCCCATCACCAAACAAAAGACAACCTATACTTCTTCACTTCAAAATAACATTGTGGTTAAAAACATGGCATCCAGAGTAAGACTGGCTGAGTTTCCGCCTCCAACTTTGCCACTGAGAAGCTACGTGCTCTTGGGCAAATTACTTTACCTTTCTATACCCAAATCTCCACATCCTAAAGTGGAGATAATAATAGGGCAGTCTTCCCTGGGCCACTGTGAGGAATAAATGAGATAACGCAAATAAATAATTGAAAACGACGCCTGGCATATAGTAAAGAATCAATGATCCTTGGGTATTATTATCCTCATACATCCACCTTATACAATAATTATATATTAATTCTTTCTCCTCAGGGCAGTACTCTGATTTCTTTCAACTCAAAGAGAACATTATTATAGAAAATTCCCTTGATAATCATGCCCCAGGATAATGTAAATTCAGATATAATGCAATTGAAAATTGGCAAGTGTCTTCATCTGTGCCCAATCTCAGGTCTCAAACAGAGCAAAACAAGCAAAGCTCTCATTTTCTGAGAGGAAAACACATGAGATGAGGAGGTAAGACTGGTTGGAGAGACTGTAAAACCCTGTTTCAGGAAATAGGGATGTGACGGGAGGGTGTCCATATCCCCAGTAATCTCTCAGCCCAGTTTCCCCACACTGGGCTGAAGAAAGGGGCATTCCGTGACCCAGAGATTTCTGGAATCCCCACTGCTGCCCTGAAAGCCCAGCCATGCCCACAACCCAGAATCATCCCTACTGATGTTTAACCACAGAGCAGACACAATGACCACCAAGTGATATCAAATGGCACCTGGGACCAGGAAGGATTAACGGTGTCGGCAAAACCAGAACTCCTGGTCAATCAGTTGCACAGACTGGTCTCCAGAAAACTGTTTTGGGTTGATTAATAGTGTCTTTTTATTTTTAATTTTTTTTCTTAGCTTTTTTTTTTTTTTTTTTTTTTTTTAAGTAGGCTCCATACCCAACATGGAGCTTGAACTCACAACTCGGAGATCAGAGTCGCATGCTCTCCGGATTGAGCCAGCCAGGCACCCCTGATTTAATAGTCTCTTAAACCTGTTAGTTTTTCTGTCTCTCCCGGCTGGACTCCAATTTCCTTCAGGGCAGGGTTCATTTTAATCAAGTGGTTTGCTTTGTTTGTTGTTCTAATTTCCCACAATGTCCAGCACGATTTAGTGAGAGAACCATTACCATAGTAACACAAACAGGGGGCTCTGGAGGGATTTAGCTTGACCCTACCAATCCATAATCTCCATGTCTCCTTCAACCCCTTTCCACTCCCCTTTACTAACAAATTGTGCCCCCAAGCCCCTTTCTTATGGAGATTCTGAAGCAACTTCTGAGTTGGTATTAAACAAATGTTCCCGGAATTTTATGTTTGATGGTAGGATAGATCCCTTGTTTTATGTCCCTCAAACGTGTCTCTAGCTCCCCTTTGTGGAGGGTAAAGACCATGGGATCTCCGACAGGTAGTGCAGCTGGCTTGGGGTCCCAGGAGAAAAGGAGCAAAAATCCCACAACCACTTTAGTTGACCTACAAAGAAAGGCAAATGCTCTTTTGCGAAATGTTACCAAGACAGAAAAATCCTCAACAGAGCCAACAACAGGAAACAGACTGAAAACAACTACCTGGCCAACTCCTTTGAGTTGGACACTGGTATCTACGCTTCTGTTTGAGCCTTCATAGGATCCCACATAGCTCCTCTTCTCTCTTGCTCCTAGAAAGGCCTTTTCCAGTCTCTTGTTGGGCAATCAAAAGCTCTCAAGGTTGTTCATTCAGATACCTGCCAATGTTCATTAGAGCCGTTTAAAAAACTAACAGTGGAGGGGCACCTGGGTGGCCCAGGTCATGATCTCATGGTTCATGGGTTTGAGCCCTGTATCAGGCTCTGTGCTGACAGCATGGAGCCCGGAGCCTGCTTCAGATTCTTCTCTCTCTCTCTCTCTACCCCTCCCCCACTTACCCTCTGTCTCTGTCTCTCCCAAAAACAAATAAACATTAAAAAAAAATTTTTTTTAAAGTTAACAGTGGAGCAGAGTCTCTATGTAGGTTTTCCTCTATCAGAATGAAATGACTGCCTTTCTCCCACCCTCGCTTATGCCAGTTCAAGTTACCATATTTCATATTCTCACCCACCAATCTGTTCTGCTAGAAGTGGGCAGATAATGGCAGGAGGCTCCTCCTTTGCAGGCTTTTAACAATACTAACATACCACTGCCACCTTCATTTTTCTTATTTATTGCTGCAGAAGTGATGCCGCCCAGAGTGTAAACTCCGAGCAGAGTAATTGGTAAATGGTTCATGGCTGTGTTCACCTTTGAATTCATCGGTTGGATAAAAGACTCTATTTGTTTACTCATTAGATATCCAGGTGCTTGTTTTAGCTTCAAGGAGTTTCACAGCACATTTGGGAAGACAGGGGAGTAAGCAGATGATAGCAAGAGGCTGTGATAAGTGTTGTAGCAGAACTATCCACAGAGTAGAAAGGTTAAGAAAGCCTTTCTGAAGAGGGGAGTGGCTGGGCTGAACTGGGAAGCCATGCGGAGTAAGCTGTGCAATCAGTCTCTACAGAAGGAGCAGTCTACTCACTGAGACAAGCAAGGGCACAGCCCATTCAGGGAGAAACGCACATGGCTGGGAAGTACAATCGCAGGAAGGGACTGGCTAAAGATCATGTTGGAGGAAGAGGAAAAACCATATGGAAGAACTTACAGATCTTTGGCTGGCATGGGGTGGGGGGAAGCGGTGGGGGGGGAGGGATGTCATGAAAGATTTTTTTAAATGACGCTACGAGATCTTCAGTTGAGAAAGTTAACTCCAGAAAGAAGAATGATATCAAGTGGTGAATAACTCAAGGCTGGGACAAAAGGGAAGAGGCTATTAAAATAAGCCACGCAAGCAATACTAAGGCTCTTGACTAAGGACCTAATGGTGAAGGTGGAGAGAAAGAGATGCATTTGAGGAATAATAATGAGATTTGTGGAAAAATCATACTGACCGATAAGATGTAGGGGTCAAAAATGATTCATTCCTATGTTTCCAGCTTAAGCACCCAGGTAGATAGTGATACCACTATTTCCAGCTTAAGCACCCAGGTAGATAGTGATACCACTATTGTTAGATGCACTGACTTGGAGGTTTCCATAGAACTAAAAGGAAACGTCCAATACACAATTATATAGACAGCTCTTGAGTTCAAGAACGAATTCAAGAATAGAGTTACAAATTCAGGAGCCATTCATTGAGGAGGGCGCCTGTTGGGATGAGCACTGGATGTTATATGGAAACCAACTTGACAATAAATTATATTTAATATAAAAAAATTCAGGAGCCATTAGCAAGCACATGGGTGAGAGCTAAAATCATGAGGGAAAAGAAGTTCATTCAAGGAGCCTATGAAGAATGAGAACAGGGCGGGGAATCAAGACCAGACTGAACACCAGCAGACCATAGCTTTAGCTAATGTCCACCCTTCTACATGAAAAATGCAGAACAAAGGAAAGTCTTATTCCTCCATATTCTCTGGATGGCTTTATTTACTGTTCTAAAGTTCATTTTGGGACTTGTGTTATTTCACGAACACTACATCTTCCAATCTGAATTGGTCTAAGGAGCTAAGAAAGAGTGGGGATCAAATTAATTGATGCAAAAGGAGAAGTGCATTCCAAGAAGCTTGGTTCAGACTCTCTCCCTGTCCTGTATGTCTGCATCTTGGCTTCTATCTCTCCTCTCTGAGGCTGATTTTCTCCACAGAGCAGCAAGCAGTACCACACAACTCCCGAGTCTCACCCCAGAGAACAAGTCAGACTCATTCTCACTGGTCCCAAGTTCAAAATGCCTGAGGAAATTCTCTGGCTGGCCCAGCCTAGGCAACATGTCTACTCCCCAAGCACACATTCTGCCCAGAAAGATGGTATCCCCTGAAGGGAAGGCAAAAGAATAGGCCTTCACCCCCTCGCTTAGAGCACAATCCTCCCTTTGTTACCTCGTTCCCCCCACCAGATCTGCCTGGATGCCTTATACATCAGGGAAGCTTCTCCTCTTTTAGAGCCTATTTCATGTTCATTCTGCTCAATCATCCCTTAAAGATCTTATCGGCTCTCAGGCTGACACTCTTCACTCCTCTACCCTTCCATAGACACCTTTGCTTCCAGGACCCCTCGTGAAATCAACCTGTCTTCTGCTCACCTAATGCAAACCAGATGAGATGGGGGGTGGTCAGAGTTTACGTAACACTGGATCAGCCAAAAGAGAGAACATTTGCCCTGCTGGTTTCACACTATGGCTTTGCAATCCTACCAAGCAGGAAGCTTGGTGAATTCGAAGAAAACAAATTTATCACTCCTTTGTGCTAATTCTGATTTTTAAAAACACATAAACACATACAAATGTCTTTAGAGACATATGGCAATTTAAGACAGCAGGAAACCAAAGAACCTGACATTCTTGGAACAACAAATAAAAAGCTCCTTAAAAGTTAACAAGGCAAAGACGAATGTGGATTCTAACACGTGAAGTTAGTAAGTATTTTGTGATTTGGCTCTGCTGGAGGTTATTACACCAGAACAGAGCCAACATGGAAACTTAGTTTGAGCCACAATTCCCAGTGAAAGAAATCTCAAATTAGTCACCGTGTAATCTGGGTGTGGAATATTTCTAATGGACCGCTAAGCAGATTGGTAATTAATTTTTGTTTGAATGTAAGAATGTAAGAATGTAAGAAGAATGTAAGAAGAAATGAGACTGATGATGCGTCGGAAGACAGATTTGGAAAATATGGCTCTACCCAGGACCATTTATTAAAGGTTCCATGTGAATACAACAAGTTCTAAAATGTATTAGTCATTTTTAGTTCACTAAATATTTGATAGCTATTTCTTTGTTATACATATTGAAAATTTCCCTTCCATCAATTACTATTTCCTATAATTTTTATTTTCTTGGCTATGTGGACTTTACGAGAGGAAACAAGATAAGCAAAGAGTTATGGTTTTATACTTTATTTTTTATTTATAAATTAATAATAAATGAATTCATTAATAAATATTAATGTTAAATTGGTAGAAGATTGAATATTATAAAACAAATTATAAAAACATAATGCTTTGCTTACTTTGTTAATTAATTGTAATTTATTTATTAATAAACACTAATTTGGAAATCTGAATGTATACAATGGTTACAATTCATTTTCCTTACTTCAGTCCTGTTAAGTTGGAAACAGCTAAAAGGTTTTTTTTTCAGTCCATACGACCACTTTTATTTCTTTTTTTAATTAATTTTTTAAAATTCAAGTTAGTTAACATACAGTGTAGTATTGGTTAAAGGAGTAGAATCTGGTGATTCATTACTTACATATAACACCCAGTGCTCATCCCAACAAGTTAAAAGCTTTTATATTCCTTTTCAGTGTAAGAAATCATATTTCACAGATATTACCACTAGGTGGCTCAAGTGGCTAAAATAACAGATGTGCAGGGGAAAGAAACCCAAATATTTAAAGATTTATATCTCTTTCTGCAGTTATATGCTTTATAGTTTAATTTTCTACCAATTTTCATACTACTTGCAGATGATCTCTGTAACACTGCACACAGTGGGCAATAACTTTAACATAGGTCATCATCATGTATGCCATTTTTATGAAGGAGAGAGAGGATTAGCGGACAAAATGAATGAGTTATGCTACATTTTGTCACAAAAAATGTAATAATAAAATAAATTAAAATCTTATCAGCTGACTGAGAGCACAGCATTCAATGGGTATGAAGGGCTGACGTCTTGGTCTATCTTTCATTTTAATTTATCAAGGCATTTCTAGAGATTACCTTATTTTCTGGCAGTTGTGGTTCTCATTTATGTCTCTTCAAGGCAAACGATTTGCAGCCAGGGCTTGAGCTCTCTCCAGTCCAGGGACCTTGAAAATCAAACCATTTTTCCTTAATAATTAGTTATTAAAATACAGGGCTCCAAATACTGCATCCATTATAATCAGATACCTTGGGACCCCCTGCTCTTTCTGATACACAAAAAAGAGCAGAAAACGGTTACTTTTTCCCCAACTTTAATAAACATCTTATAATTCTGTTTGTTCAAGATACAGTGCCAGGAGGTCAAGAAAGAGGAGGTGGTCTACCAAGCTGGAAAAGAAAGTATTAAGCCTGTAGATTCTGCCAAAGAAGGGAAAACAGAACAGGGACCTTAGAATAGGAGGCCCTTATAAATTTCTTAACCAAGAAGAACCGGTATTTATTCTTAAAGATAGTTCTCTAGGCTAGCTTAGTACCAACAGAAGCCCTTCCCTTCTAGTTTAAAATTTAGAACCACTGAGAGGTGCCTGGGTGGCTCAGTCAGTTAAGTGTCTGACTTCAGCTCAGGTCATGATCTCACGGTTCGTGAGGTCAAGCCTCACGTCAGGCTCCTTGCTGACAGCTCAGAGTCTGGAGCCTGCTTCGGATTCTGTGTCTCCCTCTCTCTCTGCCCTTACCCCACTCATGGTCTGCCTCTCTCTCTCTCTCTCTCTCTCTCTCTCTCACACACACACACACACACACAAATAAATAAACATTAAAAAATACTTTAAAATTTAGAACCACTGAAATCTTAAAGAAACGTTCTTTCAAGATACTGGTTTTATCTTTAGATTATTTGTCTTTTTCCTTGAATTACTCGTCCTTATATTCACCAACAATCAAAACTTCCATTCCAGAAGTTATTTAGTGGACTCTACTTTAGGGGAGAAGTAAAATCCTCTGTATGAGAGGAGTTGAGGGAGGATTTTCCTAATTCTCATAAGAGGCAAGTAGCATTTTTTCATAATTTTTAACCTCTGTAGAGGTATTTTTAAAAAATATTTTCCTTGGCCATTTATTACTTGTCATTGGGAAGTACATGTGGGAATCTGAGCTTGGCTTAAAAGAGAAGTATTGATTTTCCCTAAGGGAGATAATTTAGGTTCAGCTGCAGTAACAGCAGGTTCTGATATTTTTATATTCGTACTCAGGCACCTGACATTTAGGTTTTATTCGAATATAGAGTTGTAAATATAACACTAACTAGTTATCACACAGCTCTTAAATACTGAGATCTAATTACTTCTTTCCAAGTTTAACAACTCTACTTGGTCAAGGTTCTAACCAGTTAGCTTCTCGAGAAAGGCACGAAATCTTACCTTCCCAAATTATGGCCATGAATAGTTTCCACTGAGTGATTAAAAAAAAAAAATTGTGTTTGGATGCCTGGGTGGCTCAGTCAGTGGAACATCAGACCCTTGACTTCGGCTCAGGTCATGATCTCACAGTTCGTGGGTTCGAGCCCCACATCTGGCTCCATGCTCTCAGCTTGGGATTCTTTCTCTCTCCCTCTCTCTCTGCCACCCCCCCGTGCTTGCTCTCTCTCTCTCTTTATCTCTCTCTCTGTCAAAAAAAAACCAAAAACAAGCAAACAAAACACTCAAAGTAGCTGAAACAGTAAGAGACTGAATGGCTAACATGACTGACTGCTTAGAGGTAGGGTTGGCTTCAAGGGTGGTTTGACTCAGTTACTCACCAATGTCATCCAAAACCAGGTTTCCTTCTGCACCTGTCTGCCCTTGTCAATGCCAGCTTTACTTCCAGTGGCCCTGCTTTGGCCATCCACAGCTGCCTGCTCCCATTCATATCGAAGGAAAGAGAAAGAAAATGGTCATCCAAAATTCTTCCAGAAGACAGAGGACACTTCCCTCCCAGAAATGCCTCAGCAGACATGGTCTGCAGGCTTACTGCCCATCCCTGATGCAGTAAGTCAGGCCACAGAAGGGGACCCCAATTGTCACTTTAGGCCCAAGCTACATGCCCCATCTCAGTAACCGGAAGTGAAATCAACTGCCCCCTAGTAAATGAGCTGCATGCAGGAGGTATGGACACCCGTGTAAAACCCAGGGCTCTTGAAGGAAAGGAAGACAGTATCAGCTGCAGCAGGAGGGCGGAAGGGATATACACTATTTCATATACCTGACTGTATATGGGGAACTCTGGAACCAAATTGCTTAAGTTTGAATCCAGGCCCTCCTGCTTGTTAGCTGCATGACCGTGGGCAAGTCACTTGTCCTCTCTTGTCAGGTAACAAATGGGTCAGTGATGTGTTTCATTGCTCATATCGGCGTTTTTCTAAAATCCACGACATTAGGGAGCCCGGGTGGCTCAGTCGATGAGCATCTGACTTCGGCTCAAGTTATGATCTCACAGTGGTGAGTTCAAGTCCCACATCGGGTGAGCACCAGCCCAGCTTTGGGTAAAAACACGAGCCCTGGGTGAGCCCCACTTCTCTCTCTCTGTTTTTCTCTCTCCCTCTCCCTCTCCCTCCCTCTCTCTCTCTGCCCCTCACTCACTTGTGCCCTCTCTCTCTCTCTTTAAAAGAAGTAAATAAATAATAAAATCCACGACATTTCACCAAGATTCATCATATTCTTCCTTTGTGATAGGCATTTAGAATTAGAAAGAACACAAAAGTGAACCAAATGATGTTCTACTTCAAAGAGCTAACAACTCAGGAGAGGAAATAAGAGGTTAGAAATGGTAGTAAAAGAAGGGATAAATTACACTAAAAAGATGTGTTTCCTAAAATGCATTCTTCTCTTCTTTTTTAATTTTTTTAAAGTTTATTTATTTGCTTTGAGAGAGAGAGAGCACAAGCAGGAAAGGAACAGAGAGAGAGAGAGAGAGAGAGAATCCTAAGCAGGCTCCATACTGTCAGCACAGAGCCAGATTCGGGGCTTGAACCCACAAATCCCTAAGATCACGACCTGAGCCGAAATCAAGAGTCAGAGGCTTAACCAACTGAGCCACCCAGGCACCCCATAATGCATTGTTTTTTCTAATTAAATAGTCTTTAAGAACAAGCATGTTTTTTAGTGTTTTACAAATCCTATACGAAACTGATATAATTTTTTTCTGGATAGCCATTCATTAATGAGAAATGTCAACAATAATTAATAATCAGACAATAAACCTACGAAAAATCAACAAGGAGTAACCAAATTTCAGCTATAAAGAGTATAAAATGTAATGTTCTCCATTCCCTAATATTAAAGAAAATGGAGAGGAGCAGAGGTGAGGACCGTTCAAAACTCACTGGACTTTTTCCTTGGAAGTATAATCGTGCTTACAGGAAGTATGTGACAATTGGAGACTCTGTGACTGTGACGTCACAAAACGACCCTCACCGTGGAAACTTAGGAAGTTGCCATTTCCGGGCCCCGAGTCTGGCCCAGCTCTTGCCGAGGGTGGGAATGGACAGATTCCCTTGGTCCTAAAGAGTTTATTCTCTTGGAGCAAAATTGGGAGCTAAGAGTTTGCTTTTTAAACACCCTTAATGGGCAAACAGTATGTCAGCAAAGCAACTCAGTAACATCACTCTTAGGGGGAACTACTGCGCCTCTCGCTCGCGGGGGTGACCTCCCTCCCTCACGGCCGGGTGGGCCCCAGGGCTCCACACAGCTCGCAGCCACTGCTTTCCTTTCGACCCCAAGTCCTCAGAATTGTAAACACTGTCCTCTTTCCTGAATGTTTTCGCTTTGTTAAAAACTAGAGTCATAGTAAGGTGACAGTCCTGCGGAGAGGAATAGTCCAGCTAAATTAACACCAGGTGGAAGGTGCATATTGTCTTTGCTCCAAAAAAGCAGAGAAAAACGTTCACCGCCATTTGCATTCACTGATACTTCCGGTAACTTCTTGATAGCCTTTTGGCAATTCATGAATAAAAGTTGCAGGGCGGGGGAGACAGGTAATGTTCGTGAGCACCTAAGATCTTTAAAATGGAACCCACAGCACAGAAGCTAACTGGCATTATTTCTGCCAAGCTGTGAGAGCCCGGGGGGGGGGGGGACAGAGCTTTTCCTGTTCTGGGTCCCCGGTGCGTGGCTCGGATTAATACCTCAATAAGCGTATGCCGAGTGGAGTTCAATTTTGCCAGAAGGTTTGCAAACCAACCCAGAGTAGATGTGACCGAGAAAACAATGACGTGAGAGATACAAACGGTAGGACTGAAGTGGAGCCTGGAGAAGATTTACAAGTGAAACGTTATCTCGAGAAGGGAGTGTCTAGGCAGAGCTCCCTCAAGAGCCAACAACCACGACCGGTGTGGGGGGAAAAGAAAAAGTCCACAGCATTCCAGAAGTGAGAACTGCAAAAGACCATCCCGGTCCTCTTGAGTCAACCCTTGATCTTACAGGTGAGAAGAGAGAACGAGGTCCCCAGAGGGAAGCCACTTGCCAGAGTCTCTTAGCTGACTACACGCAAAGGCGAGACCATGAACGATTTCATCCCGGGGTGAATTCCCACTCCATGTAACAGAGGCCACCTCACCCATCCAGGGCATGGAGGACAGGCCTGGCTTGTCAGCAGAGAGGCTTCTTGAAAAACCAAGCGCCAGCTCAGCGTCGGAGTTTCACTGACCATTTCCCGGGCTAGGGCAAATGGCTCAGCGTCCAGTTAGAAATGCAACAAAATTGGGGCCCCTGGGTGGCTCCGTCGGTTGACCGTCCAACTGCATTCAGCTCAGGGTGTGATCTCAGGGTTCCTGCGCCGGAGCCCCAAATCGGGGTCACTGCTGTCAGCATGCAGCCCGATTTGGATCCTCTGTCCCACTCTCTCTCTCCATTTCCCCCACTCATGCACTCTCAATCTCCCCCTCTCTCTCTCAAAAGTAAACATTTAAAAAAAAAAAAGAAATACGATACAATAAAAAAAAAATAACACTTTATCCGTTAGAAATAAGGAAACAGTGAGTCTCCCCCCATTCCCCTTGTGCCCTGACTCACCAAAGTCCATTGCAGGAGACCATGGCCAGAGCCCCCTACAGAGAAAGAAAAGGCCAAGAGAGAGCCTAGGTTCTCAAAACTCTTCCTTTAGGTCTTTTGAGGATTCTGGGCTCCAGAGTTTCTAAAAGACCTAGATTATTAGAAATGCTTTGATGGGGTAACGCAAGTTGAAATCAGAAGGCGTGTGAACGAGCAAGGAAGATATTGCCAGGTTCATCAAATCCCAGAGTGAGATTCATCAAAATCCCAGAGTGAAAAAGGGATGCCATTTAGCAAAAGCCAACCACCCTCTCAGCCTCGTCATGTGATTCCTCACATTCTCGTTCCAATGTATACTTTTTTGTAAATGTTTATTTATTTATTGAGAGAGAGAGAGAGAGAGAGAGAGAGAATGGGAGCAGGGGAGGGGCAGAGAGAGAGAGAGAGAGAATCCCAAGCAGGCTCCATGCTGTCAGCACAGAGCCTGACGTGGGGCTTGAACTCACAAACTGTGAGACCATGACCTGAGCCACAATCCAGAGTTGGACACTCAACCGACTGAGCCACCCAGGTGCCCCCCGATGTATACTTTAAATATCTACAACAAACTCCTAAGCTGTACGGTGAACAACAACCTGTCAGATGGTCATTTTTTAACAGACACTGAAGCAAATAAATGCATGGCTCCTGCTTCCATTCATACACTCAATCTATCATTCAATCCTGAATTGATGAGCCATTTATCAAGTGGTCAGTGTATCAGGCACTGCGATTCTAAGCTTTTAAGATAACAAACAATCCTTCCCTCCCGGACTTCCAATTCCAGACAGGGTGATAGAGAAGAAACCAAATTACGACTTTGCGATGAGAAAGTGCTTTAACAGCAGGATGATGGCAAGGTCAAGGGAGGACAGAGGAGTGAGGGAATCCTCTCTGATAATACGTGGGGATGTTCACTCAATTAGATTTCTGGGGCCGAAGACTCCCTGTTGACTCATTTCATAAACTAACAGTCATGCAATTTTCTCTCTAATGGTAAAACCTCCAACAACGTTAATTCCAAATTCGCCGGGTTGGTACTTAATAAACACTTGTAGAATTGAATTTTGTCTCTCCCTCCCTCCCTGACCTTCTACCTCTTTCAACCTAACAAGACCCTTGTTTAACTTGCTAGCTATAAGAAAATGTCCTTGCAAATTAGCAAGATCATACATTACAACCTGAAGTAAATAGATTTCCTTATATGGTCGGAAAGCTGGAAATACAGGTCAGCTGTTCTCCAGTTAACAGAAGAGTCTTCCAAGATGGTTACATACATTTTTAAAATCTGTTGTTGAATCCTAGAACAGGGGGAATTTGGAGATGACATAGACCGACTTTCCTATTTTTGCACAAGTATACTGAGACCTATACTGATTGAATGAAATAGCCAAGCTCATAAAATTAGCATTAGAAGGTACCTGGCAACCTTTCATTATTGTTGTCACAGAACTCACAGTCACTGCCTTCCATTTACTCAAGGTTTTAGAGCCGTCAACAAGAGCATTCTTGGGGATTCTTGGGGATTCTTGGGGATACTCCATATGGAAGTTACATTTAACTCGTCAGCCTACCAAGCTTTGACTCGTCACCAGCAAGGATCTGGTTCCAGCTCACCTCGGCCACAACCCTCTCCGTGCTTGGCCCCTAGTCCCAATCACTACCAACAAGGGCATCTCATCTAAAACCCCACTTTCAGACACCCCACCTACCTCCCACCGGCTCGCTCTCCCACACCCCAACTCCAGCAGTGTTTGACGATATTGGTACATCATTTCCATTGTTCGTTCCCCCTCTCACAGCCTCACTTTTCTTCACACTCGGCTCAAATTCCGTGATCGACATGGTAAGCGCCCCTTGCCAAACACCCCCAACGCCATATTCATTACTCCTTCACTCATGACTACCTGAAAAACTCCATCCTTGACCACATCTGACTCTCTCTCTCTCCACTCCTCACCTGCACCTGTGCAACTAAGGAAGACACAGTCATGCCGACTGCTCTTTCTGCAAAATCACGACCACAAGCGACAGGCTGACCCTCAACACTGCCTGCCAGTTGTGTGCTTTTAGCAAGCGTGCTGTCCTAAACAAATATTCCACACCTTCTGTCTTCTCAAACCTCCCAAACCCCTTACCCTCTGCAAGATCAGCTGAGTGCTTCTTATTTCAATGAGACAAAATACGATCCCTGTCCACAAATCTACTAACTTTTTGTAGCTGTAGCCATATTCCTTGTCTTTGCTTTTGAAACAATGAACTTGGTCCTTGTGCATTAGATCTCACCCCCTCTTTCCTACTCAACAATTTCAGTTCTGCAAATATCTCCTTTCTCCAGCGTTGTCAACTTTTCTTTCTCTACAGAATCTTCTCCATCAGCATTTACACATGCTTCCATCTTAAAATGTCTCTGTGGTCCCCACATTTCTGTCTAGGTACTATACCACTTCTCTGCTTTCATCAAAGTCACCCATGACCTCTAAATGATCAAATCCAGTCATCAGTTTTTATTCTTTCTCTTCATTATCAGCAGGATTTGACACATATAACCTCATTTCCTCCTTGAAATATTTCTTCTCTCGGTTTCTGGACAACACACCCTTGCTCTCCTTCTTCATCCTTGGCGCCTTAGTCTCAGCCTCTTTGAGGGATCCTCTTCTTGCCAACTTACAAATGCTACAATGTCCTAGGGCTTTCTTCTTGAACCTCTTCTCTACCTACCACTTTTTTTTAATGTTTATTTATTCTTGAGAGAGGGAGAGAGAGAGAGAAAGAGAGAGCAGGGGAGGGGAAGAGAGAGGAGACACATAATCTGAAGCAGGGTTCAGGCTCTGAGCCATCAGCACAGAGCCTGATGCGGGACTCGAACCCATGAGCCGTGAGATCATGACCTGAGCCGAAGTTGGATGCCCATATGACTGAGCCACCCAGGTGTCCCACCCCCTTTTTTTTTTTTTAATGTTTATTTATTTATTTTGAGAGAAAGAGAGCATGGGCAGGGGAGGGGCAGAGAGAGAGGGAGAGAGAAAATCCCAAGCAGGCTTCATGCTGTCAGCACAGAGCCCAACACAGGGCTCCGTCTCACAAATGGTGAGATCATGACCTGAGCTGAAATTAAGAGTCTCACGTTTAGCTGACTGATCCACCCAGATACCCCTCTACCTATCACTCCCGCGATGATCTCAGCCTGCTGGCTCTAAATACCATCTAAATGTTCATGGCTCATCGATTTATACATCTAGTCAAACTCTGAACCCCAGACATACCTATCTAACCTATATTTCCCTTTGGAAATTAACTTAAGCTTTCCAAACAGAACATTAGCCCTCCCCGCCAAACAAGCCACGAATCCTCCTCCTTCTCCTCCCCATCTTAGTAAATACCAACTTGGCTCATTTCGTTGTTTGGGCCAAGCCTTACAAATCGTTCTCAGTGTATTTTTTTCTGTCATTGCAGCTCATATCCAATCTATAAGTAGATCTTGGTGACTGTAGTTTCAATCCATTTCTAGAATTCTATCAGTCTCTATCACCCCCAGTTTATCCCCTGGACTATATAAAAGCAATCTCTTCGCTGCTCTTTTTCTTCCACTCTTGCCTCCCTACAGTTTTTTTTTTTTTTTCTCCACAGAACAGCCAGACTGAGACATTTCAAATGTAAGTCTAATAAATTATGTCATTCCAATGGTTAGATAAGTCCTTTCAATGACTTCTCAAAGTAAGTCTCAAAGTAAAGTGGAAACTTTCTTAGGTTTGTTTGTTTGTTTGTTTGTTTGTTTGTTTGAAGTAGGCCTCATGCCCAGCATGGAGCCCAACATGGGGCTTGAACTCACAACCTTGAGAGCAAGACCTGAGTTGAGATCAAGAGTCAGATGCCTCACCGACTAAGCCACCCAGGTGCCCCAAATTGGAAGTTGTTATGATTATTTCTAAACCCCAACATTATCTGGCCCCACCTCTCTGCCTTCATCACCGACATTGCCCTGGCTCTCTTCCTTCGATTCATCACCACCCACCTTGCTATACTTCCAATTCGCCAAGCATGCTCCTAATTCGGGGCCTCTCAATTATTTCTTTTCTGTTGCCTGGACACCCCTTCCCTCACATGGCCAACCCCCTGGTGGAATGTTATCTTTTCAGAGTATCTGCCCCTGACTTCCCATCATCTGCTGTGGGAACTGTCCCCAAATTGGTGATTTACACACATTACTATTATCCCTTATAATTCTGGAGATGAAATGAGCATGAAGGAGGGTGAGAGACCATGCAGCCCTGTGGTAGCCAGCCTCTGTGATGGCTGTCCATGAGCCTCGCCTCCTAGTACTAATACCCTTGTGTGGTCCCCTCCCACACTGAACCTGACTGACCTGTGTGACCAACAGAATATTGTGGAAACTACAGTGCATGATTTGGACACCAGCTTATAAAAAACATTGAGCTGATGCTTTGATGTGTTTGGGATCGTCTCCAAGGGAAGGAAACTGCCATGCACTGAGGCCATGAAGCACCTCGATGGAAAGGTCCGCACGGCGAGGAACTGAAGCCTCCTGCCAAAGGCCAGAACCAGCTTACCAGCCTGTGATGGAACCAACTCCGGACCTACTCACTCTTTCAGATGGCTGAAGCCTCAGCCGACATCTTGACTGCCCACTTATAAGAGTCTCTGAGCCAGAACCACCAGGCTCAGAACCACCAGTGCTCTGAAATTCCTTACCCACAGAAACCATGTGAGAGAAGAGTATATTACTGTTTCAAGTCTAGGAGAGGTTTGTTGCATGGAAATAGCAAAATTTACTAATACACAGTGCTGTCTTAAAGAGCCTCCCCTACCAAACCCGAGCACTCTTAATCTCTCTCCTCTACCTTATTTTTTTTCCATTGCATTTATCACCGTCTGACATAGGATGTATGTTTATTCGTCTATTTGTCTCCTTCCCCTTTCACCCTCTAGATTGTAAACTTCAAAAGAAAAAGAATTTTGTCTGTATTTTTCCCTGTTATAGTCTCAGTGCCTATAACTGTGTCTGGTACATAGTAGACACTAAAATAAACCATATTACTCATTCTCTTTATCATCAACATATACTTATTATTGCTGACTCCTTAAGACAGCATATTATTACCCTGGTGATTTACTGTAATATTTATTTATTTAACAAATATTTACTGAATACCTATTCCATGTAATTATAATAATAGGTAAAAATCCAAATGCAGCATATGTATTGTTTCACTTGATTTTCAAAACAGCCACATGCCAGCTATTATCAAGAGTCTGATGTCGGAGGTACTAAGTTTGAGCTGCCTGTGAGACATCCAAATGGAAACCTCAAGTGGACAACTGGATTATAACTCTGGAAAACAAGGCAGAGGTCCAGGGTGTGGACATAATTGGGGCATTTAAACTCATGGGACTGAATAGTATCCCTCAGGAAGAAGCATAGTTAGTTAGAGAAGAGAAAACGAATGATGGAGAATCGCGGAAGTACTGTAATAGCAACCCGAAGGAAGGGGAGGGACAAGCAAAGGAGACTGAGAAGCACCAGCCAGCAAGGTAGAAAGAAAACAAGGAACCTACAGTGTCTTGGAAGGTGAAATAATATACTTTAAGGAGAAAGAGATCGGCTTATCAAATGCTGCTGGGAGGTAAAGTCAGATGAAGACACACAACAGGCCATTGGAATACAATGTGAAAGCCTTGTTAGTGAGTTTGTGGGGGAGAAGAATGGAAGCCGAATTGCAGAGGGGTGAAGGACAGGAAAAGGAGGGAATGACTAGAGACAACTCTTCTGAGAGGTGCAGAGGAATGTGGCAGTACCCGGAAGGATATGTGGGGTCAAGAGAGGCACTTTAAGATGGAAAAAAACGACAGCATGTTTGTTTGCTGATAGTATTAATATATTAAACAAGAATCCAGACAGATATTGGAAGAGAGCCCTTGATTAGGTAGGAAGGAAAGGATCTACTACACCAGAGGGGGGCGTGAGATATGACTTGAGATAGAAACAACGTCAGTTCTTCCCCAGGACCAAGAGGACTACAAGGGATCAGATGGAAGGGGGAACGTGTGGAAAGAATCTTCTCTTTGCTTCCATTTCCTCAGTAAACTGCTATGTCATCCAGCTGAGAGGGAGAAGATGTTGAGAGTTTGAAGGGAAAGGAGGAAGTGTGGAAGATTTATCTAGAACAGCTGGAAAGGAAACAGACTACATAATTATGGTAGTCATGACCTATAGCTCTAGGACCTCACTTAAGATTCATGCCATGTATAAATGTCCCCAAAATTCATAGGTTGAAATCCCAGTGTCTGATGTGATAGTATTAGGATGTGGGGCTTTGGAGAAGTGCTTAGGAAATGGGGGTGGAGCCCTCACGGGCTTAGCAGTCTTATAAAAGAGACCCCAGAGAGCTCCTGGTCTCCTTCTACCATGTGAGGATACAGCCAGAAGGCACCAGGTATGAGCCAGGGAGAGGGTTCTCACCAGAATGACCATGTTGGTGCCTTGATCTCAGACCCTCCAGCCTCTAGAACTGTAAAAAATAAATTTCTGTTGTTTATATGCCACCCCATCTGTGGTATTTTGTTTTAGCAGCTAGAATGGATTAAAACAGTCCATGAATTTAACAAGCATGTTTTTCTCAAGCCCTGTCCAGCTGCAATGGGTGAAGAGTTGAACTTTTCACCAGGGGGAACAATGCAATGGATGTTGTGTGCATGATGGGCCACGGATCCTCAGCCGGGCAGAGTGGGACAGAGCAAAAGTGGTATTGGAGGTCCCAACGGGGTTCAACCATTATTGGAGTTAGAATCCCAAAACATTGGGGTGCCTGGGTGGCTCATTCAGTTAAGCGTCTGACTTCAGCTCAGGTCATCACCTTGCGGTTTGTGGGTTCAAGAGTCCCACGTCAGGCTCTGGACTGACAGCTCAGGACTGGAGCCCTACTTTGGATTCTCTCTCTCTCTCTGCCCCTCCCCTGCTCACGTTCTGTCTCTCAAAAATAAACATTAAAAAAAAAAAAAAGAATCCCAGAGGAAATGAGTTAGACAGATACAAGATGATGGTTAGAGAGTGGGGCTGCTTACAATGGGAACTTTGGAATGTTATCACTGGTAACAAGAAGATCAAGACAATGAACAAGGGGAACGTGATGAGGAAGGGTAGGACCCAAGGCCATTCCACGAAGGGAGGTAACAAACTGGGAGATCAAGGAGTTAAAAGCACAGACATTTATGTCACAAGAATGATGACAGGACTGTCCTTAAAGGAGTTAGTGTGTCAGGAGCTAATGTCCTCAAGGAATGAGCAGGAATGACCCATGGTCTGCAACAAGGAGCGGCAGTGGGTGACAATGTCTTTTTTTTTTTTTTTTTGATATTTTTTTTTAAGTTTGTTTATTTTTGAGAGAAAGAGAGAGAGAGAGAGAGAGAGAGAGAGAGAGGGAAGGGCAGAGAGAGGGGGATAGAGGATCTGAAGCCGGCTCTGTGCTGACAGTACAGAGCCCTGTGTGGGGCTCAAACTCAACAACCGCGAGATCATGACCCGAGCCGAAGTCAGATGGTTAACCACCAGACCCACCCAACCCCCCTGGCAATGTCTCTTGATAGGAGATTCGGGGCTGAAAGTATTAAGGCGGAGGGGAGGAGAAAGGCCTGGAAGTGGCAGTGTGGGGAAAAGGAGGATATCCTTCCACCCGCTATGTCCAAGGGGAGCCCGGGTGTAGGCAAGAAAAGCACGTCCTTTGAAAGATCTGCTGAGACAGCAGTGGCCTCAGGGAAGAGCTAGGTTTCATTCAGAGCAAGAAGATGAACGGGATGGTTTAGAGAAGAATTTGCAGAGATAGAGAAGTGAACAGAGTGCATTTCGAAGAGCACAGCTGGAGTGTCAGGGATTGGGGAGAGGTAGGTGATTGTGAAATCGTGCCCCACAGGGTTGATGAGGTTAAAGCTGTCCATCAGCAAGACCATCACTGACCTGCCTTCTTCACGGGAATGTTAACCTTAACTTTAAAAAAAATTTTTTTTATGTTTACTTATTTTTGAGGGAGAGTGAGCGAGCGAGTGGGGGAGGGGCAGAGAGCGAGGGAGATGGAGAATTCCAAGCAGGCCTGCAAGGACAGTAGAGAGCCCCATGCGGGGCTTGAACTCACAACCTACAAGATCGTGACCTGAGCCCAAGTTGGACGCTTAACCGACTGAGCCACCCGGGTACCCTGAACCTTATCTTTTAGATGTGAACAGGAAGAGCTCTGGAGTTGCTACACCAGGTTGAGCTCAACCACTGACTCATACCTGCCACATGGACCACAGGTTGTCGGACAGCGACCTCTACCTCATTATAGTTTTACAATCTCCGCCCATGCAGGAGCACAAGCTTCTCTGACATAACATATGATATGAGTAGAGGCATGTTTTTTAAATACACCTGTGCAACCTTATGCCCACCTTCATATGTGATGTCAAAACTCCCCTTCCTGAATATTCCTCCTAACCCAAAATGAAAGAAACCCAGTCACACCCACTCTAGGAGTCATGGCTTTGGAAGTTATTCCCCGTGACCTCCTTATCTTCTACAGATAAAGTTTCCTTTGTGTGACAACCCCACCTGGTGCAGTCTCTGTCCGTAACTCACCAGGGAGTGAACTCATGTTTAGTTCCGTTAGAGCTGGGACAAAAGAGGGCATGTTCAGAACTGAATGGAGATGAGAACCCAGGGGTCGAGGAAAGCCTGGACACCCTGAGTCATGTCCCTTTTGAGGGTGCTTGAAGTAGGAGCGCCTGGGTGGCTCAGTCGGTTAAGCCTCCAACTCTCGATTTCAGCTCAGGTCACGATCTCATGAGTTCATGAGTTCCAGCCCCGAGTCTGGCTCTGCGCAAACAGCATGGAGCCTGTTTGGGATTCTCTCTCTCCCTCTCTCTCTGTCCCTTCCCTGCTTGTGCATTTGGGCCTTAATGTACGTCCTCCTTGTAAAAAAAAAGGCCAAGGAGTTAATGATTTCTTTGGAGTCTTCCAGCAGGATAGATAACATCTAGGTAGTGATTATGCAGGGTCTCCATAAACGTTCTCCAAGACCACTGACCGCAAACACCTTGACATCAAAACCTCCCCCCGGCTTCAGGTGTTGAGTGAGCTCTGAAGGACACCTGGCCCCTGTCCATGTTCGGATCAGTTCTTGGATGCCTGAGTGGACAGGTGCACCAGACCACAGTCACCAATAAAAACCCGAGACCCCAAGCAAAGATGAGATTCATGCTCCTTTTCCTTTCTGAGTCTCCTGGATGGTCCATCTGAATCTGTACTCTCTATACATCCGCAATAAACTCTGCTCTCACCTCCCGCTGGCTCACATTTGATCTCTATCCTGTGTAGAGCCAAGGACCTTCTTGGTGGGTCCCATAGGATCCTCTCTGGGTCCTCAGACCCAGGCTACGGCATCAGTTTTAGGAGCTATCATGATTCCACACCTTCTTTCTGTTCCCTTTTTCCTAAGTCAAGACTATTCCATACGGGAGCTGCTCCTTCAGCCCAAATCCTGGAGTGAAACATCAAAGCTCACCTTCAAAGATTGCATCATGTGAGTAAAAACTAGCCCTTTGTTGTAAACCACTGAAATTTGTTTTTTTTTTTAAGTTTTTTTCAATGTTTATTTTACTTGAGAGAGAGAGAGAGAGAAAGAGAATGAGGGAGGGGCAGAGAGGGAGACACAGAATCGGAAGCAGGCTCCAGGCTTTGAGCTGTCAGCACAGAGCCGGATGTGGGACTCGAACTCACAGACTGCGAGATTGTGACCTGAGCCGAAATCGGAGGCTTAACCAGCTGAACCACCCAGGTGCCCCTGTAAGCCATAGAGGTCTCCAACCATCTGCCACTGCTGCATAATTTAGCCTCAGTGAATTAATACAGACACCTAGAGCAGGGTCTACAAACTGTAAAAACCAGAAAGTACATATTTTAGGTTCTGCAGGACCTACAGTCCGTCAGGGCCACTAAACTTTGCTGTTGCCGTGCAAAAGCGTTCATAGATTCTAGGTAAACAAATGAGCATGGCAATGTTCCAATAAAACTTTCTTTACAAAAACAAGTAGCAAAATAGGTTTGACCCTCAGGGACACGTGGATGCATACTCCTGAGAACGTGCTTTAAGTAATTTAACCAATGGCTAGAAGTTCTATAGGCAATTGCTTAAAATCACATTTGTTAATTTTACACAGCCAGTATTAGTTTTGTAAGTTTTGTATTAAAGATGATACAGAACATACTTTATTGCAATAGGTCTGTTGAAAAACAAAATTCAACTGCGTAAATCTGAAGACCTAATTGGTTCCATTAAATAATTCATGAATAGGGCAGCATCCCTTATATCAAATCAGAGGGGAGCCCCGAGAAGCTGTACAACATGGAAGGTTTGGGTGGCTCATCAGTTAAGTGACCGACTCTTGATTTCAGCTCAGGTCATGATCTCACAGTTCGTGAGTTCAAGCCCCATATTGGGTTCCATGCTGACAGTGCAGAGCCTGCTTGGGATTCTCTCTCTCTCCCTCCCTCTCTTCCCCTTAAACACACATGCTTGTGCTCTCTCTCTCTCTGCTCTCAAAACTAAATAAATAAACTTTTAAAAAAATGGAAGGTTTTTATAGGAAAGAGGGTCAGGCAAGAGAGTTATTAGCTAAAGACAAGAAAGAATTGTTTCCGGCAAGATCACTTCCCTTAGGAGGAAGGGCAGAGGGTCTTAGTATGCAAATAATCTCCTCTTCCTCTGGGGGACAGAGAAGGCCTACAGACAGAAACCTCTCTGGTGAGTATCAGAAAATTCCTGCCTGACCCGTTAAGACTTACATTTCTGGGATAGGTTGAAACTGCAATTAGGTTAAGCCTTAAGCCCTGGGTTACTGACTTAAGCCTTAACCTGAGTGATGCCATTTGGGGCCCTTTGTTTTTGCTTTTTAACACTCCCTAGAGCCCATTTATTTCGTAAGATTTAAAATGGATAAAAAAAAAAAAAAAAAAAGGCAAAGGATGGCAAATTTAATATTTCGGGATGGATAGGGAAAAAAAAAAAACCAACTAGAAATTATCTCTCTGCTTGCACAAAGCCTTCAGAAGCAATTGGGAAGGCTCAAAAAGGAAACGAGAAGGAGAGAGAAACAGATGAATTAGGGATAAAAGGGGGAGAAATGAAAACATGAAGAAAAATAGCACAAAGGTGAGAGAAAATTGGATGAAGCTGGGATTCCTGTATTGGTTTTTCTTCCAGCACCAGAACCAGAAAGCATGCTTGTTCCTCTACTGCCCCCTTCAGTTCTTCCAGGGTCCTCGCTTGATTTTTTGCAATTGGCCACTAATGGGTTACACCGTGGGGCGCCTGGGTGGCTCAGTGGGTTGAGCATCCGACTTTGGCTCAGGTCATGATCTCACAGCTTGTGAGTTCCAGCCCCGCGTCGGGCTCTGTGCTGACGGCTAGGAGCCTGGAGCCTGCTTTGGATTCTGTGCCTCCCCCTCTCTCTGCCCCTAACCCACTCGCATTCTGTCTCTGTCTCTCTCAAAAATAAATAAACATCAAAAAAAAAAAAAAAAAGAATTTAATGGGTTACACCCCCCCAGGATGCAACTCTTATGAGTGATTTTCCATTTTTTTTTATTTTAGCTCCATCTTGCTGAAGTCCACAGGGGTTCAAAAATGGCAGGATATATGTAAGTCATTTGAGTAAATGAGATTTTGGATGGGCAGGGTGTGGTAGGGGATGAGGACAAGACCAAAGACTGAGGATAAATAGGGGCCAAGGTTAACATGGGGAGGGGGAGAGATACTGAGCAGGAGTGAGGGTTCAGGGACGGAGGTAGTTTAGAGACTGAGCCTGATTCTACAAATTAAAGAACTGGGGTTGCATGTAGCCGAGCAATTCCACAAACGTGGCAAGGTAAATTGATAAAATATTAATTACGACTGGGACCTGGGGGTAGGAAATGCAAGGAAAATGATGGCATGACAGATAGTTCCGGGTAGATCTGGGATGGAAAATCAGAGCCTGCACTTTATCAGTCTGGTCGGGGAATCAGTGGGAATAAGATCATGGGCATATAATCTTGTCATAAGTTAGCCAAATCCATGCTATCATCGCATCATGGTCAACTGTCTAAGAGTCTGTCTACATTGTGAGCAACCTGAGGTAGAAACAAGTCTTTTTCCACCATTGTAAACCCACCACTCATTGCAGTAGCTGTCCACAAGCTAGCACTCAATGAATTTGTGTTGAATTACATTATTTCCTTTCGATAATAAAGAATTTCCGGGGCACCTGGACGGCCCGGTCAGTAAAGCGACCGATTCTTGATTTCAGCTCAGGTCGTGATCTCACCATTGGTGCGACTGAGCCCCGTGTGGGGCTCTGCAATGAGAGCACGGAGCCTGCTTGGGATTCTCTCTCCCTCCCTCTCTGCCCCTCCCCTGCTCACCTGTGCGTGCACGCTCTCTCTTTCTCTCCAAATAAATAAAAAATCAATAAACATTTTAAAAATTTCCTAATTTTTTTTTATAGGAAATTGTCAGTTCATTGGAATGGGGAGGGAGAACGCTTTGTCCTGGGAATCTCTGAGAGTTTGCCACCATTTTCCATGTCTTCACCCTAAAGCTACCCTCCTCCCTGTCAATCGACTGTCGGCCGTCTACTATTTACCAGCGCGGGAGTCCAAAACAAATGGTAAAAGCTTCGCTCTCATCACCGCAGCCGTAATATACATTTGGTTTCATGCTGACTCCACGCTGAATTTCAGGGCTATGGCCACTCCGAGTCTCCCAGCTGATGTGCTTCCTGAGCACAGGAAGTGTCCATTGTCCCCCTGTGAGAAGTAAGGGAGATGATTCTTTTTCAGAAATACCAAATAAAAGCTGTGCTATCTAATTAATAGGTTTACAACCTATTGAAAATATGTGAGAACCCCCTTCCCCCCCACCACCACCACAATGAAGTCCCAAACCCTTAGACACTTCGCTTCCTATTTCTTCTTCCCCTCTCCGATTTGTGGCCTTATTTTTGCAGGCTTTGCAATAAGCAGGCACCAAAGAAGACAGAACACTGCAAGTCTCTGCCTCACCTCCGGAAATGTACACTTGTTCCAATCAGACTACTTTTTGCCTTACATGGGCGCAGGGAACATCCAGGTAAGGCTGCATGTAACCTCTGTAGCGTTCAGCCAATGAGGGACCAGGGGAGGGACTTACCTCTGTAGTGCCCAGCCAATGAGGGACCAGGGGAGGGACTTGCACACTAGGAGATAAATGGTCTGCTGTAACTGCCCCCAGTGTGCCTGTCCATCAGACACCCACTCTTGCAAGAACATTGATTAAAGCCTCGCCTCGCTGTGCTCCAAGTCTCTGCATCCTTCCTTTGATTGGGTCAGTGGGTTTATTTCTCATAACCCCCCCCCCCCCCATGGCATCTCTTCCTGGCAAGTCAGGCCCAGTCCAGGAGTGGATGACGGAGCAAGCACTTACTAGGTGCACATTATGACCTACAACATCTAAGCTATTCACATGGTGAGATGCTTTTGCTTCTAAAAACAACACTGTACATAATAGTAGAGGCTATGTTGTCAAGGGAAGAAAAATTAAACAGGGGCACCTGGCTGGCTCAGTCCATGGAGGGTGAGACTCTTGATCTTGGGGTTGTGGGTTCGTGCCCCACACTGAGTGTAGACACTACTGGAAAAATAAAATCTTAACAAAAATTAAACAAAACCTAGGATAATCAAATGGAACAGTTCACTACAAAAAACAGCCATGCCTGCTGTATTCCTAAGTTTTGCTTTTCTCTGATGATTGAGAATACTTCACTTGACTAACACACGGGCAAGTCCCTTCTTTTTTTAATTGAGATAAAAATGACATGTAACGTCGTGTCGGTTTAAGGTATACAATGTGTTGATGTGATACACTTAAATATTGCAACATCATTACCATCGTAGCCTTAGCTGCACATTGCAATTCCCTTTTGATTCAAGTCAGAGGTCCCTCACCCAAGGTCTCTCCCTGAGCCTCTCCTCCACGTTCCCACAACTGGACCTGTGCCCCTGCTTCATTCACATGACAGCCATCTATTGCATTGACCTCCTGCACCACCCTGTGAATTCCTTCCGGGCAAGAACGCGTTCTTAACGGACTCTGTCGCTTCCACCCAAACACCTGGTAGACTCTCACTAAGTGTGTTTTAAATCACTCATTCATTCATTGATGATTTATGGAGTCAAAGAAATCGCAAATTCAATTTCAGGCAGCTTTGGAGTCCTGCTAGTCACATCAACTCTGAGAGAAACAAAGTAGCCCCGCAGACTTTTCTATCACCCTTAGCTGTTGGGATCCCGGGGATTGGGATCCCGTGGACCTGTCAGGCATCGATGAGAGAAATGTCAAAGAAGTCATAACGATGCAGTAATGGATATTGTTTCCTTCTGGCTTCGTACTCAAGGGATGTCATTGGTGGTTTCTGAGCTTAGGGCCATGGAAAGAGCAATGTGGAGATTGCTTGTGCTCCGGCTTGCTTTAAGGTCACAGTGACCTTGGAACAGACTTCCTAGGATCTCTTTTGCCCTAGAAGTAGTTATTGTTACTTGATCCTTATACCCTCGGCCGTGGCAAGGCGGAGAAACTTTCTGGAGTAGCCGTAAGATAAAATAATAATTTAAAAATTTTTCTTAATAAGGTAATAAAAATAGTAAAATTAGTTTTTAATTTTGATTCTTTTCTTCTCAAGAGAACACTTTGTTTCAAGATCCCCTGCAGCAACCTTTCAGGAGAGGCATACGTAAATGAACCGCATGACCGTACTCTTTATGTGTCCACCAAATCGGTAGAGGTACGTGGGTGCTTTTATGCATTCTCTTGCCAACTAAACCAAGCTTGCCCAACTGGAAAAGTTCATTTTTGAGAAAATTGGTACAAATTACGGGATACTGTTTCTCAGGGAAAAATATGGACATACACATACGTATACTTGTAGATACATCTATTGAGTCTTCCCTTGAGTCATAATTACTCGTAAAAAGAGATCAAATCAGATTCAGACCATGAACCCTTGGAGCCCCATTAATCGGCATGTCCAGTTAATAAAGAACAATGAGCTAATTGCTTTTAATTGGCAGCGGTTCATGACAACATTGTCAAAATTCCAGCACCACTTAATCTCGCTTCTGTTTTGTTCTAAGGAGACCTTTTTTTTTTTTTTAATTTTTTTTTCAACGTTTTTTATTTATTTTTGGGACAGAGAGAGACAGAGCATGAACGGGGGAGGGGCAGAGAGAGAGGGAGACACAGAATCGGAAACAGGCTCCAGGCTCCGAGCCATCAGCCCAGAGCCTGACGCGGGGCTCGAACTCACGGACCGCGAGATCATGACCTGGCTGAAGTCGGACGCTTAACCGACTGCGCCACCCAGGCGCCCCCCTTTTTTTTTTTTTTCAATTTTTTTTTTGAGACCTTTTCCACATAGAAGATCTGCGCTACGTTGATTGTCATGTTTCCAATGCACACATGGGCTTGTGTAACTCTCGGCCAAGCGAGAAATAGGTCAGTAGTCACTGCACTGAAATCTGAAGTACATTCCCCGCTGTCAGGCAGATCATAGACATGTAGCACTCACCTGTTGAAAGAAGAAAAACATTTTTAGTCAAGAGCAACTCATTCTCCTGAAGATACAGTCTAATGCAGGCAAAAAGCACGATACCAATTTTTAAAGTACACATTTAAAAAAAATAAAAAATAAAAAAATAAACACATTTATATTAGACTCTGTGATCGTTTGGCTCTGTTACTGGTTAAATCATTTTCTTCTGACCCCAAGACTGTTATTTGAATAGCTTAAGCTGCAAGAGTTAAACACACAGACTTTGCTTTCTGGGGTCTGGGAGTTGAAAACGCCCCTGCTATAAAACCAAAGGTAATTAATTACACAAGAGAAATTTACAGTGGCCAAAAATGACTGAAACACTTAAACTGGAAAGAATAAACTGGTAACACTAAACAGTTCTACAGGGTTTTGCATGTCTTTGGAACCAAAACTTTAGGTTCTCGATCACCACATGAGTAACAGATAATGCCTGGAGACTTTCTGAGGGAAGGGAGGTAGAACTAAAAAACTTGAATCAAAAGAGTTTCCAGAAGGTTTTACCTCCTCTGTAAAAGGTAGACTGGAAAAAATAAAAATTAAAAATTAAAAAAATTTTAAAAAGCCACCCAAGAAAAGAAGACTGTTTATCTTGGCTTCAGTTGGAGAAAATAATTATCTCCCCCCAAAATATGTAGTCATGCACCTATTCCATTGTCTAGAGATGTCTGAGGCAAAAAGATACTAAACAAACAAACAAACAATAGTCCTACCAATCTAGAAATATCCTTGGCAGCAGGAGATTAGAAGTCACTCTGGAAGTTGTGCCAGATTCCCACCAAGAAGTCCCACTTGAGATGATTTCACAATCCAAAATTTACAAATAGTCAAAGAAACCATACTGAAAATCATCATAACATCAACACATAGTGGAAGAACTTCAGATAACAAAATTATCAGAGACATAAAACAAGTATGCCAAAATTAAAGGCAAAAGAGAACTTGGACATGAGAAAAGAATAACACTGTTTAAAAAGGTAAGATAGATTTGAAAAAAATAAAATACAAGTCATACATATGAAAAATATAATCATTGAAATTAAAAACTTAGAAATATGAAGCACCATATTAGACACTGCTGAAGAAAAGATTACTAAGAAAGAAGTTAACTGTGAGGAAATTGCACAGAAAGCAAGACAGGGCATCAAGGATGTGAAAAACAGGAAAAAGAGGTCAAGAAACATGGAAGATAGAAGTTCAAATATAGTTCTAACATGAGTTCCAGAAAATGAAAATAAAGAGAATGCAGGAAAGAAAATATTCAAAGAGATAATGTCTTATGTTTTACCAGAATTGATAATAATCTGATCCCTTAGTTTCTAGAAGAAAAACAAACTCAAATGGGATTAATAAAAATGCACCTTTTCCTAGTATAGAAAATTCCATTCAGTGAAAAAGTAAAATAAAATTAGATCCTTATCCTACACCATTTATAAATTCAAGTATAGATAAATTAAGAGCTAAATGGGGGTGGGGAGAAATACTTTAAAGCATTTAGGAGACAAAATTGGGGGAAATAGCTTTATGACCCCAAGATATGAAAAGCTTTATTAAAGAAAAAATTAGGGGCACCTGGGTGGCTCAGTTGGTTAAGCCTCTGACTTCAGCTCAGGTCATGATCTCATGGGTTGTGGGTTCAAGCCCCGAGTTGGGCTCTGCACTGACAGCTTGGACACTGCTTGGGATTCTCTCCCTCTGTCTCTGACCCTCCCTCCCTCCCCTCTGTCAAAATACAAAAAAGTAAAAATTTTTAAAAAGAGAGAAATTCAGCACAGAGCCCACTTCAGATCCTCTGCCCCCCCCCCCGCCCCTCTCCAGCTCATGCTCTCTCAAAACAAATAAACGTTTAAAAAAATAAAAATAAAGAGAAAACTTTTAAAAGAGTTACCAGATTATTTGCTAACTAAAAGATAACATTTAAAAAACAAGAAACCACAGCCTGGGGGAAAAAATATTAGTGGCAAAATATTATAAAGAACTCTTATAAACCACTAAGAAGATAAACAATTTTCAAAAATAAGCAAAATGTGGGAAGCCTGGGTGGCTCAGTCGGTTAAGCAGCCGACTTCGGCTTAGGTCATGATCTCACGGTCCGTGAGTTCAAGCCCCGAGTCGGGCTCTGTGCTGACAGCTCAGAGCCTGGAGCCTGCTTCAGAGTCTGTGTCTCCCTCCCCCTCTCTGCCCCTCCCCCACTCACGCTCTGGCTCTGTCTCTTTCTCTCTCAAAAATAAATAAACATTTTAAAAAATAATAATAAAATAAAAATAAGCAAAATGATATAATAATGTAATTCTCAGAACAGGAAACCTGAATGGCCAATAAACATATACAAAGGTTTTTAACTTCAGTACCGATCAGGGAAATATCTATTAAACAATAAGGTATATTATTTCACACTCATCAGATTGGTCAAAATAAAAAGGTCTGGTAACTGTCAGTGAGAATGCAGACCAGTAGGGATGCAGTTCCAGAAGACTGTGGAAAATGGGCACAACCACGTGAAGGAACAATTTGGTCATAGCTGGTCTTAGTAAAGATGTGCCTACCTTATGTAGGAGCAATTCCACTCCTACATATTTATCCCGAAGAGATTCTTGCATAAGAGATTTGGAGAAATGTCAGAGAATGTTTAACCTGATGGCTTTTGAAACTGAGAAAAATTTGAAACAACTGAACAGGAGAACAGCTGAAAAAGAAAATGTTTGGTCTGTTCACCTAATAAAATGCCAAACATCAGTGAAAGTGAGCGAAATAGACCTTACCTCTGCCAACATGGTTAAATGTCACAAATATATGATTAAACAAACAAACAAACAAAATTGTTTTAATGTTTGTATTTGAGAGAGAGAGAGGGAGGGAGAGAGAGAATGACCAGGGGAGGGGCGGAGAGAGAGGGAGACAGGATCTGAAGCAGGCTCCACCCTGACAGCAAAGAGAACCGTGTTCCGGGGCTCGAACTCACAAACGTCAGATCATGCCGTGAGACGAAGTCGGATGCTCAACCGACTGAGTCACCCAGGCGCCCTACAAAAAAAGTTTTTGAAGAAGGACATATGTGGTATGACTCATATAAATTTAAAGGTATGCCAAAAAGATCATAATTTTAAGGCTGTATATGTATAGAGTAAAAGTATGAAAACTGAGGAGGGGTGACAGGGTTTCATGGGGACACCCACTGTCTTTGCAATCTTCTTCTTAAGCCAGGCGGCCAGTACGTTGAGTGTTCATTCTACTGTCATTTATACTTTCTATAGGCCTACAACAGTTCATCACTTAAAAAAAATAACTCAAAAGCGATGCAGACACCCTCACCCTTCATGGAGAAACCTTGAAACAATTTCTGAATCATGATGAATGAGCTGATGTGTACTCTTGGGCCTTGCGAAGCTCTTGGGAAAAATGAAGAAAGCATGTCTGCAACCACTTGGCTTATGAGTAAAGGAACCCTTACTACTTTAAATCATTTTATCTGCTTCATGAAACATTTTAGATTTTAGCATCCCCATTGGAAGCTCCATGAGAGCATTCAAGCCTAAGAAACCGGGGTCGGGCGTGGGGGGCAGGGAGAGATACTAACTGCACTAAGAAAATTTCTTTTTTTTTTTTTTTTTAAGTTTATTTATTTTGAGAGAGGGCGCAAGTGAGAAGGCAGGGGAGGGGCAGAAGAGGGAGAGACAGAACCCCAAGCAGATTCCACGCTGTTAGCACAGACCGCAATGCGGGGCTCACGAACCGTGAGATCATGACCTGAGCCCACATCAAGACTCGGAGGCTCAGTTGACTGAGCCACCCAGGCTCCCCCAAGAAAATTTCTTGTTTTATGCATTCTGATATGGCTTAAATCTTCCAGGTCCCCAAACCAGAATGATAAAACGAAACTAGAACATTTAAAAGAAGTAATTTGCTCAGGAGTATCTATGAGGTTCTCTCACAGGCAAGAGGGCCACATTTTTATTTAAAATATTTCTAGAACACACTATGAAATTTATTGATACATATATATAGGTGTCTCCTCTCTTCATTTCAAAACGCATTGGAAGCACCTAGACCTTTATTCTGAGTGTAATAAAGCCAGGTGCTTGGGATCCGGAAACACGTATTACATGATGCCTACCCATGAGAAGTTTATGAAATAATCTACAAAACCTTTGATCCAAACATTCCAAGTCCATGTTCTACATTTTGTAGACTATCTGCACACTTAAATGGGTGGCTGATGCAAGTACATAGAGAGTAAATCTCATCATCATCAGATATAATATCCACGGGCCCATTTATGCTCACCCCAGAGTATCCCAGCCACTGACAGAGTCAGCATTAACCTTTCTTGTTGATCATTTTGTGATCCTTAAAATACATTAAAAAATACAGTTTTGCAATTTCACAGCAACTTCATAGTCCGCTTAGGCATTTTCTTTGCATGCCTTCTCTCCACAGTTGCTAGCCACCTAGAAAAACGTTGTCATGATCACGTCTGGAAAATGACCCTATTCAAAGTATTATGGAACAGTTTTTACATCAGCAATCGCCAATGACAGAAGAGTCCCAGAGGATACTTACTCAGAACAGTCTCACCCGGGTCAGTCTGATCCTGCCCAGGCTGGAACGAAAAGCTTTCATTTCCATGAAGTCTTGTGAGCCCAGGAATCTTTCTGATGAACTGGTTTGAACTTTGGGAGCCTTCAAGAAGCAAATAACAGCAAAGCCTCGTCAAGTAAGGTGAGGGTGTGGGGAGGTCAGACGAGACAGCATGGAGCCCAAGGGGAAGTCAACTATAATAGTGGCTTCCGGGTCACTAGATCCAATCTCCTTGAGATGGTTATTGAGTCGAAGGGGGTTTGGTCAAATCACTTTTGTGATCGGTATGTAAGAAATACGTTAGCGGCCCAAAGTCAGTCAACTTCTTTGTGACTGGGGTTACATCTATCAAATATGACAGCACACCTTGAAGGAGTTCAGAGGCTTACCCAATACCCTCATTTTACCTAAGGAGAGAATGGAGGCCAGGTGACTTGCCCAATTACAGCAAAATCGGAAAGCAATTAGCAGGGCTGCTGATAGCAAAAACGGGTCCTTCCCCCGTCCTTGTCCCCCCACCATGCTGGCACAGACGTGTGCGATGAGCTATTGGAAAAGTCTCACCTTCGGGCTGCAGGAGCCAGATGACAGAAGCCCAAACAGGAAACAGTGACCATGGCAACATTTCTAAATATACATCTGGAGGAGGCTCTGTGATTCTTTGATTAGAGAGGTCCGTTAAGAAAAGTATCTGTCCATACACGCTTAAAGAGGCAAACAACGTGCTGTTTTCCCAAAGGAAGGCAAGAGCCGAGAGCACGGGTGACAAGTAGAGTCCCTTCTACTTGTAGGTGGACCCTGAGTCTCAAGCGGGAGAAAGTAGCTTCCTTCAAAGGCTGCCCGAGTTAGAGCTTGTGCTCAGAGATGCCAAAAGTCCAAAAGCAAACACCTAGTTTGAGTAAAGCGAATTAAGAGGGTTGCCCCTTCTCACTCCGGCCACCCCACTGGGAGACACCATCCCCGCAAGAAGTGCCTTCCCAAGCAAGCAGGATAGATCTCCTTTGTGATGTGCCCCTCCACATCATCTGCCCCTTCACTGCCAAGTTTACCTGGCTGAGTTGTCTCCACCTTTTTTTTTTTTTTTCACTTGTTGCTGACGGTTGCAAGAAGAGGGCTTATTCCATTTTCCCTTCTAGGTAATAAATGTCTTACTTTAATTAGGGGCTTACTCTATGGCAGATATAGTTCTACGGGCTTTACACGCATTCATATTTAACCTTCATCATAACTCTATAAAGTGGATATTACTATTATCCCCATTGTACAGATGAGACACCAAAAGGTGATGGTTTTATATATATAGTACATTCAGGTGGCCCAGTACATTCTATATAGTATAGAATGTACTATATATATATATATATATATATATATATATATATATATAGTTAGAATATAGTATATAGTATATATAGTCTATATATAGTCTATACTATATGCTATATATAGTCTATATATATATAGACTATACTATATATATAGTATATATAGTATACTATATATACTATACTATATATATAGTATAGACTATATATACCATATATATAGTCTATACTATATATAGACTATACTATATATAGTCTATATGCATATATAGACTATATATAATATATATATATATATATATATATATATATATATATATATATACACATATATATATAGTACATTCAGGGCCCAGGTAATTCACCTGTTCAATCCATGTGTAACCCAAAGCAGTGTTCTAATATTTGTGATTTTTTTTTTTCAGGTGACTTAGAAGAAAAATAATGCCAACGTTGGCCTGTAAAAGACTTTATCTCTCTCCATATCTGTATTGGAAGCTGCTCGTGGTTCTCAAATCTTGCGTGGATACCTGTTAAATGTCACCTACACACGTGGTCGACTTTGTGGAAGTTCGAATGTCTGTCTGCTCTTGAGACCTCATATGGCTGCAGAATAAGAGAAGCACAGCTTCACACACTCTTCGTATTTACCCGCAGGGAGAATTCCTAGCACTTTCAAAACGCTGAGCTAGAATCTGCTTCAGCCAAAAGAAAAACCCATAAATCATTTCCAAAATGTACTTCAATTCATAAAACCGTGTGATATCTGCAACATCATTTTCTCTTCGATACTAATTCGTATCTTTGTAATGTATTCGCGATTGTATAGTCTGCCTGATAGAAGAAGAATTTCAGGCCCATGAGCATGCTTACCATGCTGCTCGTTCTCTCGGCTCTACCTGTTACCTATTTGGGAGCTCAGTAATGCATCAGCTAAGAATCTTTTCAGTCGTGCTGCGGGGGGAAAAAAAAACCAACTCTGTAGCCATCTATAAGTCATCTCCACTGTAACTTCAAAATCAAAAGATGAAATGAAGTCAGAGCGGAAATGAAACAACATTTTACGCTTTCTCTTACGTGAATGGACTGGCCCGTAGGAACCAACAAGTTGATATTTCATTCATTTCGGACAGCTCTCGACACACTTCAGAGACCTGGATATAACAGAGCTGATTTCCTTAGTGTGACGTGTTAAGGACCTCAGCCCTGAAGCTCAAACTAAAACTGAAAGCCATTTGAGTAACGCTTTTAACACCGGCTCACCACCTCACGTGTCCCCTGCACACAAGCAACAGAGAGGTAGCCCAGGCCAGGTTGATAAATGACAGAAAAACCGGTTCTTATGTAAGAGGCACCGCACACCTCACCCAGTTGCATAATTAAGTATATTTGGCAAGAGATGCCTAACAAGACTGGAGGACCCTGCTTGTTTGTAAGTGTTGCCACAGAAGTAGGGATGGGAACAGACATCAAGAGACACCAGTTCCACGTATTCAAAACCCTCGGAGCAGCCTTTCAATGGGCCATGTCTGAATAAACACCCCACCAATTTGCATGGGTGCTGTCTTAGCCCAGGCGGCCACAGTAAAACACTATCGTCTGGGTGGCTTGCACAACAGACACTTTACCTCCTCACAGTTCTGGAAGCTGGAAGTTTGAGGACAGGGAGTCCATATGGTCCAGTTCTGGTGAGGGTCTTCCTCCTGGCTTGTAGATGGTTGCCTCCTTGTTGTGTGCTCACGTGGCCTTAAAGGGTGCATGCACACAGAGAAGCAGAGACATCTCTCTCTCTCTTCCTCTTCTTACAAAGGTACTAATTCCATCATGGAGGTGCCATATTCCATCATGGAATCCCCATACACGGAGAAATAGAGACATCTCTCTCCCTCTTCTTACAAGGGCACAAATTCCATCATGGTGGTCCCATATTTATAACCTAATCAAAGCCCAATTACCTACTGAAGGTCCCACCTCCAAATAGCATCCCATTGGGGGTTAGGACCACAACTTATGAACTTGAGTGGGACACAAACATTCAGTCCATAATAGGTGCCTATATTAGGGAAGACCCGAATTCTTAAAAAATCATTCTTTTGTCTTTTTCCTTTTAAAACCGATCTTCAAAAAGTGAATCTTTGCCCATTGCCTTTCCTTCCCAGCCCTCTGCAATTGAGGGACTTACACCATCAGCCAAGATTCTGGAGGCTTTCTTTTCAGGCAGCAAATCTAAATGGCCTTCTTCAGGCTTCACCATCCTTGATCCCTTTGTAGGGAAGCCTACCTTCCTTTCTCAAACTCTCTCATCCACTAATATAATAGAAAGTTCAGAAACAAACCAATTGGGGTTCAAATTTGTGTCGTAGACAATTACGAGTTACTTAATTCCTGAATCTCAATTGCTTTCTTCACTTACAAAAATAAGAATATTTTTTGCCTACCCTGAGGAGATTTGTGTGGATTAAATGAAATAAGGCAATGAAGGCACCAACCACTAGGTCATCTGTAAGTGATTAGTTTTTCTTCTCTCTACAGCCTTGTTCTTGCCGCTGAGTGCTGGCCCATAATTTCCATTTGCCTTTGGCACACCTCCACCTGGACTTCCAACTCAACTTGTACAAACCTAAGCTAATGCATTCTTCTACTCTTGCTTACTCTCCCATAGCTGATTTGGGGCTAATGGCATCAGCCCTCTTCCTATCCCCTGGGCCAGAATTCTAACGATAATGAAGTTAATGGAGATGTAAGAACAAAGGACTTACTTAGAATTGGAACATCACCCTATCTGTGTCTATCAGCCACAGAAACATTCCAGCACACAGGCAAGCCTTATGAATGTGTCCCTCTGAGTGTTTAAACCAGTGGTTTTCCAAGTGGGGTCCCCAGGCCAGAAGCAACAGCATCACCTAAAAACTTGTTGGAAAGGTGAATTCTTGGCCCTCCTCAGATCCACAGGATCAGTTACTCAGAATGGGACCCAGTATTTTCCAGGTAATCAGTGTAAAAACTAAAGTTGGAGATCTAGTGGTATAAACAACCCACTATCCAGGGCTTTAGCAGAAAACAAATATTTAAATATTGCATACAGTCCATGAATATTTAAACATTAGTGTACTTTAATTCGGTCAGTATACAACAATTTATAATTGTATAACAACCCGTAAAACAGACATTATCTTGGTCTATTTTATTCCATTATAAAAAATTCAGATGTAATCTTGGTGCTATGAGACCAAAAATATTTCCATTTCCTATCCATAAATGCAAACTATTTAAAGAAAGACTGAAAACGTACCTAGCTTAGCTCTGTGAGAAGAGTATTTGCAAGAAACAAAAGGTAACTTACAGAAGCAGATTCCCACTTGAACCTCTTATACAACAATAAAGCAAAACTACCTTTAGGAATGGAAAGGCTGAATTTGTTTTTACTTTAATGTGAAACTCCTCCTCCCCATGATCTAAATAGCATGCGATACACATGATCGGTGACATTTCAGAGGCCAGGATATGCAGAGGAAGAACTTAGCTATTTAAATATACTGTGTTAATTGCTGTCTCCAAAGAGATTAGGTTAAACTAATTGGTACATAAAAATGCCTTTAGAGACTCAGGAAATCTCAGCTCTACTTTCCAACTAGTAGAACAAGGACGCATTAACAAGATAGATTTAAATTGGAGAGCTGCAAGTTCCTTCACAAGATAATGGATCATACGGCAAGGGGCAAGGCAACATCACCACCAAAGGCACCCCGGAAATATTGAGGGGGTGGGAGGGAGGGTGACTGCTAACCACAGAAACTGCCCCAGCATCCACATAACCTGTGAATGACAGTCAACAACGAAGGGTTTCAGAACAATGAAATCAAACAAAGAAACATGACCACCGGTTGTTTATGAAGGCTTGTTTTCTCAAAGGATTACCATCTAGCTAAAAATCAAGCAGGTAGAGAAGATTTTACCTTTTTAAGGTCATTCAGGTTAAGTTATTTCTACACACAGGATTGTAAGACATGTAGTACGAGTAAATTAACACCCATCAGGGCTGAAAAAGGTGCCTCTTGTCTGCCTCCGATTTACTCGCCTTCTATTACTACTGACTTCAAGTCACTGAGCAGATGTTGAATATATTTCAACAACATTTACTTACTGGTTGCATTTAGGTATGTAGTCAAGTAATTTTTTTTAAATGGTTATTTATTTTTGAGAGAGACAGAATGCAAGCAGGGGAGGGGCAGAGAGAGAAGGAGACACAGAATCCGAAGCAGGCTCCAGGCTCTGAGCTGTCAGCACAGAGCCTGACACGAGGTTCGAAACCATGAACCTAGAAATCATGACTTTAGCCAAAGCCGGATGGCTCAACTGACTGACCCACACAGGCCCCCCGTGTAGTCATGTAATTTTTGTCTCAAGTATCAAATGGACCCTTTCTCTTGTTTCCCCACAGTTCAGCAGGAAGCAGGTTACAACTTCACGGAGTCTCACTGTCATTTTGGGAACACTGGGAAGGAAGAACCACATGCTGAATACCTCAGAATTCCTACTGCACATGCCCAGAACGTATCCTTGGTCTTTAAGAAGGCTAGTTTGCTCCCAATTTCCCTGTGTAGCCATTGCTGTTAATGCACTGGAAATATCCTGAAATCCTCAAAGGAAATTCTGGTATTAGAGAGATAAAAGCTTGGGGCGCCTGGGTAGCTCAGTCAATTAATCATCCGACTTTGGTTCAGGTCATGATCTCCCGGTCATGAGTTCAAGACTTGCGTTGGGCTCTGTGCGGACAGCTCAGACAGAGCCTGGAGGCTGCTTTGGATTCTGTGTCTCCCTCTGTCTCTGACCCTCCCCTGCTCATGGTCTGTCTCTCTCTCAAAAATAAATAAACATTAAAAAAAATTAATAATTAAAAAAAGAGAGAGAGAAATAAAAGACTTTTACCACACCTCAGCTTACCCAGGATTGGCCACTCCTTGGATGACATCTATTTCTTTCAGGAGAAACCATAACCTCAACAAAGGTATGCGATTTGGCCATATGTCCTTTAAAATGAAATCGACCAAGAATCAATCACCAACCAAGGGTCAGACTCCATTATATCAGCACAGCGCACGGACCATTAGTTATCCAGTATATATCAGACTGCAGATCTTGGCTGTTTGTTTTTCAATCTCACCACATCTAGGATTCCAAAACTCCTGGGGTTCAACCTTACAGCATAGTCTACTATTTAAAAGTTTAAAAGAGTGTGGAGAACGTATGCCAAATTTTAGTAGTGGTTTCGTCTGGCTGGTGGATTACAGGTAGCTTTTCTTTCTTTTTTTTTTACACATCTCTATTTTATGATATTTCTACAAGCCATTTTGGATGTAATAAAAATGTTAAAAGAAAGTGTCAAGAAGAAAAATGTTCTCTTGGCTTTGTATAGGACCTTGCCTTAGTCTGGAGAGAGTTGATGCTGGAAAGGGAGAATGGCTAGTTAAAAGTAGGAAAAGAATGGGGACCCGAACTAGGACAGTAGAGGTGAAAAGATATTCAAGCGGCAGAACTGACAGGAGTAGGCAACAGGGTACAAAAATGGTAGTGAATGTTTAAAGATGACCCTCAGGTTTCTGGCTTAAGAGAGTTAGTGAATGGTGCTACCCAGGTAGGAGAGGCAACAAGTTACCGTGTGATAGGAAAGATGGGGGGTTCAGTTGCAGACCTGTGGAGTCTCTGAGGTAGCTAGGGGACCGTCAGGCAGAGATTACTAGCAAAAAGTTGGATTTGGAGCCCAGGAGAAACGCTGAAGAGAGGGTCAGGCTACGAAGTTGTTGCTGAGGTGAGGGCAAAAGTCACTGTTCTAGATGAGATCGTTGGAGAGAATGTGCAGAGAACAAAAGGCAGCTGGGAAGTACCCCTGTTCAAGGCGTGAACAGAAGACGAAGAGCCCGAGGAAAAGTTTTCCAAGAAGGAAAGAGCAACCCAGAAGAATGGGGCCACAGAAATGAGGGGGATGATGGCAGTCCCTCTCAGTGACCACACACTTCCTGTGGGCCAGCTGCTGCGTTTCACCCCATTTGGCAACCCGGCAACCCTACATGGATGACATGACCTTGCTCCTTTAGAAAGAACTTGTGGGGTATCTGGGTGGGTTAAGTGGGTTAAGTGTCGGACTTTAGCTCAGGTAACGATCTCATCGTTCATGAGCTCAAGCCCTTGCTGACAGCTCAGAGCCTGGAGCCTGCTTTGGATTCTGTCTCTCTCTCTCTCTCTCTCTCTCTCTCTGCCCCTCTCCCACTTGTGCACCCACGTGCTCTCTCTCCCTCTCAAAAATAAATAAACCAAAAAAAAAAAAAAACATTAAAAAAAAGAAGGCAACTTGTTACACCCAGAAGACAAGAAGTTTCCCCAGAGTCACGCAAGCCATAAAGGCAGAAGCCAAGGGCACCTGGGTGGCTCACTCGGCTAAGCGTCCAACTTGGGCTCAGGTCATGATCTTACAGTTCACAAGTTCAAGCCCCACATCAGGCTCTGGCTAGCTCAGAGCCTGGAGCCTGCTTCTGATTCTGTGTTTCCCTCTCTCTCTGCACCACCCCCCCAACTTGTGCTCTCTCTCTCTCTCTCTCTCTCAAAAATAAAAACATTTAAAAAATTTTTAAATAATAATAATAATAATAGACAGAATCCAAACTTGGGCCTTCTGACTTTGAAGTCTTTCCTCAGTGTCGTGCTGCTTTATTAGAATGTGTGGTAAATCAATCACTCAGGCGGCCTCTACCAAGATGGAATCTAGAATCTAGAATCACAGTTCTTCAACGATAGGAGGGATGGCTAGTCGGGTTTTCCTGGTACAGCTGCATCAACTACCCCGGGAGCCCCCTCTTTCATATCCAGCAGTTTTCTGTAGCTCTGAGACCAATGCCCTGTTGTCTGTTGGTACTCATACCCTACAAATTGTTAAGTGGGTTGAATATTACCCCTGCAAATAACTGAGGGAACTAGGTAACGGTACTGACGTACGTGTTGAACACTCATGGGGCACGCCGCTGATTTCCTAAAAAAAAATTTATCTTTTGAGGAAAATAGCTGCACTTTCTTATTTAAAAAGCAAGACTAATCAAAAGATGAAATTATAAACAATACTTTTAGAGATCAATAACAATCGTTTAAACAGCCAAAGAAATATGTGAGATTTTGATGTATCAAGTAATTCCAGGATGTTCCACTTGAACAGAATAGAGTAAACATTTGCCAATGGATTAACAAGAGAGCACCCGTTAGAAATCATACAACTGTGGGACAAAAAGAAGCCACGACATAGACTCATAGATAGTTTATGGGCCACGGAAAAAAATTAATAAAATATTATGGTGGAAATAAAAAAGTTCAAGGGCACAGGTGACCATACCTAGTTTCTTAGGCATTTACTAAATGCCTCTGTGACTGGCAGATTCAGATGCAAGAAAAAAACTCGGGGATAAAGAAGATGTGGTATATATATACAACGGAGTATTACTCTGCAACAAAAAGAATGAAATATTGCCATTTGCAACAACGTGGATGGAACCGAGGGTATTTTTTTTTAACGTTTATTTACTTTTGAGAGAGGGAGAGAGACAGAATGCAAGCAGGAGAGGGGCAGTGAGAGAGGGGGACACAGATCTGAAGCAGGTTGCAGGCTCTGAGCTATCAGTACAGAGCCCGACGCGGGGCTCGAACCCACAAACCGTAAGATGATGACCCGAGCCCAAGTCGGATGTTTTAACCAACTGAGCCACCCAGGCGCTCTGGAACTAGAGGGTATTATGCTAAGCAAAATTAGTCAGAGAAAGACAAATATCATACGACTTCACTCATATGTGGAATGTAAGATACAAAACAGATGAACATAAGGGAAGGGAAGCAAAAATAATACAAAAACAGGGAGGGGGACAAAACATAAGAGGCTCTTAAATATAGAGAACACACTGAGGGTTGCTGGGTGGGGGGGATGGGTTAAATGGGTAAGGGGCATTAAGGAAGACACTCGTCGGGATGAGCACTGGCTGTTATACATAGGGGATGAACCACTGGAATCTACTCCTGAAATCATTGTTGCACTCAATGCTAACTTGGGTGTAAGTTAAAAAAATTTAAAAAAAATTAAAAAAAAAAGAAAAAAATTCGGAAGCTCTACTTCTCTTAAGAGACAGTAAATTTCAACATGCAATACAATGGCACGAAAGTACAATAGCTGAATCCAACCTACTTAATTATTTTGCCCCCTCCAACAGGATCACCATAGCAGTTTTTCTTTCTTGAGTACTCAGTGAGATTGATCTGGGTACTCCAGATTTAAAATTATGAAAAGATTTCACTGACTTCACCAACACTACAGTGAAGCGAGTGAAGGATTGATCGGGAATCCCCATTTCCTGGCTCGCTTAGTCCCTTCCTGTAACTGCACATCACAGTTCTTTAAAGAAATGAAACGATTAGCCCGGGAACTGGGACCCCAAACAAACGTAAGTATATGTCGTGGCTAATGAAGATATACAAGATCCAGAACAGATCCTCACCCCAGGGATATAGGAATACCAAAGAAACTCGGTTCCTACTCTTGATATAGTGTTCTTGCTTTTTTTCAAGATTGTGTGTGTGTGTGTGTGTATGTGTGTGTGTGTGTGTTATAGCGTTTAATATTAAAGAGTCGAAAGAAAGTATTAAGTAAAAATAAAAAAGCCAACTCGAAACAAATGAGTTCAGAGATGGAAGAATAAGGGATGATAGAGAGTACTTTTGTCAGTCATGTGAGAGCAAAAGGGCACGTATACGCCAGGGATAGAAACATATTTAGCTGCCATGAGTTTCTAATAAAATATGGAGAGATATTTGGTAGAATCTGACAGATTAGATCAGATTAGATTAGATATACATGTTTTTGTTTGTGTTTTGAACTTGGTTTTTTCTTTTTTTTTTTTTTCAATATATGAAGTTTATCGTCAAATTGGTTTCCATACAACACCCAGTGCTCATCCCAAAAGAACTTGGTTTTTTCTTAAGTTCATTTCTTTATTTTCAAGAGAGAGAGAGAGCCAGCAGGGAGGTGGCCGTCAGCATGGAGCCTGACGCGGAGCCCGATCCCATGAACCATGAGATCACGATCTGAGACTAAACCAAGAGTCGGACGCTTAACCAACTGAGCCATCCAGGTGCCCCTGTGTTTTGAAATTTAAGGTAAAAATTAAAAATGGCCTGGGGAGGGGGAAAGAGGCGCCTGGGTGGCTCAGTCAGTTAAGTGTCCAACTTCGGCTCAGGTCATGATCTCAAGGTTTGTGAGTTTGAGCCCCGCGTCGGGCTCTGTGCTGACAGCTCACAGCCTGGATCCTGCTTCGGATTCTGTGTCTCCCTCTCTCTCTGCCCCTCCCCAGCTTTAACTCTCTCTCTCTCTCTCTCTCTTTCTCAAAAATAAATAAACACTAAAAAAATTTTTTTTAAAAAGACGCATTCTTAAGGGAAGACATCACCACAGGGTTTTTTGGAATGCAAGGGATAGTGTAGACTGGTTCACACTGTATCAGTTCTGAACAGAACAGGACAACGAATGTTGCACTTCTAGAATTCTGGAACATTCTTTCTGACTCTAAGATCTCTCCTCTGTGGTGTTGTTCTTGGCTGGCTCTACTCACGCCACAAGAGAATTTGTTAATTTGAAGAACCTCTTGCCATCCCTGGTACAGCTGGAAGAACCCCAGCTCCTTGCTGCCCCCAGTTGTGCTGAGACACGGTACCCCCACCTCTACCACCAACCTCTGAACTCCCGTATGAAGCTACCTAGATTGAAGGCTTCTGGCTTCTGTTGGCTCTCTACTTGTATTATTTTTTTAAGAGCCTTTATTTTTTACAGCAGTTTCAGGTTCACACAAAAATTGAGCAGAAACTACAGAGATTTTCCTCCTCCATCCATGCATACCCTCCCCCACTACGGGCATCCTACACCAGGGTGTTATATTTGTTACAACAAATGAACCTACACTGACACGTCATCATCTCCCAAAGTCCATAGTTTGCAATAGTGTTCATTCTTGGTGTTATACATTCTATGGATCTTGACAAATATATAATGACTCGGGCCCACTGCGCTAGCATTATACAAAATAGTTTCTTTCGCTGCCTGAATTTTGATTAATTCTTAAGTTAGAAACGCTACGAATCAAATTTAATTAATTGAAGAGACACTTGAATAATAAAAACAAATTGCTTAGGTCACTGCCACATGGAACAGAGATGGTTAAACGATATATAAAAAAATGTCTGTTTGCTTAACTCACTACCAAATTATTCTTTGTAGGTAACATAATTGTATAAGGGGGAGGGGGTTACAAGGTCTTAACTAAAGTTCAGCTGCTAGCCAATTGGTCCGTGTAAAGCTGACCACAGACTGTACAGAATGAAAAAAAAAAAAAAAAAAAAGAATGAACCACGGGTGAAAATCAGAAGTACAAATCAGAGTTTAGTGTCTTCTAAGGTCATGGTCTCCCCAAAATACATCACTCAGAGGACCCATGGGAAACTTCACTGATCAGTAGACACTTCACTGAAACCGCACTTTCCCTGTTCAGCCTACACTTCACAACACATAGCCACTTGTCTTCTCATTACGGGTTGAGCTTTTCATTCACTGTTTCCTGATCTCTGAACCTGAGAATTTTCTCTGCTTCCCAGATGCCTTGCTCATTCGGTGCTTCTCTGAGGCTACTCCCTTCACCTGAGATGCCCGGATCACCAGACATACAAACCTCAACTTCATCTCCTGTAGCTGGGGTTAATAATATTTGCTTTCAGATGTGTGTGTTGAAGCATTAAACAACACGTGTCCCTATTTCCTAACATAGAAGTCATTCATAAACAGTGAATAGTTTTCTTATCTTCTGGACTTCTAAATTTACCTATAATTGTTTTTGACAAATATTACAAATCTTAATGTGTATTTTCCCCTACTGTTAGATTGTAAGTTTCCTGAGGCCAGGATCTGCTTTGCTCATCTTGGCGTCCCCTTAAAACAAAGCAACTTTAGGGGTGCCTGGGTGGCTCAGTTAGTTAGGCGTCCGACTCTTGGTTTCAGTTCAGGTCATGATCTTATGGTTTGTGAGATTGAGCCCCACGTCGGACTGCACACTCACAGGACAGAGCCTGCTTGGGATTCTCTCCGTGTCTGTCTGTCTGTCTGTCTCTCTCTCTCTGTCCCTCCCCCACTCACATGCACATGCTCTCTCTCTCTCTTTTAAAATAAATAAACTTTTAAAAAATAGCAAGTTTAACCACAAAACAAATGTATAAACATGACATTTAGGGACTGTTAGAGTATCAATTCTATCTGTAGTACAGACAAGTGAACCAACTTCCCTAGGACAGAGAATGTGCTAATTACTTATTAACTTGACTCAAACCTAGTGTCTTGTTCATACTAAGAATAATTTCCCACAAGGTCCTGATAATCCAAGTTCACAACACAGCACTAAATGCAATTACTGATCCAAGGATGATGAACCCCAGAAATCTCCAAGCTAATGGAAGATTAGGTTGTCAAAGTCATGAACTGCTTTAAATTTCCTTTCTCTCCCTCACAAAGAGATGTGGCTGAAGTTCATTCACAGCTACCAGTCTGTGAGGGGGTAGTGGTGTGCCGGAAAGAGGCAAAGGCTCGGAATCTGACAACCTAAATTCCAGTTGTGGGGCGTGAACTCATGAACCAGGAGATCATGACCTGAGTGGAAATCAAAAGTCAGTTGCTTAATGGACTGAGCCACCCAGGTGCCCCTGTTGTTCTTTCTTTAAATATTCCTTTCAATAAAATAACGTGATGTCTGGGACTTGCTTTAGAACAGAGATGGGGCAGAAGGTACAGGATAAGACGGGAAGCAGGCTGGCCACATGTTAATGATTGCCAATGCTGGGGGATAGATACATGAGTGTCCTAAAAGATCCCATCGCAAAAAACTGGAATTAGGCAACGGCACACCGATTAAGAATGAACTTTAATGTAATTTGAGAAACAAACCTTAGCTTCTGGAGTGCTGCAGAAGATCATTTTAGAAAGTCAGAGAAGCTTTTGAAAACCTGATGAAATGTACATACAAAAAAACATTGTGCAGCCTTCTTTTAGAGGGATCTCCAGAATCCTGCAGTTCAGCCAAAGATGCCCGTTGGACTCTGGTCCCTAAATTGCCATGGATTCCGGTCAAGGTCCCTGTTTTGGTAAGCCAATCTTTTTATTTTAGAGTAAAACACTGCAGTTCTGGGAGACCTTTGGTCCAATGCCCGCATATGAGCCCAGGGACCCTGATATTCACCAGACAGTTCTTTCCCGTCTCTCTTAGGGAGAGAAAAAAATGGAATTAACAGGCTATGACTACTCTTGAGCAACTTACCACAAGGCTCTGCAAGCTGTTTCCCAAAAGACAAATATTGCAGCAAGGGAAGCATATCTTATGTTTGCAAAATACCTATAAGAATTTTCTCTCATTCTAAAATGTGTTCGCCCTTGCCAGTTAGGGTAGTTTTTAGAGACAATCTGCCCCGTGGACATGCCTCCAATGGGGAGAGAGCCGGGCTAAATGTTTTCTCAATGACATTTTTTATCTACAGGAGGTGGTAAGGGCAGAACACTGTTGCCCTTTGGAATAGAAATGCACTCAGGGTCATAGACCCCAGCTGGTATTGCAGGCAAATTCCTTTGTATCCTCTTTCGCCCAAGTAAGTAAGAGTGGAGGATTGTCCCAAGACTTTATGAGGAAATATCTCATTTATAAATGCTCAAAACCAATGAGAGTAATATCTAGATATTGCTTAACACGGTTTTGGGCAGAAAACCAAGGGGATAGTAGAAAAACCTTTTGACTAATCATCGACTTTTGGTGCCCTGAAAGCTCTACTCATTGCTCACCCTAGAGAATTGAAAGTATGCTTTTGGCAAGGTCTAAAGCAAATATGTTTAAAGGTCAGATTACTCTGCCAAAGCATACACATAATCGATGCATGCATTGATCTTCATCCTACATTCTGTGCTTCTTGAATTGTGTTAATGCAAGTGAAATGAAAACAGAAGCCAAAAATACCATGACTTGCCAAATACGGTGGAGTTTCATTATACTCAAATTAATTTATGTGGCTGTATCCAGGGAATTTAACTAGAAGCCTTTGGTGTGGGGCACAAATGGGAAGAGAAGGACACAAAAGCAAATGGGTGGCAAGGAGAAGGAGAAGGGGGAGAAGGATGAGGAGAAAGAGAACAATTTAAGTAGCACACTTAAGTGATCACTCCCAGTGGCTGCATGAGTGTGTGCCCAAGGTCAAATGGCACCTAAGGAGCCACTTGACCCATCTGAGGCAATACTCCTGACCTCCAGGACATCCAGGGATTCACAAATAGGTCATTGAAAAACTTAGTTTTCCAAAGGTAACTTTCACTAAGTGTCACCATTAGAACATGCAAAACACTTCGCTGTTTAAATTCAACTTGGGGGCAATATTTTGCACTACTTTCTAAATGGTACCACTCAATGCCAAAATTATATGCCTATTTTTAAATTATTAGGAACTATTTTGCCCCCAATGATAATCAACAAATTTAAAATACCCTTTGACTGTGAATACCATATTTAAAAGGCAACTTCTCTGGGAGCCTGGGTGGCTCAGTCGGTTAAGCGTCCGACTCTTAATTTCAGCTTAGGTCATGATGTCACAGTTCATGAGTTTGAGCCTTGCATCAGGCTCTGTGCTGAGCGTGTGGAACCTGCTTGGGATTCTCTCTCTCTCCCCTCTCTCTGCCCCTACTCTGCTTGCTCACTCTCTCAAACAAATAAACTTGAAAAAAATAATAAAAGGCAACTTCGGAAATTACCGTCGTACAGACCTATACAAATTTTGGAATACCAGTCAAGAAACAAACTCCTTTGGTGTGAGAAACACACTCATAGTTCCCAAATAAAAGCATGCATGGACATCTTCATTGGTCCTTTGGTTTTTCTTGAATTATTATGGGAGAGGAGGGAGACAAAAAGTTGGTCATAAGGTCCATTTTCTCTCTATCCTGATTAACATGTTTTAATTATATTTTAATTGAAAACAACAATGGCATTTTGAGGAACCAGTGGCCCATCTAGTATATCTAGTATATTGTCCAGATTGGACAATCAGAGTGCATCCTTTTTAACATTCCCTTCTATATGTCAAAAAGTAATAATCATGCAATAATCAGTAATAATCATCATTTTCTTGATTTGTTCTTTAGTTTTCAAATAAATAACTTATGATGAAATATTTTTCATTTCAAATTTAAAAAGATGTCATTCAGGGGCGCCTGGGTGACTCAGTAGGTTGAGCGTCCGACTTCGGCTCAGGTCATGATCTCGCGGTCTGGGGGTTCAAGCCCCGCGTTGGGTTCTGTGCGGACAGCTCAGAGCCCGGAGCCTGCTTCGGATTCTGTGTCTCCCTCTCTCTCTGCCCCTCCCCTCCTCATGCTCTGTCTCTCTCTCTGTGTCAAAAATAAATAAACATAAAAAAAAAAAGATGTCATTCAAATTCAATAAAGTATTTCATGTGTGAACTAAAACGCACACTTAACTCAAAATATTTCACCTCGGCACTTCATGCTCTTTTCCACGATTTTAAAATCTTAATGCGAGTAGGAACACTACAGGCTCACAGAGAATGACAGATCTGAAGGATCTGATTGTGAGGAGAGCTCATTTCTTGTCCTCACAATGCCTGTGCTATCGTCGTGGGTTTCAAGCATACCGTTAAATGAGGAATGTGGAACGTCACAGGGCTTGGAAAAGGCCTTTCAAGTTAGTTCCAGAGATGCTAAGCCTCCATGAATTTATTCTCTGAATGAAAACCCATGGAGAGCCCTCTGAATAACCGGAGGCTCTCCAAATTAACTTCCAGTTACAATACAGTGTCGATTGAAGGATACGAAACGAAAAATGTGTTCATTTGAAGCTCGCGCCGCAACAGACTCAACTCAATCGTGCAAAATTGATTTGGGGGGAGAGGCACATTTTATTACTGATATTGCTTACAAGTGCCAGCACACGATGAGTTTTTTTTAAAAGAATCACATCGACTCTTTGTCACTTTGATGATTGTTTTTGAATTCTCTACATCAGGGTACCCCTTTATTGCCTGCATCCAGAGCTGACCACCCTCACCTTTTCTCCCTTGGTACATCACTTTGAAGATTACTCTGTATCTAAAAAACTTAACTTCTTTCACAATAACTTAACGGCTTTTCACAATTTTACGGTAATTCATAAGGTGACTACGAGGTACTAATGCCTGCTTGCTCTTTTTTTTTTTTTTTTTTTTTTTGAGAGAGAGAGAGAGAGAGAAAGAGCGAGCCTGAGCAGGGGAGGGGCAGAGAGAGGGAGAGAGAATCCCAAGCAGAATTTACACTGCCAGTGCAGAGCCTGTTGTGGGGCTCAAACCCACGAACTGTGAGATCATGACCTGAGACAAAATCAGAGTCAGATGCCTAACCAACCGGGCCACCCAGGTACCCCACCTGCTTGCTCTTTGGTATAAATAAGTAGCCCTGAGGAAATGTTTCAGGCAGGCCTCCTTATATGTCACTGTGCATTTTTCAGTCCTGTTCATCCAACCTGGCCTAATAATCCCCCTGTCTCAGGCTACTTCTGTTCTCCTATTGGACATATTAGGGACACCAATGTGCTCAGACACATACGACATCATTCCCACCATAAAGGAGCTGGATGTGTCGTGAGGTGGTCCCTGCCATCTTCTAAGACAATCAGGAGTGGAGGCGATAGGTAAGGACCAGGAGAAAGATGGATTGTTTTTCCTCCTGTGGACCCACGACCTTAAAAAGGCGTTGGAGAGGACCACAAAGGGCACTGTTCCCCTCATTCTGACTATAAGATACTTAGGGAAAGAGGAAATAAATAGCCCTGACTAGAGAGGGTCTCAGTGGAGTCAAGAAAGTGAAGAAAACAGTACAAGACAGTTGGAGGCAGAAGGGGATGTGCTTGTTGCTCACGGAACAGGAGCTCTGGAAAGCGCCGGAAGGGCTGGCAGGCTTGTGGAAGGGCAGTTGGATGAGGGAAGATGTTTGGGGCAGTGAGGGATGAGAGAAGGCTAGTGATAGAGATGAGGGAATATAGGAACTGCACCCCAGGCCAAGGCCAATGGGAACAGGCTATAAAGCCCTGGGTAAATCCCCAACAGAGGGCACCTGCAAAGGGACTCCTTGGGCCCACCTAGAAGAAAGCCTCAGTGATGCCCTGTTTGGCAGTTTCCTTTTTGGGGGCTGGCGGGTGTAGGCAACCCCAGAGAGGGGCAGGTCTGGAAGCCTAGAAGCAAGAATGAGCCAACAGGAGCCCTAAGACTCTTCACTTGCTTTGCAATTCTGGGACATGGGCTAAGCATACAAGTTCTACTTCTCTTACTCTTGAAGCCCGTTGAAATAGTATCTTCTGTGAGGTGCCTGGAAATCTTTCAATTCAACAAGTCTCTCCAAGCGGTTTTTATCGCTAGGGAAATTAGGAAACACTGCCCGGAGACAATAACACATCCACCGGTGTGCAGGGCACCGTTCTAAGAACTTCCACGTTTGCTCATTGACTCCTAACCACAACGGCCTGGAGTGTGGTCTTCTTTTCACAGACTACCTGCCCCTCTTCACCAATCCGTGGTGGGTGGCTGTTCCCACTTGAATCTCAGGGCAATCTCATTTCACATATCCACCCTCTCTCGGGGAAGATTCTGAATTCTCCAACGCCTGCCTTGAGATTAAGCACCCGTTTGCAGTTTGCAGATCTCTTTCTTTCGCAAAGCACATCGTTAGGTTCGTTGCGTTACAGAGGGGCTCCAGATGTATTGTTGTTTCTAAGAAATCAGAGCCATTCCGCTTTTTGTCCCAGTGCCTTGGGCAGCGTCAGCGCCTACCTTGATCTTGAAGATGTGGAGACAGAAGTTGGCAGTAAACCGGCTTTGAAAGCAGAGACCTTTTGAGTAACTCTGGCTGAGAGTCAGAGTCCTGCAGAAATTGAACCGGGAAAAGGAAAACAGAAAGATCATCTGGTTTGGCTGGCCCACCTGGCACCGGATGCTGGCCAGGAAAGAGAATTTCAGGGCAGAAGACAAAGGTAATAGATATTTCCCGTCTCCTGTCACACCCTTCTCCCACACACTTACCCACTCTGAGCAGCTTCCCAGAGACTAATAGTTTCCAGTTTACTAAAAGCCTATACTCATCTTTCCTTTTCTAATTCCTTTTACACTTGCCTGTACGTCACAATCTTCACATTTTAGGCCTCTCTGGTCTCTGATTAGTCAATAGCACAAAAGCTAACACTTCCATTCATCTCAAACCTTGAGACGATTACCGCAAATGGGAACGCTAACCATTTTTCTCATCAACAATTATCCCAACTCCTTCAGCATGAAGGTGCCTTTTTTTTTGTTGTTTTTTTTTTTTTGCTCTGTAATTCAGACTCTCTTTCTTGAAACTCAAAACATGCATGAAGCACCTACCACTATTCTTCACGGTTTTCCTTTTTTTTCCTTTTAAAAAAAAAAATTCATTCAGGTTTTTGTTTGTTTGTTTGTTTGTGTAATCCTAACAAACCGGAAGGGGGGGGGAGGAAGACATCCATACCTCTATTTTTTTTTTTCTCCAGATAAAACTGAAAAAACAGATGATGAGGTTAGTAATTTGCCTGAAATCGTGCGGCTGGTAGGAGAAAGAAGCAGGATCGGAGCTACGTCTGACTTCAGTCTGTGCTCTCTCCACCATATTGGGACACTCAGCGTGCAAGCTGTTATGTTCATTGCTCTGCATGTTTATCTGTTATCTCCTCAAATAGATGAAAACCATGTTCGCAGAAAACACGGAGTGCTTCCTTGTACTGGCGCTGTGCTGGGCACTCGGTTGGAATGACATAAAATGAAGCGACTGCTTCTCTCATTGGTCAAGCCAACCTCTCTAAATCGGCTGCTGAAAGCTTCAAATCAAAAAGCTCCTGAACCAAAGTGACTCTTCAGAATTTATAGCAGAGTCACAAACCGTTTGGTGACATCGCCTGAATGTTGGACTACTGCTTAGACCATCTCAACATCCCTCGTTGTTGGGGATCCCACACCCCGTGCGACCTCCTTGCGTGACACCTCTCCACTCTGTAGTCACTTGACTTCAGCGATCTAGGAGCTGTGTTCTTAGCAACAATTATCTTGGATCATTCAACAGGGGAGAAGGCTTACCTTGCTCCCTCCATTGAAAACCCCTCACCTGGAACTGTAAAATGTTCTGTCAGGACGTCATTTGTAAATATTTAATGGTCTGTGTGTTCTGTTTACTGGTTTGCATGCCCAGTAATAACAGTTCTGTGCAGAAACTTAACTATCGAGTGGATGAGATGGCATGATTTGTAGATCTTTTTCCGGAACTTCTGACGGAGGAACAAATAGAGAGTAAAGATCATCTTTCGTCTAAGAAAGGAAGGTCTGGGTGTTGGGGGGGAGTTTAAATTCTGTTTGCTCAGGGTGCCTGGGTGGCTCAGTTGGTTAATGTCTGACTCTTGATCTCTGCTCGGGTCATGAGGTCATGACCTCATGGTTCGTAAGTTTGAGCCTCGCATTGGGCCCTTCACTAACAGCACAGAGCCTGCTTGGGATTCTCTGTCTCCTCTCTCTCTGCCCCTCCCTTGCTCATTCTCTCTCTCTCTTTCTCTCTCTCTCTTTCTTCCTCTTTCTCAAAAATAGACTTTAAAAATTAATTAATTAATTAATTCTCTGTTTGCCCAGCCACCAGTTTCTAGACCTTCAACCTGACTCTACCAACTTCTCTCCATTGCCCTTGACCCCTCCCCAATTTGCTCTGTCATCCTTTCTGGCCTTGACTATTGCAATAACCCCTCAACTCTTGATTACTGCAGTTTTTTTCTCTAGTCAACACAGAGATATTTTTAGACAGTAAATCGAATATTTTGTTTGTTGGTTTGTTTACGCGCCTGTTTAAAATCCTTCCATTTCTTTCCAGTTTCTGTAGAACAAAGTCCAAACTCCTCACCATCGCCTACAAGACACTCCAAGGCCTGGCCCCTGCCCCTGTCTCCAACCTCATCTAGGACGTCAGTACCTGAATGTCTGTTGAGTGAATGAACGAGTGACACTTTTTCTTAAATGTTCCAACATATGCCACCTGCACAAAAATCATAGTGCTAGAACATAACAAACTTATTGTCGTGTGTTCACTTGGACAGAAGCTACTTGGTAAATGTTACAGGTGAACATGTCTATTACCAGTGTTATCTCTGCCATGTTCACGAAAAGAAAGCTCAGAGCCAGTGGCCCCCAGGTGGGGGCCACGGAGGCTTCTCGGGGTGCAGAGCAACCCGCGGGCCCCAGGCCCCTGGCCAAACCCGCTCTCGCGCCCCAGCTCGGGAGGGCCTTCCTGCACCTGGAAGCAGCCCCGCGTCGCAGTGACGCCAGATGGGGTGTCGTGGTGGCTTCTTGGAGGTGCGACCCGGCACTTTGAGGGGAGGAGCTTCATACTGGTGGGGGCCAAGATGCTGCAGGTGCCAGAGCGCCCTCACCGAGCACTACCGGGGCCTGCAGGGGAAGCCCTTCCACCCAGCCCTCATCAGCTACGTCATCAGCCACGTGAGCTCCGGCCCCATGATGGCCGTGGTCTGGACAGGCCCCAGCGTGGTCTACACCTCAAAGCCCTGGAAGGACACACCGATTCAGCTGAGGCTGTCCCATCACCAACAGGGAGGACTTCGGGGTCCGCATCAGCAGGAACGTCATCCACACCAGTGACTCCGTGGAGGGGGCCCAGAGGGACAGCCAGCTGTGGTTCCAGGGCTGTGAGCTGGTGGACTGGAAAGCCACCAGAGAAGCAGCTAAGGCCACCAGAACAGTCAGGCTGCCCTCAGCCACCTCAACAGCCACTCAGGATCAACTACCTCTGTCGTAAGAACTTGAGCCCACACCCGTGCTCTGCCCATCTGTCCCAGACCACCTCCCTGTCCACCTTCCACCCCACCCCAGCCCAGAGGGGTTGAGCAACCAACTTGATTTATATGCCTTTTAGTATGCTGAGCCAGCAAGAGATTGGACCAAATCCTCTCTGTACCAAAGTGCCAGACAACCCTCGGGATGTCTCCGAAAGTGTGTAGTGTGACCTCCCTTCCCCCGGGGGGAACGTTAAATGCAAAGTCGTCAGAGTTTGAAAGTAGAGATAAAGCTTACTCTCTCACAAAAAGAAAAAGAGAAAGAAAAAAAGAAAGTTCAGCTTGACTCCAACCCTATCTCCGCAGGTATTTTGTGAGAGACTTTTACTTTTACCTTTTTGGCTGACAACTAATAAGACAAAATCTTACAATAATATCTATATTATGTTAGCCAAATAGTATATTCTATAGGGTCATCCTATTTGTACTAAGGGTCATCAGTGTTGCCTCGTATCTATTAGTTAAAATCAATCAAGGACCAGTAGCTGTTCTGGTGATGACAGATTTGATTGTCAATCACTATATCAACTGGAGGGTCTTTTTTAAAATGTCTTTATTTATTTTTGAGGGAGAGGGAGAGAGGGAGGGGCAGAGAGAATGGAGGACAAAATGGGTTCTGTGCTGACAGAAGCGAGCCCGATGTGGGGTTCGAACTCACAAACCCGTGAGATCATGACCTGAGGCTAAGTCGGATGCTTTACCAACTGAGCAACCCAGGTGCCCCTGGAGTGTCTTTAAAATTCATACAAAACATATTTTTTAAAGGCTCTCTTTTGGAATTTAAGTAAACAACCATTGTTGACCATTTGGGGAAGCTCACCACCCTTTTGTTCTAGTAACAACACCTAATGAACACAATAGCCAGGAATGAGTGAAATTTAAAGACTGAGAAGTGTCATACGGGTATGATCTGTGACTAGTTAACAAACATCACTCAGTTAATGGATTTCACATGGGTGATGGGCAGGTTTATTAATATGCTGATTCTATTCTGGGAATCCTTATTAGAAGACACGGCTTTCATCTTTAAGATGTCAAACGTGCTTCCAATGGATGAATTATCATGATACAAAAATAGACTGCAGATAAAGCCCTCAATTTCACCACGAATGCAGAAATCCAGATTGTTACTTTTTAGAAAGGTAGGGGACTTCAAATAAAGACATAAAATTGGTTGGAAAACACGGGCTACTTTTCTAGATTATGATTTTCTTAGCCATCACTTACTTAACAAATATTTATTTACAGGGGGTCAGGCAGGTAAAAGACCTATCGGGGTTCTAAGAGTAGACTCTTCAAATCATGCTTAAAGGCTCAAAGTGAGTACTTACTTAAATAGGCCAGGGATACAGTTTCATGACCCAGTAAGAGGTATGGTCCACAATATCTATCCTTCATCTCATTTTGCCTATTGGAGGAGCCCAAATCTCACGGTAGCCTATTCAGCCGGAAAATCCACTTCTGTGTATGCTGTAAACCAACTAGGTTATCTCTCAAAGGCAAATGAAAAAAAAAAAAAAAACACGTAGAGTCATATTTCCCAGAGATCTTTAATCTAAGTCCAAATGTTTAAATATTTTAACATAATTAGAAAGGATCATTTAGTTCCTTGCTTTCAAAATATGATCTTTTATATCTAGATCTGAATGACTAACGTGTACAGAATCAGCAAACACGTGCAGAACACCAAGATAAATTTACATTAACAGGTTTTATTGTATTAACTGAAAGCCGTAAGAGCTTCACATGCTCTAATAAGCCCAGGGAATTCATAAGAGCTAACAATGCCAAGAACAAATTAAAAAGAAAGTTCAGATGTCAGACTTAGTTCAAAGAGATCTTTGGAAATGGTTTGTTTTCAAGTTGAAAATTTTCTGACTTGAAAATGAATCTTACCAGGGTGCCTGGGTGGCTCAGTCGGTTAAGCGTCCGACTTCAGCTCAGGTCATGATCTCGCGGTTTGTGAGTTTGAGCCCCGCGTCGGGCTCTGTGCTGACAGCTGGGAGCCTGGAGCCTGCTTCAGATTCTGTGTCTCCCCCTCTCTCTCTGCCCCTCCCCACTTGGACTCTGTCTCTCTAAAAAAAGAAAGAAAGAAAGAAAGAAAGAAAGAAAGAAAGAAAGAAAGAAAGAAAGAAGAAAGAAAGAGAAAACAAGAAGAAACATTGAAAAAATTTTAAAACAGAAAAGAAGTCTTACCATTATTTCAAGAGAATTTGTAAAAATAATAAGGAAAGGTCTAGAAAAAAAAAAAAAGCTAAAGCCTAATGCTAACTCTTTAAAAAAAAAATCAAATGAAGAAATAAAAAAGTGGAATATATTCTATACAGCATAAGAACCTGGGGCACAAATTAAGCATTCTTAAAAATTGAGGCATGGACCGCTCAAATAGGATACTCTCTGACATAGGGGTAAATTGCTCTGATATATTTGCTTTACCTCACAGGGTCACAACACAGCTTGGGCATAAAGGAGAAAACCGTGTCAGCAAACTTTCATAACCCTGCAATTTCTCTTCCTTCAAAATGCATTCTCTATGGTATGTCTACGCTCACAGTTTAACATGCCTTTCACACAAATTGCTACGAAGAATTTTTTACTAAGAATTATTTCAAATCCAAAGGAAATAACCCCCACCATGCAAAAGCACTTTTTGTCACTGTTGTTATTCATTATTTTCTTAAAACTCACCAACCTACTTAAATTTTTCTCATGTTTTATCGAAAAACATGTGTAAAGTATATTTCATTTGACTACACACACACACACACACACACACACACACACACACAGTGTAATACATGTCCCCCCATTTCTAGATTTCAGATAACCTAGAAGCATCCGGAGACTTGGCCAGAAAACTTCTCTATAGCCCAATCCTTGCATATTACCAATCTAAAGAAACATTGTGAGATCTCGTTCACTCTTAAGTGCTAAGGTCCATCTTGCATTAATTAGAAATGATTTAACTGCACACCTCCCAACCAAAGACCTGTATCCCAGAAATTTGAAGAATTCCACCACACTAAAATACGTTTGGACTTTATAAAGCATTTTAAAAAAAAAATTTTTAATGTTTATTTTTGAGAGAGACAGAGAGAGCATGAGAGGCAGAGGGGCAGAGAGAGAAGAAGACACAGAATCTGAAGCAGCCTCCAGGCTCTGAGCTATCACCACAGAGCCAGATGTGGGGCTCGAACTCACGGAATGCAAGATCATGACCTGAGCCGAAGTCAGCGGCTTAACCGACTGAGCCACCCAGGCGCCCCTGGACTTTATAAAGCATTTTAAAGCTTTTTAAAATTCAAATCTCAACTTGGAAAATTCAAATCCCTCAAAAAAAATTATTTACTGGGGCACCTGGGTGGCTCAGTCAGTTAAGCATCTGACTCTTGATTTGGGCTCAGGTCACACGATCTCACCGTTCATGGGTTCAAGCCCCAGGTTGGGCTCTGTGCTGACAGTGCTTGAGATTCTCTTTCTCTCCCTCTCTCTCTGTCCCTCCCCACCCCCCTACCTCTCTCTCTGTCAAAGTAAATAAATACACTTTAAAAAAAAAAAGATTATTTACTAATGGTCAATGGCCAATGGAATAATGGTCAACGGTATGCTTGTTAACAACAGTTCTGTAGAAAAGGAGGAGGAGAAGGAGCGGAAGAGGAGGAGGTGGGAGACAATGGCTCTGCCATTGTAGCACTGCCGAATGCCATGGTGTAAATACCCCCACCATGGCTGATTTCCAGCTGTCACTGTGACATTGGCGAAAGCAGATAGATTAGATAGAATTGCAAATGGATGCTCAGTAGTACGCCATTACCTGGTATTTCCACTAGACACATGCAATCGACATGTATAAACTCAAGAGCACGATAATAGTGAAATGAACTAAATTAGTTAAGAAGTAATGACTTGAGTATCATTTGTTTAAAGTTCATTTATTTATTTGAGAGAGAGACAGAGAGAGAGAGAGAGAGAGAATCCCAAGCTGCCAGCACAGAGCCCGATACGGGGCTTGAACTCACGAACCGAAAGATCATGACCTGAGCCGAGACCAAGAGTCGGACGCTTAACCAACTGATCTACCCAGCCGCCTCTCATTTTTGTTTTTCGTTCGATTTCTTTAAGTTTATATAATATTTTAATAATGGCTATTGAACCACCGCCTCACCAAATTCCTGAAAATTGAGCAGCCAGTGAGGGTGGATTCCAGCCCAACTGTGGGATCTCGGCTCTTTCCTTGGCTCTGTTTTATCTTCTTTTTTTCTAATCTCTTAAGCCGAATACTCTATGTCTTTTTATTTTCCTTTTTGGTTTATGAAGACCATTAAGGAATTTAATCATGAGAACAGTTTTGGCTGCATACCATGGCGATTTCTACACATTAATTTTCTCTCTTCACGTATTTCATCAATAGTCTGTTGTTTGTATTATGGACCAAATGCTACTTAGGAACATTTGTGGGTTTTGTTGTTGTTGTTGTTGTTGTTGTTGTTGTTTTATCCATCAGGTTAGATGTGTTTTCTTTAAACTTACTAATTCTGGTTTTACTGCAGGGTGACTTGAGAATGTGGCCACTATCATTTCTAAGGCATACCTTAGACACGCTGCGGTTTCCAGGCCACTGCAATAAAGCGAATATCACAAGAAGTCAGTCAAATGAATTTTTTGCTTTCCCAGCGCAGATAAAATTATGTTTACATTATACTGCAGCCTATTATGTATACAATAGTGTTGTGTCTAAGAAAACAATGTGCATACCTTAATTTAAAAATACTTTATTGTTGGGACGTCTGTGTGGCTCAGTCGGTTAAGTGTCCAACTCCTGGTTTTGGCTCAGGTCATGATCTCACGTTTCTTGAGCTCAGGCCCCCCCATCAGGCTCTGCGCTGACGGTGCAGAGCCTGCTTGAGATTCTCGCTCTCTCCCCGTCTCCGCCCCTACTCTGCTGGTGCTGTCTCTGTCTCTCCCGAAAACTATTGTTAAAAAATGTTGACCATCATCTGAACTTTAAGAGTCATAATCTTTTTGCTGGTGGCTGCTGACCGATCAGGGTGGCGGTCACCGAAGGCTGGGGTGGCTGTGGTGATTTCTTAAAAGCAGACAACGACGTTTGCCACGTCAATAGACTCTTCCTTTCACAAGCGACTTCTCCGTAGCATGCGGTGCTGTTTGATAGCATTTGAACCACAGTAGAGAACTTCTTTCAAAATTGGACTCAGTCCTCTCAAACACTGCCCCTGCCTTATGAACTAAGTTTATGTGATATTCTAAATCTTTTGTTATCGCTTCGACAACCTTCACAGCATCCTCACCGGGGGTAGATCCCATCTCAGGAGATCACTTTCTTGGCTCATCCGTAAGAAGCAGCTACTCATCCGTTAAAGTTTCGTCATGAGATTGTAGCAATTCAGTCCCATCTTCAGGCTCCACTTCTAATTCTAGCTGTCCTGCTGTTTCTGCCCCATCTGCCGTCACTTCCTCCACTCAAGTCTTGAGCCCCTCAACATCATCCCTGGGGGTTAGAACCAACTTCTTCCGAAGTCCTGTTTACCTTGATATTTTGACCTCTTCTCCTGAATCACGAACGTTCCTAATGGCATCCAGCATGGTCGGTCCTTTCCGGAAGGCTTTCAATTGATTTTGCCCAGATCTATCAGAGGAATCATTATCTGTGGCAGCTAGGGATTTATGAAGTGTATTTCTTAAATAATAAGCCTTGAAAGTTGAAATGACTACCTGATCCGCAGGCTGCGGAATAGATGTTGTGTCAGCAGGCATGAAAACAACATTCATCTCATTGTACGTGTCCATCAGAGCCCTGGGACGACCGGGGGCATTGTCACGGAGCAGCCATATTTTGAAAGGAATCTTTATTTTCTGAGCAGTAGATTCAACAGTTGGCTTAAAAATATTCAGGAAACCGTGTCATAAATAGATGTACAATCATCCAGGCTTTGTAGTTCCACTTATAGAGCACAGGCAGAGTAGATTTAGCAGAGTTCTTAAGGACCCTAGGATTTTCAGAATGGTAAGTGAGCATCGGCTTCCGCACGAAGTCACCAGCTGCCTTAGCCCCTGACTAGAGAGTCAGCCTGTCCTTTGAAGCTTTGAAGTCAGGCTTTGACTTCTCCTCTCTAGCTATGAAAGTCCTGGATGGCATCTTCTTCCAGGCTAAGGCTATATTTTCTATATTGGAAATCTGTTATGGACTGTAGCCACCTTCATTAATGATCTATCCTTGCTACGTCTTCTGGATAATTCGCTGCAGCTTCCACATCAGCACTTGCCGCTTCACCTTGCACTTTTGTGTTATGGACACGGCCTCTTTCCTTGCACCTCGGGAACCACCCGCTGCCAGCCTCTGATTTTTCTCCTGCAGCTTCCTCACCTCTCTCAGCCTTCATAGAATGGAAGAGAGTCAGGGCCTCGCTCTGGATGAGGCTTTGGCTTCAGGGAATGTCGTGGCTGGTTTGATCTTCTCTCCAGACCACTCCGACTTTCTCCGCATCAGCAATAAAGCTGCTTCGCTTTCTTATCATTCCTGTGTTCACGGGAAGCACGTTTAATTTCCTTCAAGAACTTCTCCTCTGCGTGCACAACTTGGTTAACCGCTTGGCTCAAGAGGCTTAGCCTTTGGCCTACTTATCAGCTTTTGACATGCCCTCCCCTACGCTTAATCGTTTCTAGCTTTTGATCTAAAGTGAGACCCGTGCAACTCTTCCTTTTCACTTGAACACCTAGAGGCTATTGTAGGGTTATTAACTGGCCCAAGTTCAATATTTTTGCATCTCGGGGAATGGGGAGGTCCAAGCCGAGGGAGAGAGACAAGGCCTGGCTGGTTGGTAGAACAGTTAGAACACACACAGCATTTATCAGTTAACTTTTCGGTCTTATACGGGAGTGGTCTACGGCACCCCAAAACAATTTCAATGGTAACATCAAAGATCACCAATCACAGATCATCATGACAAATACAATAATAATGAAAAATTTGGAAATAGAGCAAGACTTACCAAAACGTGACACGCAGACATGAAATGAGCAAATGCTGTCAGAAAAATGGCCCCATTAGACTTGCTCGATGCAGAATTGCCACGGCCTTCAATTTATAAAAAAAACACAGCAACTGCAAGGCACAAGAAAGGAAGTGCGGTAGACCGAGGTATGCCTGTACTGTTGAAGTCCGTTCAGATTTTATTATTATGGAACGCTTCTGTTAGTAACGCTGACAAAAGTTACAGCTTAGGGAGTGTAATCCAGAGACGTTATATCCTCTTTAAATCTTCTCGAGAATCTGATATAATAGTGTCTTAGCTCAAATACCTATGAAATAAAACTGGAGGCAAAGACTGTATGCAACGCTGCCCAGACTCCCAGGACACGTCCAGTGAGAGCGCGTGGAACCAGTGAGCCTCAGAATAGTCCAGCGGGGAGACAGAAGACAAAGCGATTGTGGATCTTTCTGTTCTGTCTTCCAATCATCAAAGTTCACCCCACTAGACATCAAAATTCTGTGGTAGAATTTGCAAACATGGCCACAATAATTCCAACCGTTCCTGGATACATCCTTGTACGTTTCCCTCTGCAATGTGACTTCGCAGCAACTCCTATCACGAGGACAGGTCTATTTCCACCCCCTGAATCTAGTTTTGGTCGTCTAACTTTCTTTGGCCAAGGGGACGTTAGCAAACAAATAGGATGCTGGGCAGAGACTTGGAAACTGCAGGTGGCTCTAGGGCACGCCCTCTCTTGCTGTCGGGACTCTCTGCCCACCATGTATATAAACCTCAGCTAATTTGCTGGGTGATGAGGGTCACATGCAATTGTCCCAGCTGACATTGAGCCAACTGCCAGACATGGGGGTAAGACCCCCAGACCAACCGGTTTCCAACCATTCTATACTGTCTAGCCAGGGGAGCCAGTGTAGACCCGAATGGCCCAGCCACCCTCAGAATTGTGAGAAAAAGTCTTTGTTATGTAAAGACTTTACATTTCAAGGTGTGTAGCAAAAACCAACTGACGGGCTCTAGCGCGGCAGAAGTTGGGTCATCTGGCCCTTTGGGCCACTGCTGGAGAAGCAAGATCCTGTTTCCTTGGAGTCCAGAAGTGGCGGGAGGAGCCTTGTGGCTTCTGGGGCCCCCATCCAATGTCGCTGGAACCATGAGAGTCTCCCCATAATGAGCGCTGAAGCCACACTGCAGAGGCCGCAGAGGCAGCCAGTGGTGCAAGGAGACGAGACGGTGACAGGGATGTCTGTGAAGCAAGGACCAAAGTCAGAATTTGGAGGGAAGGCCAAGCGATATGGGGAGGTGCATAAGGCGCTCAGAGACCTATTTGTATCTAGCGTGCGTTAAGACTCTTAATTTTAAGGAAATGAAAACGAACTTGAATTAGCCTAAGGGGAAAAAAGGTTAATTTATTGCAAGGATGCAGGAAGGCAGCAAAGCCTTAGAAAGGGGTCAATGTCGGAAATGATAATGTGGGAATTCTCTCTTCCTCTAGTACCCAGATCTCTTAGCACATTTACATCATTCTTTCCTCTTTCTTTTTTTAAAATGTATTTGTTTTGAGATAGAGAGGATGCGAGCAGGGAAGGGTCAGAGAAGGGGAGAGACAGAACCCCAAGCAGGCTCCATGCTGTCAGCGCAGAATCCAAAGTGGGGCTCGAACTCACAAACTGTGAGATCATGACCTGAGCTGAGGTCAACAGTCCGATGCTCAACCGGCCGAGCCACCCAGGCACCCCTATTCTTTTCTCTTTCTGCAATCCAGCTAGCTACCTCTTCTGCTTCCCCGGAACTCTATGGAAGAAATCACACACACAGCCTTAAATTCAAATATTACCATCCCAGGCCCACAAATGTGTCCAATTTCCAGAAGAAAGAACCTGATTAGTGTAGCTTCAGTCAGATGTGTACCCCAGAGTGGTGGGGGTGTAAGGCTTCCCAAGGATTGATCCCTGCAAATGGGGGCAGAGGGAAATTTCCAGAGAAAAGGGTAAGAACTGAGAAAATTGCATTTTACAACATTTGCCCCATTTAAAAGATGAAGAAACCAACCAAACTTCAGGGAGAATAAGGAACTCTCCCTAAGGTCACAGACTACCAGGGGGCAAGGAAAAGATCTTAGCCCAGATCTAATCTCAAACCTCAAGCATTTCCACTTCTAACAGAGCTGTTCCACGGGACTCTATGGAAAAATATCTAAGATACATGTATTTTCTATAATTAGCATGCTTAATTCTTGTTTTTTAATTTTTTTTTAACATTTATTTATTTTTGAGACAGAGAGAGAGCATGAACAGGGGAGGGTCAGAGAAAGAGGGAGACACGGAATCTGAAACAGGCTCCAGGCTCTGAGCTGTCAGCACAGAGCCCAATGCGGGGCTCGAACCCACGGACCGCGAGATCATGACCTGAGCCGAAGTCGGACACCCAACCGACTAAGCCACCCAGGCGCCTCAAGCATGCTTAATTCTATAAGAAAAAGTTGAAATTATATTTTAAGCCCAAGATACATCAAAGAAAAGTACTCCCTTGTTTTACAGTTGACCATCTTTAACACATCAAATTTAACTTCTTCCTCCTGCCTTCCAATATCTTCTATAACGTAGCCCCACAACACCTAGCCTGGTTTCCACACTGCTCCACAGGAACTCTTCGTGGTGACGTAGGACTGTTTTTCTAACTGATCTGAATGCACCTCAGTCACTGTCACATCGGTGCGTTCAAGGGGATGGTCCCAGAGTGGCCGCCCCCCTCCCCCTTACCATTCCGATCCTTTCTCCCTTCAGAGTTTGCTCTGAATCCAGCCTCTTCTGTGAACCTCTTTGGACAACTCAAATCTCGCTGAATTTCCGCTTTTCTGAACCCCAAGAGTCAACTCATTCAACAACAAAAAAATTTAATACGTTTGTATTCTTAAAATTTCTTTTCTTATCCGCCCCCCCCACTAGGCTATTAATTTCTTAAGAGGGGGGATAACACCTTGGTTTGATTCTCCAGGGGGTCACTGAAACCTTCTGGTCATCTGAATACAAGATGTGTGTGAGGGGGTATGAGTTTTCCAACCCCCATCAGATGCCTCAATGATTAACCAGTGACTACCATCTTGGGAGCTTAATCATTCCAGGGTGGAGTCAACAGCCTGCTAGACCAACAGATTCTTTTCTCTGCCATTTCTCCTAGAAATCGCAGTTACCCTTATGCCCTGAGCATGTGTTTTGATCTGTGTAGATGAGAACTGAATCTAGCTTCATTTAAATATAGACTGAACATAAATGTATTCATTGCTTTCCGGCCCGTTACACAGAGGTCTCTCATGTATGTCAGTTTCAGAATTGCACACTCGTTCAAGAACTCAGGTCTACATCATATCTATTTCACACCATAGTATTAAGAACAGTGCTGCACGGGGGCACCTGGGTGGGCCAGTCAGTCAAGCGTCTGACTTCAGCTCAGGTCACAATGTCCCGGTCGGTGGGTTCGAGCCCCGCGTCGGGCTCTGTGCTGACAGCTTGGAGCCTGGATCCTGCTTCGGATTCTGTGTCTCCCTCTCTCTCTGCCCCTCCCCTGCTCACGCTCTGTTTTTCTCTCCCTCAAAAGTAAGTTAAAAAAAAAAATTTTAATTTTAAAAAGAACAGAGCTGCACAACTAAAACCTGGAACCCAGAGCTTGCGAGAATCTGTAATATATTGAATTTTCTCTGTCATCATTATTTTTATTAAGTTCTATATATTCTTACTTTTGAAAGTCAAATGGTTCAACACAGCTTAAAATGAAAAACAGGGGGTGACTGTCTGGCTCTGTGAGCAGAGCGTGTGACTCTTCATCTCAGGGTCATGAGTTCAAGCCCCACGTTGGGTGTGGAGCCTACTTAAAATTTTTAAAAATTTAACAAAATTTAAATGAAAAACAATAGTCTCCTGCCACAACCTTCCCACCCCCCAGAGGCAGCTGGTTCCACTCCTTTATTTTTTATTATTTTTTTTTTAATTTTTTTTTCAACGTTTTTTATTTATTTTTGGGACAGAGAGAGACAGAGCATGAACGGGGGAGGGGCAGAGAGAGAGGGAGACACAGAATCTGAAACAGGCTCCAGGCTCTGAGCTGTCAGCCCAGAGCCCGACGCGGGGCTCGAACTCACGGACCGCGAGATCGTGACCTGGCTGAAGTCGGACGCTCAACCGACTGCGCCACCCAGGCGCCCCTGGTTCCACTCCTTTAATCTTTATTCTGGCGTATGCCTCCATAATTAAAAATAATGTGTTGACATTATTATGTGAATTACTAATACAAATGTAATTTATGCTCATATAAATATATAATATAGTTATATTTACTAAAAATATTTTTAAACTTCTTGGTTTTTACTTTTAAGATAGTATATATTTTCTATTATGGAAGATAAGATTTTAACTCTGCGACATTATATATATATGTGTGTGTGTGTGTGTGTTTGTATATATACATATGTGTGCGTATATATATATATATGTGCATCTATATACGTATATATATAGGCACTTCCCCTCCCTTATCTTCTCAGTTATTTACTTCATTTTTTGCGAACCCGATATCCAGGCTGTGCATTTTATGTTATGCAGTGATCTTTCATAACTGAGTACAAACATTTGGTCTTTTGGTTAGATTTCCTTTTCTTATACAACTTTTTTCTTCTCCCTAAAAGTAACGATCGTCCCTTTTTCTTCTATTTGCTTGGTTTTCTCTGTTTTTGCCACTGATCTGTCCCCAAACCGTTGTCAGCTCCCCTGACAACACTCATCCAGCCCTCAGTGGCCAGAAGCCCCGAGCTGTCCTGTGCCAGCCTCTCTTTAGACCCACAGCCCAGATGCCAACTTGGACATTCCTTCTACCACCAACCAGTATGTGGCTTCCCTTTGTTTCAGGTGAGATGGAGACCTGTTTCCTAGATCCCATGTCTTAATTTCCCTTGGTTGGCACCCTCGTGTAGGCAGGACTCTTGCCAGTAGATTTCTGAGAAAGGCTAAGGAAGTGGTACCTTTTTTGAGACTTCAGTGTCTGAAAATATGTTTATGCCACTCTCATTCTTAATAGTTTGGCTGGCCCAGTAAATACTGTTTCGTTTCCTCGCTACCCGAGATCTCTTGGTCACCTTTCCCTTGGTAAATCTCCCACGTCTCGGGTCTCACTTTTCCAAGATAACATCTAGAATGTGCCCTTTGGCTGCTGGGGTTGGGGAGGGAAATATGTAGCCTAAATTCTTCCAATGACACGTACATGGGTAAGACTTCGGTTCCGAAGTCAGCAGTGTGAGAGGCGCCTGGGTGGCTCGGCAGTTAGTCAGTCGACCTCTGAGGTCGGCTCGGTTCATGATCTCACGGTTCATGAGATCGAGCCCAGCGTAGGGCTCTGCACTGACAGCCCGGGGCCTGCTTGGGATTCTCTCTCTGCCCTTCCCCACACACTCTCTGTCTCAAAATAAATCAATAAACTTTAAAAAAAAAAAAAAAAGTAAGCAACATGAGAAAGTGGCTGTTTCCTTTTTTAATTTTTTATTTTGTGGTAGATTATGGAGACGGCGATCTACTCTGTGGGGGAGGGATGGCTCGATACAGAGCTGACTCATCATTGCTGCAAGCTGTGGTATCCAAAGTGTGGTAGTGTGGATGTTTTCTCAGGTACAGTCCCCACGATAGTCTTTGGGTGTGGGTCCTGGCAACATGGTGTGCAAGCCTGCATTCTCTTGCTTACCAGAAAAGCCCATAAACAACCCAAACAATGTAACGTCAATAAACTCCTTATCTGCTTACATCAACCGTATAGATTCTGCTGTTTACAATTAAGAATGCTGATTTGGCTGGGTATAGAATTGTAGCTTTGAAATCATTTTCCTTCCGAATTTGCAAAGCATCGTTCGATGGTCTCCTGGTTATGTTTCTGTTGAGAAGTCTTAGTTGAGAATCTGTTGAGTTCTTCTGTTGAGAAATGACTTCGTTTTCTCCTCGAAAGCAATGAGGCTATTTTTTTAATACCGAGTACTTTGAAATAGCTATTCAAAATAACATGGCATGGGTTGCATTCATTGGGCTGCCACACACAGTTGTACATGTTGTGCACTGCACCACTCTGGGGAACACTATTCCCATAACATTCACAGACACAACCTATATGGCCGTCCATGATGACACTGTGGACATCCTGTGGGACCTTACAACCTAGAGGTTGCTATCCTTGAGCTCTGGGAAATCATTGGTATAACCTTTCTTTCTCAACCATTGTCTTCGTTCTATCTCTGGAATACCTATTAGTCAAATATTGGGCTTCGTAGATCAGTTTCCTCATTTTCTTATCGGGTCTCTATTTTTCATTCCATGTCTCCTTGTACCACTTTCTGAGAGATTTCCTCCACTTTATCTTCCAAACTTCTACTGAATATTTAACATCAGCTATGCTATTTTTAATTTACAAGAGTTCTTTTTAAAAATAGCAGCACTCTGTTCTCCAGGATCCAAGATCTTATCTTATTTCTCGGAAGAGATCAATTAGAGATTCACTCACTTTTTTTCTCCTTTTCGATTTTCTCCTGTTCACTGCATCCTTCCCTTTCTCTTTCCTTCTCATCCACTGCTCCTCCGTCAATTATTGGGGTCTCGCGTTTATGTTAGAGGCGATATTAAATGCCCGGCGATCGATGGCATTGGTCTTTCTGAGACGGAAGCTGTTTGGAATATGTGTACAGTGTGGCTTCCCTCTGCGTGCCTGCTTTCCTGAGGATCCCAACTGAGAGTCCTGGAGGTCTTTTCTCCTGATCTAGTCTATTTTCCCCGAAAGAAATCCGCCTCGGGTTGGGTGTGGCAGGCAGGGAGAGGCGAAGCCTGAGCAGCCAGTATTCTCAGATCGGAGTGCAGGCAGTGGCTCCATATCCGCTGTTTTCAGCCCCCACCTGCACCGCCATCAGCAGAGGTAACCAGTGCCTCCAATTCTTTGCTCTTCTGGGATTCCGCAGAGCGCGGCTGCTTCTGGACCTTCCCTGAGTCCGATAAGGTTTTCGGTTCTCTGATCTAAACTATTTGCCACCCCTCTTTCCAGTTTCCACACTTGGTTTGATTAGCGTCATCTCCTTTTCCATTTTCTTTGTCCTTGTAGGATTGTGATTTTTTTTTCCCCCGTCATTTTTCAGGAAGTATTGTGAGAGGGAAAGGTGGCAAATATGTGAAAAATGCCATTTTTAAAAACCTGATATTCCCTCCATACTTTGAAAAACTCAGGTAAGGCCGAAGGCATGTCAGGCACTTACCTCTCCCCTCCCTCACTTGCATGTAGCAGCAATATAGCACCTACTGCGTGCGATTATCCCGAGGGGTCCATGAGGAAAGCAGGTAAAGCACCGAATTTAACTTACGATTGTGAAATCAATGGGACCAAACGCTCCAAGAAGTGTTTTCCTTTATTTCTCTCATCTATTCAGCATATTACTGTGGCTTGCCCAGGACACCTTCTCGCTTAGATGGACAGAGACACATTGACCAATATTCTTCCTTGGTTCTTTGTTCTCTAGACATCACACAGAGCACTATCCTTCTCTTGGGAAAATACGTTCCTGCAGGCAAGATAGACAGGCAGCTAGATAATTCGGATACAGATACTTGCATCAGTTATGGCTTTCTTTACATCAGCTACTTTTTTATTTATTTATTTATTTATTTATTTATTTATTTAATTATTTTGGACAGAGAGAGCGCATGCACAAGTACGAAGTAGAGGAGGGGCAGAGAGAGACACACAGAACGTGACGCAGTCTCCAGGTTCTGAGCTGTCGGCATAGCGCCTCGTGCGGGGCCTGAACCCACGAACTGGGAGATGTGACCGGAGCCAAAGTCAGACTCTTAACCAGAGGAGCCACCCAGGCGCCCACACGTCAATTACTTTTGATGAACCCCTCACAAGGTTTTGTTTATAGTACAGCTCTCCCGACTCAGCCGGACGACCGCCCATCTCAACAAGAACGTTCGTGATCATCTCTTGGGAGGGGTTATGCTTCCTGCTGGCGGCTCTGACCCATTTATGATGATTCTTATTAACCTTACGAAAGTGATTAAGAATTACAAGAGGGTAAGCTTCATCCTTACATTTTAAATATGACACTTCTATGGAGACTCTAGTCCACTAAGTACCCACTAATGGTGTGAGTTCTTCCCCCTTCTTTAGGTGTGGTTTAGACGTTTTCTTTTAAAGACTGAGCAAATTAGTAAAGCTAGTAAATTAGTAAAAATTAGTAAAGATCACCTTATTTTAAGCACAGAAAACTATTCTAAAGGACAACCAGGCAGGAATTATAAATAAAAAAGAACTAGAAAGCAGAGAAAGGGAGAGAAGTAAAACCAGCAATCTCCCAGAGAAGCAAGATCTATGAAAACATAAGAGGGAAAAGTTTTATATATTGTTCTCTCTGAAGAGACCCAGGACGTGTGTTGAAGGCCAGATTTTCAAGATATTTCCGACATCCTAAAAAACAATTAAGAATGGAAGGGAAATAGAAAAATAGCAGCCTTCTTAAAACAAGGAAGGCTTTGCACACGTATATATTTAACCGGTGGCAAACACATTGTGGGAGAGCTGATAAGGAGCCCTCCGTGGCAGCCACTATTAATTTGGTGAAGCAAGTTCATGCATATTTTATTCCCAGATACTGCCTTATTATAATTTTCTTCCTAAAGATATTGTAACCCTAAACCATTCCTGTCAAAAAAAGATTTGGAAAAGATTGCTATTTTTCTGCCAAAACCCATTTACCCTTCCTCTTGGGAACAGTCTGGATGGTATTTGCCAGTTAGATAAGGCCATATGACGAAATTCGGGCCAACAGACAAGAGCAGAAGCAAAGGGTGCTACCTCAGGGTGTGTGCTGTTTCTCTGAGCTACGATCCAGACACGGTGGTGGCCCAGCGTGGATGTTGCACATCGTGACCGTGTCCTGGGGAATGTGTCCTCTACGGAGCACAGCCGGCCTGGACTGCTCCCTTTGGAACAGTTAAGCGAAAGAGAAACAAGTTTCTCTCTGTTACAGGCTTCGCTTAACTATCTTAACTATTAAAATCACACTGTCTATTTCTGTAGGTTCCTCTCGCTTTCTAAACTAGTCTAGCCATCTCTCTGCAAATTGCCTCAATTCTGAGCAGTACTGACTTCTGCCAACAGCCACCATCAACAATATGGGAAGGTAATGAAAAATCTGTCCGAGAAAACTACTTTATACTGAAAAGTGTTGGGGCGCCTGGGTGGCTCAGTCAGTTGAGGGTCTGACCCTTGACTTCCGCTCGGGTGGTGGTCTCGTGGCTCCTGAGTTCCAGCCCTAGGCTGACAGTGCAGAACCTGCTCGGGATTCCCTCTCTTTCTCCCCCTCTCTCCTCCTCCCCTGCTCATGCTCTCTCTCTCAAAATAAATAAACTTAAAAAAAAAAAGTGTAACATACGTCTTAAATCGCTCTTCTAATTCCGTCCTAAAGCCCTGTAGGATAATAAGTCGTGTTTGAGGTTTCTGCTTCAGACATCTACTGTTTATTGAGATAGGAGTATTGTTTAGAGGTAAAGTTTAAAAAAAAAAATGTAATTGTTAACGCCCCTCCCCACCCCCAGGTCTGGCACTTTCGGGCAAGATGACCAAGGCAGTGAAGCAACGGCTGAGAATTTCTTCACGGTGTTCTTCCGCTTCTTCCGTCCTATTCTATCATCAGTACGGTTCAAATTTCACTGTAAGAGACAAAAGGTGTGAATGTTTCCTGTTTGTCATTAGAACCGAAAGCTTTATTTGAGTTTATTTTACAAATTGGCTGCACAGGCTTTACATGACCCATTGGTTTAAATTTCCTTCACAATTACCTACTTTGCACACCGCCCTTTTGCACTGTGATAGGCTACGAAATACAACCACACAGTCCGCGGTTAAAATTATTGAGAGAACTTCTAATCTAAGTGGAACGTTTGTTCTCAATCATCACTTCGAGCCTACGTCACTGAGGCTACCTCTCTACCTACTCTCAATCTACTTGACGTCGATACTTGCTAAAAATTCCGGTTCAAAATATAAAATTCTTGGGATGGGGGGAGGTTTTCTCTAACTGCTGCCGAATATAAAACGCACAAATCCCACTGGGAGTTTTTCCAATTGTCGTTGCCTGAGTTCTATTCAGGTTACTTGCAGAGTGCCTATGCAACCATTCTAATCAATATAAGGGAAAAATCCTTCAAAGAAAAGGGAAGGCCAGGATGAGGAAGACTCACTTATTTACCCAGTGTAGACATAATGCACGCTCATTAAAGGAGTATTAGGGAGAGGCCGTTCCAAAGACAATAGTCATATTTGTACTAGACCTATCTATGTGTACTGTACTTTGGAGTCTTTAATACAGAACTGAAATTTGAATTACTTCATAATCAGCACAACGTGGTGAACTGGAACACTAAATACAAAAAGCAAAAGGAAGACAATGACAGGTACACAAAAAGGATTACATGTGGCAGAGACGAAGCAAAGTATCAACCAGGCAATGACAAATCAATTGCAGCTTTGAGGACTAAGATAGTTAGCCTCAAGTTGTCTTGTTTTGTTTTGTTTGAATATGGCACTACATACATTCCGGGGTCCCTTAATCAGAAAATTCAGCATTTCCAGGATACTACCCACAGCATGCACAAAAGAAGACAGGAGTGCCTGGGTGGCTCAGTCTGTTGAACATCCGACTCTTGATTTTGGCTCAGGTCATGATCCCAGGGTTGTGAGATCGAGCCCCGCATTGGGCTCCACGTTAAACATGGAGCCTGCTTAAGATTCTCTCTCCCTCAGGGCGCCTGGGTAGCTCAGTAGATTAAGCGTCCAACTCTTGGTTTCAGCTCAGGTCATGATCTCACGGTTCACGGGCTCAAGCCCCGCGTTGGACTCTGCACTGACAGTGCAGAGCCCGCTTAGGATTCTTTCTCTCCCTTTCTCTCTCTGCCCCTCCCCTCTCTCTGTCTCTAAGATTCTCTCCCCCACCTCCCCTTCTGTCCCTCTCCCCCTCCCCCCACTCTCTCTCTCTCTCTCTCTCTCTAAAAAAAACAAATAAAAAGAAGACAAAAATATAAGCAAAAAAACCTCTCTCGTTGCCCCAAAACTAAAGCTGAGCACATTACTCATAACAGAACATCCTATTCTCAGATTAGAAACCCATTTCCTATTATCCTAGAGTCAATTCTGATAAGCCTGCTTATTGGGTGTCTTTAATTCAACATAGGAAATCAGGATGGGGAACCGGGTTTGAGGGAGGAGACAGGAAAGTATAAACCACAAAGACAAAAGTGCGAGCACTCTGAGATCCTTTAAAGTACAAGGGGACTTGTCCGACCTCCAGCAGCCTGCCGTGGCTTCACGTCCACATACCCATGCCACCATGAAAGCACTCAGCCATTCAAGGAAGATCAAACTACGTTATTATTTCACAAAGGCAAATTAGTGCACCACAGATTGCTTCTTAAAAGAATTTTATCGAAAGCAGTTTTGTTTTCAATTCTAGACCTTAATAGACCGCTCCATTAGAAAATTCACTTGTGAAAACCAGGCTAGATAGGATTTTACTACTAGTAATCTGATGACAGTGAACTCTCTCTCTCTCTGACCTCTACTCATAGAATAGTCACTGACCTAATTTACAGTGGGAGGAAATACACCGATTCTTTTCCCCCAATAGATCTGCTTGCCCAGGCCCCGTTGACCAATGGTGTAAGGCTGAGGCCGGTGCTATTGAACACAACAATCCTAAAACATGCCTGAAATCTGTCCAACGTTTCCTTCCGAACCAGGCTATAGAAAGAAAACAGAACAGAACTACAAAATGACATAGACTGGACTCGAGATGCGTGCAACCCCAAAAGCAAGTCAGAGCAAGGCCCCTGGGCTGAGGCAACACTTTCAAAATCACTTCAGATGAATGGAAGTTCTATTTTTAAATAATTTTCCTTAGTTTAGCTCTCAAGATGTTTGCAAGATGACACAGAGATCACATCAAATTCTGATCTTTGGGTTTCAAAGTCTACTTTTTCCATTAGAGAATTAAAGACTTCACTGACTTTTTGTAAGTGACAAGCTCAGAATTACTCTGTCAGTGGTAATGCCCCGTAATTGTAGAATCCAATCATTTTTACTTAATTTCCCATCCACCAAATATTGTCCCAAGCTCACGCTTTCCTTCAATCCACTCTTTCAACAAATACTTACTGAGCATTTACTCTGCTAGTTACTAGGTTTGAGCGCAGAGACTCAACAGGGAACATAATATACAGTCCGTGCCTAGTGCACTTAGTACATTTAGGGAATGAAATGGAATTCAATGCCATCTAGTTTCTTGGTGCCTCTTTGAGATGGTTATAGACACTCCAAAGAGTAATAAGGTCTGGGTTTGTGATTTCATGTAACAATCGTTGAGCGTGACCATGACAGATCTGATACAGACACTTGAATGTCTCCGGTCTGTTTACCTGCATGTTAAATTATCAGAGGTCCAAAGGTTTAAAACCTATTTTTATTCTCTAATACTTTTCCTCCATATGGGCACGCTGAATGCCAAGCTAACTTTCAGAGTTCAACTTTCTCACCTTTTAGGGAAAGAGGGAAAACACATAAAATAAATTTTAAAAAGTAGTGAGATTAGCTCAAGATCTTCTTCTTTAATACAAAAATTACGGAGAAAACATGGCAACATAAAGACTGTTTACCCAAGCTGAGGCTAACCAACTTTGATGTTCAAGGAACCCTAAGGCATTTCCTTTTCTTAGAGAATATCTGAAGGAATATGAACCAATCTGGCTGCTGAGAGTAAATTACATCCACCACATTTCCACCGCTTCAACTGCTCGAACCAGCACTGCTACTAAATATATAAACTTGGGATGACAGCAGAGAATAAATACTGAGTGTAAGGGAGTTACAACACGACACTTCTTCAAAAAAACAAAAACAAAAACAAAAACAAACCCGAGCCAAAGAAAGACAATGGGAAAGACACAGACAGATCTTGTAGGCGAGACCGCTAAAAAAATGTGCTGCCGTGCAATACAATCTTAGGATTCGTTCATTTTTTTTTAAACACACACCTTTGAGAATCTCAATCGAGGAGTTGGGACTCTAATTCAAAAATGAAACCGAACCCAGAAAAAATCGGTTTCTTCCGAACAGTCATGGGCTTCTAGAATGCTTTTTAGGAAATTATACCTAATTAGCCTATTCATATGTGTAAGTTTTAAGCATATCCAAATTTTATACCTGTCTACATAAAGGGGAGAAGAGGAAAGAGCCATATTTAGCTAGGTAATTCAAATAATTTTTTTCCCCAAGTTAATCAGCGACGCCATGAGGCAAACCTTATCTTGCCTAAAAAAGCAGAGATGCGTGATTAGTTAACGTTTAAAAAAGTTCATTAGTTAACATTTAAAGGAAATTGTCCTGCTAACCCATGGCATTCTTCCAAAAATGTGGTTAAGCAATGAACTCAAGCTCAAATGTGCCTAGACACGTGACACATGAACAGATGCCATTATCAACTGTAAAGTAAAACATCCAAACCAGCTGTTTTCATTCTACAATAAACAATATACCCTGATTATATATATACACAGGTGTGCTTGTAAACTAAATCCGATTAACACGTTTTAAACTTAATAGATTCCCGTGGTCTCCAGATGTCAGACTGGATAAAAATTAGGGCACTGCTTTGGTTACTCTTTGAAACATTTGAATCTGTGCTGAGAATAAGTGAAAGGCAAAACCCTGATACTTAGACACCGTGCTGGCTAACCCAATACCCGCACTTCCCTGTTTAGTAGCCATCCTCTATAGTTTGCCAGGAATTGTAATTAGAAATAATGAGAGCAATGTCCTGAGTTATTCCACCTTTAAATTATATTTCTCAAAGACTTATCCTGTGAAATGACTAATGATTATCCTACCCTGTTCACGTGAGAACTTAAGAAACCTCCCTGAGAATTCCGTGACAGCTTTACATACGGAAAAAAGCCATACACGTGTAAGAAAAAGCTCCCACAAGTGTCACTTCTGAAATTCAAAAACGGCCTGGGCCAAAAAGACATCGCAAAAGTAAAATTCCACATTTTATTCATTCATTCCATCAGCTGAGAATCGCTCTATTGTACAAATACAGCATTGTACAAAAAAATCACAAAATGTTACAAAATAAAAAAGTACAAACTGCAGTACTTAATAAATAGGACTGAAAGTAGTTAAAGTGGAAATAAGATAGATTTCAGGTTGGGAACATTGTTTGACCCAGCAAACCATACAAGATCTGTTTACAGACATTTTTATTTGTACATAATACAGGGCAATCCTATTTTGCCTTTTGAGAGAATTTAAAAGGAATAAAATATTAAGACGGTATTCTCCTGCTGTAAAACAACCGCCACGGTTGACTCAAGGCATTTATGCTGTTAGTTTTTCAAATCTCTTAGTTGAATCCGAGAAGCTATACAAAGCAGGAGGCTTATCTTGCCACAGAGTTAAAATGCTTCTATAACAAAATGACACATATAAATAAAGACGGTTCAGAGCACCAATCTACTCTAAATGCCAACCAAAGTACAAGAAGAGTTGTCACTGTCCCATCAGCAAACATCAGACTTTCATTCAAGTAAGCTGGTACTATCCCTTAAAGAAAACTCCCACAACCTTCCCTTAAGTCTTTCTCTTTAAAAGGTTTACCATTTCTAGAAAAATAATGATTTCCAAAACAACAAATCTGGTTTTCATCAAAATGGAATGGGCCAATCAGTCTGGTAACACGAATGCATCGATACCCACTCGAAATAATTATCTAAGAATCGTAAAATTCAAAGTCAACAACATAAAATAACTACTAAGTCACAAAACTCTGTTCAAAGTAAGAAACTTCATGTAAAGCGCTTCTCTGGATTTATGCTGGAAAGCCGTCAAAATGGAACACACGTCATAGGTGAAGGTACACCAATTTTTAAAAATGTTGTGCAAAAATACATTTGTGTAGAAAACAGATGACCAGGAATGAACAAATTTACACCGTGAGAAACTAGCTTGCAAATTAAGTAGTGCCAACTTTATACAGCAAATTATAAATAGCAGTAGGACAGTAGGATCACCGAAAGCCATCATGAAACATCATTTAGGTGCCCAGCAACCTTCAGCTCTGAGGAGAAGACATTCAAAAAAATGATTAAGGCATTACACCTACAGTAAATCTACTAGGAAGTTTAAAAGTGCTATTACCCTGATTAGAGTTCATAATTCTCCCGACACAAATCACGTATGCAATTCTCCCAGGGTGTGGGTTTTCAGCCACTTCAAGAGCATGCATTTTGTTCAATATACATTTTGGACAGGGATATGGCCATGGATTTGGCAAGTTCCTCATCGCGTTTTCTCTGCACTTGAGTCTGTTTGCACCAACTGTCATACTCTGGGTTAGGATAGGAGTGATCGAACACCGCATCGTAATGTCCATTACTGAGCCAGCTGAGCCAAATACTAGGCCTTAGGGAATCCTCTGGGCCCAAATAGTGAATCATGGTAGACACCGTGGGGCTCTCCAACCTCCCTCCAGTAGTTAAATGTATATTCACATTCAGCATCTGCCCCATGGCCAGCAGCTCCGGGTACCCGGCCCACGCCCCGTCTTGAGCAGCAGCGATGATGAACTCCCCCACGTCGCCCTCAATCAGGGGGCTGAAGTGGTCAAGATGATCGGCGATGTAATGCACCGTCTGTTCCCTCAGCTCTCGGTGCAGGCTCTGGTCCCCGTACACCGTCTTGCTGACCGCCCGGTAGAGGCAGTTGCCGTCGGGAATGATGTGGAAGCGGTACTTATTCCTCTGTCGCAGGTACTTGTCCTGCCTCTCCACCTCCGCCAGGTACAGGGCCAGTTTCTCGTCTCTGGGATCCGACCTGGAGACGATCACCGCCTCGGCCCCGCCGCTCTGGGCGGCGTCGCCGCCCCGCGCCGGGGGCGCCTCGGCCTCCGGGTCGGGCCGCCGTGCCTCGTCCGCGGCGGGAGGGTCGCTGCGGTCGCCCGCCCTCTCCCAGCCCCGGAGGCTCCTGTCCGCCGGGTGCTCCTCGCCCCACGGGCCGGGGCTGGGCTCCGGGCTCCCCGGGGGCGGCGCGGGGCCTCGGTGCTTGGCGGCGGCCAGGGCCTGGCGGTGCTCGCTCAGTCGGAAGTTTCTGTCGGGGCCCTCGCGGGCCGCGTCCAGGCCCGCGGGCTCGGGGCAGTCGGGCCTCAGCAGCTCCTCCAGCAGCCAGGCCGAGGAGCCCCGGCGCGGCGGCACCGGGGCGGCGGGCGCCGGGGCCAGCAGGAGGCAGCGGCCGCGCTGGGCGGCGGGCGCCGCGGCGCCGGGCTCGGGCCCGTGCAGCAGGAGCCGGTCGGCGCCCAGGGCCCGCACCGTGATCTGCGCCGTGGACGTGTAGTGCGGCGGCAGCGGCGGCTTGCAGGACCCGCCGGGCGGGCCGGCGGCGGCCGCGGCGGGGGCGGCGGCCCCGGACACCATCTCGAAGCAGGAGGAGAAGGCGGGCATCTTGGCGGCGGGGGCGGCGGCGGCTTCTCGGGGCTCGGCGGCCGCGGCAGGCTGGCACTCACCGGTCTCGGGCTCTGGCTCGCCGCTGGCGGGGCCCGGGGGCTGCAGCGAGACCTTGAAGGGGGCGGCGGCGGCGGCGGCGGCGGCGGCGGCGGGAGGAGCGGGCGCTGCGGCCGTGGGACCCGGTCCCCCGGCTGGGTAGTGGGTGCAGACGCTGCTGTAGAGCTGCATGTCCCTGCCCGCCGCTCGGGCCCCTTATAGGCGCGGTGAGCCCCTGTGAGGGGGACACACCCTCCGGGCCCGGGGGAGGGGGCCGGCCCGGCGCGATGACCCAGTGCACCTAGAATAGAAATGACCGAAGGGCCACCGGCCGCCGGCGCGTCAAGAGCCGCAAATAGCGCCCGGGTCCCCGCCAAATTCCTGCTGCGCCACAACGCGCGGTGGGGGCGGGGAGGGGACGCGCGCTCGACCCCGGCCGGCGCGCTCGGCCCGCAGACCCGGGGCGCCGCGCCCGCCTGCCGCTGCTCCGGCCCGCGGCGGCCGCTGGGGACTGTCGGAGGAAGCCGCCCGCCCCGCTGGAGCGCGTCCCGACAGCGAGGAGCAGTGCAGGGCCCGCGGAGGGGCCGGGAGGCGGGGCCGCGGTTGTTTACCTCAGGCCGCGCGGCCGCGTCACGTGGGCCCGTTGGAATGCGCGGCTCGTCGCGGCGCCCCATTCAACAGCGCGGGCTCGCCCCGCCCCCCGGCCCGCGCCCCGCCCCGTTCGGCGGACGCCATGGGCGTGGCCGCGGCGCTGGTTGGGGCGGGGGACGGGGGACGGGAGCGCGCGCGCGCGCGCGGGCGGGCGGGGCGCGGGCTGGAGAGCGCTGCGCCGGGGTGGCCTGCGCGGGCTAGGCGTTCCTGGCCGCGGCGGGCGAGGAGGCGGTGACAGCTCTCGCCTGCTCTGCCACAGGTTTCGGTGCTGCGCCATCCTGCACTGCGGCTGCGGATTGTGGCGGGATGGGCGCCGCTCAGGGAAGCTACGATGCTTTCACAGCGTGCGTTTCGGAGGAAGTTTCAGGCTCGGAATGGAGGACGGAGCGCCTCCTTAAAACCTGCGTGGCCTCTGCAGGGCCCTGGCACCACTGCCGTCGTTTTGACTCAGTTCTTTGGATTAAAATGTTAACGTAGCGTGACGCCTCGCGTCCTCCCCAGGACCTTGCTGCCCTGCTTAACCGAAAGCAACTTTTCTGCACCCCCTACCCCCTGTCGACTGGCAAATACATGCATAACTTGGGCGAAAGGAAGCCCTTCAAACAGCCTTTCGAAATACCAAATGCCTAACTACCTCGGGCCCTTGGCAAATAGAGGCGGCTACTAACCGTGGGTCAGAGTCGTGATGCATACCGAGGTCGTGTAGAATAGTGAAGACTTATGCTCAACTGTTAGTTGTATCCTCTCTGTAAAACAGAGCTAGAATACTCCTAGATCAACCGCGGACTGACTTTACAGGAGCGGCAGCTTTTGCTGCATGCTGAGCTTTGATCACGTGCAAGTAACAGGCCCTAAACGTTCAAATTGAACCTGGAAGCTCTTCCGTAGTTTTAAGAAAGGGGGAAGTAGGGGCGCCTGGGTGGGCTCAGTTGATTAAGCATCCAACTCCTCGTTTGGGCTCAGGTCGTGATCTCATGGTTCATGGGTTCAAGCCCCATATGGGGCTCTGTGCTGAAGTCTGGAAGCCTGCTTGGAATTCTGTCTCCCTCTCTCTCTCTGCCCCTCCCCTGCTCGCTCGCTCTCTCTCTCAAAAATAAATAAACTTTAAAAAAGGTTTTTTAAAAAAGAAATGGGGAAATAGCCGTGGGCTACGGTGTACGCGTCCGCCCTCCCTCAACCTTCCATTGAAATGTAAATTCCATGAATGAAAATACTTTGTCGCGGTCGCTGTTACGGTGACCTAGCAGTGTACCTGGCACACAGTTGGGGCTAATATTTACTGAATGAATTAATTAACGGAGAATGTGGGTCCCCAAGGTTTTAAAGTTTGGAGAAACCAGAACTGGGATCCCGGTCTCCTGGCACTGGCCAGGGCTTTTAATTTGCCACGGTAGGCGGGGCCGGCGGAGGTGCGGCTTCGGTGACCGTCGGGATCCCAGCAGTTGGCCCTTTGCTTGGGTCATGCCAACCGGTTAGGTAAATCCAGGCAGAAGGAAATAAAAACTGCTGGTGGGCTAGTTTGAAAGCTTGTAGCCCCCATGGCTAACTAGAAAAGGGAGAGATTACTTAGATTTCATCACTGCTTTTGTGGGCGTGTCCGTGGCTCTGTGTATTAAGCACTTCACACTGAGCTCTACCTTTAGCCCGAGTAGTTGGTGTTCTGAAACAGGAGACAAGACAGTTAAAAAAAAAAAAAAAAATCCCTCAACATTTACTAAGTACCCTTTATGTGCCTAGCAGAGCTAAGCATAGCAGGAGCCTGGAGGGAGATAAGGAAACTTCCATTTAAATCCTAAAGCAAGAATGTGTTTTAACAGGTTTGGGGGCAACACAAGAACAATGTACCAAATTAGGAACAGACAGGTAAAAACAAAGATGTGAAAATACAAAATTTTTAACATACGTGACGGCTTTTTTTTTTTTTTTTTCCTTTTTATCTTGTGGGATTGGTGGGAGGATGTGGTGGGCTATGCAAGACCGCGTATTCACTATGGAATCCGTGTCCACTCTGTATCTCAATCTGGGAAGTCTTCCTGAAGGAAATGACACTTCAGGAAACTCAAAGCAGAAATGATTGCCAGCCTTGGGAATGGGAATTTTCCGCCTTAGGGAGGCTACTCCTTGCAAGTGATAGCAAAGCAATTAGGGTAGGAAATAGAGGGGCAAACCCAATTCCTGGGTACTCCATCGGAAAAGAATTCCTAATGTTTCCATCCTGGAAACTCATCCGTCTAGCATATTTTGGTGCTGTGAAGAACATTGGCAGGAGTTGAGGAAAATAGGGTTCTAAACCAAAATTACCATTTTTGAAACGGCTGGAAAAACAGGACATTTTACCAACTATCAACCAACGGGTAGCGACAAGACAAGCAATAGGTTAAAACAAAACAAAACAAAAAGGACAAGGCATTTAATCAATGAATATTTATGGAGTACCAGCTATGCCCTCAGCATGCTGCCAATTACAGAAAATTGAGAAACAGATCCTGTCGAGCAGCCCAGGTAGCAGAAACCTAGCCATCAAAGGCATCTTTATAAAATAGGACCAATCCTGGCATGTTTTCGGAAAGTATGTATATCTAAATATCACTATCTCTTAGCTACGGTTCCTTTAAAGATAATAAAACCTCCTCACCCTCAAGATAAAACTTTTAAAAATGCAAACATTCATCCATTTACTCATTCACTAAATAATCATTTTTGTAGACACCTAATATAAAAAACAATCTTGAAAAAGAACAAAGTTGGAGGACTCAAGCTTCCCTATTTCAAAACTTACTGCCAAGCTGTCAAGACCGTGTGGTGCACGGTCTTTCTAAACATAGAAATCAGTGGGACAGAATAGAGTCCAGAAACAAATCCACGTTTTTGGTCAATTGACTTTGCCAGGGTGCCAAGACAATCCAGTGGGAGAAAGAATAGTCTTTTCAACAAACGGTTCCGGGACAACCGGATATCTGCAACACAAAACAATAAAGTTGAACCCTTACCTCACAACATATACAAAAGTTAATTCAAAATGGTTGAAATACAAGAGGTAAAACTATTAAATCCTTAAATGAAATTAGGAAATCTCAGCCCCATGGATCAAGCAATGACTTGTTAGATGTGATTCCAAAAGCACAAATGACAAAAGAAAAAATAGGCAAATTGGACCTCATTAGAACTAAAACTTTGTGCTTCAGACGACACCACAGAGAAAGTGGAAATAGAAACTGAAGAATGAGAGACTATTTACAGTTCATGTATCTGATGAGACTTTAAAATATATAAAGAATAGGGGCGCCTGGGTGGCTCAGTCGGTTAAGTGGCCGACTTCGGCTCAGGTCACGATCTCATGGTCCGTGAGTTCGAGCCCCGCGTCGGGCTCTGTGCTGACAGCTCAGAGCCTGGAGCCTGCTTCCGATTCTGTGTCTCCCTCTCTCTCTGCGCCTCCCCTGTTCATGCTCTGTCTCTCTGTGTCTCAAAAATAAATAAACGTTAAAAAAAATATATATGCATAAAATATATAAAGAATATATGAAGAAGTCTTAGCATTCAATGATGAAAGACAACCCAATTCTTTAAATAGCCAAGTAATTTGAATAGATATTTCTCCAAAGAAGATATTCAAACAGCAAATAAGCACATAAAAAGAAAAAAGTCATTAGCCATCAGGGAAATGCAAATCAAAACCCACAGTGAGATCTACTTCTCACCCATTAGGGTAACTATACCAAAAAAAATCAGACAATGGCAAGTGTTGGAGAAAAGGTGAAGAAAACAGAGCCCTTGTACATTGCTTATGGGATTTTGAAATGGTGCAGACACTTTGTAAAACAACCTGGCAGCTCCTTCAAAAGGTGACACCTAGACCCCTAAGTATAGAACCAAGAAACGAAAGTCCAAAACTTATAAAGTACAAGTACAGAAACTTGTAAATCAGCTTTGTCATAGCGGCATTATTCGTAATACCCAACAAGTGCAAAGGACCCAGTATCCATCAATTGATAAATAGATAAACAAAATGTGGTATATCCACAATGAAATACTATCTAGCCATAAAAAGAATGATACATGCTACAACCTGAAAACATTCTAAGTGAAAGAAACCGGACGTAATAGGTCACATGTGTCACATAATTCCATTATATGACATATCCAGAATAAGCAAACCCCTGAAGATAGAAGATAGATTCATTGTTGCCAAGGACTAGGGACATGGGAATGGATTTCTTCTTGGAATGTTAGAAATACTTCAAATTAGATTATGGTGATGGCTGCACAACTCTGGGGATATACTAAAAAAAAAAAAACACTGAATTGAGGGGCACCTGGGTGGCTAAGTCAGTTGAGAGTCTGACTTCTGCTCAGATCATGATCTCACAGCTCGTGTGTTCAAGCCCCACATTGGGCTCTGGGCTGATAGCTCAGAGCCTGGAGCCTGCTTCAGATTCTATGTTTCCCTCTCTCTGCCCCTCCCCTCCTGGTGCCCTGTCTCACTCTCTCCTTCAAAAATAAATAAACATTAAAAAGCAAACAAACACTGAATTGAGCATTTTCAAAGGGTGAATTTTATGGCATGTGAATTAGTTCCAAATAAAGCTGTTTTTAAAAAGCCTACTATGAGTCACACATTCTATATATCTTAATGACTTTTCTGGCAAATTAATTATAATTGTCAGCAGCTTTAATGTAATTGTTAAAATGATATAAAAGAGTTGAAACTTCCTGAAATCAAATTGTTTAGGGCCAGGTAAAAGGATATTTGAAAAGCTGAGCCATTTGAATTCATAATTCATAAGTTTACACAAGCTTTTGTGTAATCATCATGTTACAAAAAATAATTGTCCATTCTGTTCCAACAGTTACTGAGAACTACTATGCGTAAAGCATATGGGAATATGTCTCAACTTAACCATGTACAGAACCAACCAAACTTAAAATATATAGTGTATTGTGGGAAAAGATTCTGAAAAGTGCCTGAGACTTAGTGGGCTCTCAATAAATATTTTCTAAATATTGTCAAGTAAAAAATGTAACCTAAGCAGTAAAGGCAAGCATCTTGGGAAGTATTGTGTGGGTTGATATATATTTGTTCTATTATATGGACAACTTAAAGTGAACAAATAAATAAATAACACCATAGCATGCAAACACCTCAGTGTTCTCTCTGCAGCACATTTACCACTGCTGACATGTCATGGGCTAGAAGTGAAATTTCCAGACAGAAACGAAAGCTCCTTTTAATTATTTAAACCTTATAAGCTCTTCTGAAATTGTATTTATTAATATCATTGAAAATCCCATTGTCTAAAGATCTCATAACGCCAGGAAATCTAAATTAATTTAGGATAACTGGATCAAGTGATCAGTAGATTTTTGCCTTTTATAGGAAAAAAAAAATAGGACAAGGAACGGAGAAAAGACTGGGAAGTATGTGTAATCACTTCCTAAGTTTAGGCTTGGAAAATGTGCAGACCCTTTTGATAAATAGTCCAACAGTTCCCCAGTGACTAGCAATACGGCTCAAGTCCTTACTCATGCAGTGGCAATGGCATTTTTTTTTGTGGATTCAATGGACTATTGAGAGAATAGAAGCAAAGCCAGGGCTGGTATTCACAGGGAGTTTCAGATGACACAATCTGAACAGAATAATCAGTTCCCACACAGCTTTGAATCATTCCAGCACGAAGGGGAGGAGCCCAAACACCTCAGGTGTTCCCTGAATTCTGTTCATCAGATCTGGTATTAGCAAAGGAGTGGTTAGACCAGAAACACTTTGTTCTGTGCCCTGTTACCTGCTTCCGACTGCCTTAACCAATGTGATGATCAGGTCTACTGATAATAACTAGGCCTGCTAGTTGGAGAGGAAGAAGTGGAAATATAAGATATGGCCCCTAATATGATTTGGATTTTATGTCCCCTCCCCCCAATTCCTCTGTTGAAATCCTAAAATCCTAACGTGCAAATATGATGGTATTAGGAGGTGGGGGCTTGGGGAAGAGTTTAAGTCACAAGAGTGGAGCCCTCAGGAATGGGATTAGTGCCTTAGAAAAGAGGGTCCAGAGGGTCCCCAGCCCCTCCCACCATGTGAAGACACAATGAGATGTCTGTGACCTGGAAGGGGGCTCTCACCAAATCCGACCGAGCTGGCACCCTGATCTCAGACGTCTAGTCTCCAGAACTGTGCGAAATAAATTTCATTTTTTTGTTGTTTACCCCATCCTCCTTTTTAACTCTTCCCCCGCTTTTTTTAATACCTCACTCATGAGCAATAAATTTCTGTTGTTTACAAGTTACCCCTGTCTCTGGTATGTTGTTATAAAACCCTGGATGGGGGCACCTGGGTGGCTCAGTCGGTTAAGTGTCCGACTTCCCCTCAGGCCATGATCTCATGGTTCGTGAGTTCAAGCCCCGCGTCGGGCTCTGTGCTGATGGCTCAGAGCCTGGAGCCTGTTTCGGATTCTGTGTCTCCCTCTCTCTCTGACCCTCCCCCGTTCATGCTCTGTCTCTCTCTGTCTCAAAAATAAATAAAGGTTAAAAAAAAAATTAAAACAAAAGGAGAGCATTTTTAAAAAATTTTTTAAAATAAATAAATAAATAAAAGCCTGGATGGATTAAGACAGCCCCTGTACATAAAGGGCTTAATATAAAGTAGCAAAAACAAGACATTACACACACACACACACACACACACACACACACACACACACTAACAATGCAGTAAGTGCTGTAATGTGTTGCCAGTGGTGGTTCTAACATTACTGAGCCATCTGGTTGTACGCCAACATGTTAAATATCCGCAATCTTGAATGTTCACACAGTTAAATATCGGTAAACAGAAGAACATGATAGTAATACAGCTCACCCCTCCCAGAGACCAATGGGGAGCACGAAGCCACCTTCACACCCCTCCCCCCCCATACAGGTGGGAGGCCAGGTTGGGAGACACGCCCTTAAAGGCTAAGAGGTCGACTGTGAACATGCCCCGCCATTACAGAACTATTTTGCCAAGATTAAAAAAAGGAGAAGATGGGGGGGGGGGGGGGGGGGAAGTGTGTTATAAAAGATTAAAGCGAGGCAACCATGTAAAATTAAAAGTGCCATTTCCTTCCATCCCATGTCCCCTACCTCACACTGCAGAGATGAGCACTGTCAACATTTTGTTACATATATTTCTAGAATGTTTATAAGCATGTAGGTTGTATATTTCACATACCTATGTGCCTGTAGTAGGATTATACTGTGTGTGTTTCTTTGCAATATGCTTTTGGCCTTCACTGCTACATACTGAACATTTTTCATGTCCTGTATATAGATCTACCTTGTTCTTTTAATGTCTAGCAAAATTTTCCAAAGTGTGGATGTGGGGTAATCTATTTTTAATGACATATCAATTGTTCTAATTTTGTCACTAGTCAATGTCATGGAGAGCATCTTTGTACGTATATTTGTGCCTTTAAATGCGGGTTCTTAGGACAATTTCTTCCAAACATTTTAGAAGGTGGTCCATGAGAAAGTTTACCGACCCCAGGAGGTTTTGAATGCCAGTGAATCTGATTTGTTTTGGAAACTGTTGCATTTATGAAACATATTTAATGACATTTAATTCTCCCCCATAACTCCAGTTTTCCGTTGAGACACAGGGAAAATAGCACTTAATGATTATATTTCTATTTTTTTTTATGTTTGTTTATTCTTGTGTGAGCAGGAGAAGGGCAGAGAGAGAGCGAGACAGAATCCGAAGCTGACTCCAGGCTCCGAGCTGTCAGCACAGAGCCCGACACGGGGCTCGAACTCACAAGCCATGAGATCATGACCTGAGCTGAAGTTCGACACTTAACCGACTGAGCCACCCAGGCACCCCAATGATTATATTTCTAAAGGCTCTCTCTTTATCATATGTAAACTTACACAGTGCTAATAAGTAGACATTTTTAAATGAATGAATGGAAACAAAATAAAAGAAATCGTAGTCTCTTGGCTTCTGCAGCTTTATAACTGAGACTTCTCAATTTTCTGGAAACATCTTCCAGCTTAAGAATCTCAATCATCAAAATTATAAAAACTGCTGTGAAGCCAATGCTTTTTTTTTCAATGTAAAAACAGTTTTATGGGGTTTCTTATTATGAAAATACAAAAGACAGAAATGTTTTCCTAAAAAGTCCATCCACTGAAAAGACAATTCCTGGGTCAATTGTATCTATGTCAGCGGTTCTCAGCCCAGTGATCTGGCAATGTCTGGAGGCGTTTTTGGTTGTCACAATTGGATGGATGGAGGCAGCTACCGCCATCAGAGGTCAAGGATCCTGCTAAATATCCTATGGTGTATAGGACAGCCCCTTGTAGCAAATAATTATCTGGTCCCAAATGTCAATAGTATCAAGGTTGGCAAAACCTGAAACACATTACACGTGGGTACAGATGCAATGTTTTACAAAATGAGATTATATGTAGATACTGTGTTGTCACCTCTTTTTTTTACTTGATATGTCAAAATCTCTTCCATACTAAAAATACACTTCTCCGGACTTTTTCTCCGACAGCATTTTAATGAATCGGTTATCCTTCAGTCTTTTAGAAACCTTGTAACATCCTTACACAAGGGGTGTGTAAGTGTCAAATCTGCGTTGTGCGATCTGCTTAATAATAATACCTGGAAATATGAAGACAACTAAAAAATATACCCTTTAGGGGCGCCTGGGTGGCTCAGTCAGTTAAGCGTACGACTTCAGTTCAGGTCACGATCTCGCGGTCCGTGAGTTCGAGCCCCACGTCGGGCTCTTTGCTGACGGCTCAGAGCCTGGAGCCTGCTTCTGATTCTGTGTCTCCCTCTCTCTGCCCCTCCCCCGTTCATGCTCTGTCTCTCTCTGTCTCAAAAATAAATAAACGTTAAAAAATATATATATACCCTTTAAAGTGATTATTGCTTCCCCTGACTCTATCACTGTAGTGAGAGCTTTAATATTTATTCCTTACCGTGTCTCAAAGACTGTGAATTTTAGCTACCTTATCGATACAGCCACTTCATCTAGCAGCTTCCTGCAAAGTGGTATAAACGGTCATGGCCTTGCATCTTCTTTTTTAGAGTTGTTAAAGTTCCGGATTTCTTTATGCCACGGCCTTCCCACCCTTTTTTTGTTTTTGTTTTTGTTTTTTTGTTTTTGTTTTTTACTGCAGCCTACAACAAGAAGTAGGTGTTACAGTGAGACCAAGTGCACTGCTGTGTATATATGTATGTATGCATAACGGAAACAAGTTTCTTAAAATAATGCTTACTTTTACTATATACATGCATTCTAATTTAGTTTTTCTTCGATTTCCTCTTTTAAATTTTCATTAGAACTCCGGGGCACCTGGGTGAAGCATCTGACTTCAGCTCAGGTCATGATCTAGCAGTTTGTGGGTTTGAGCCCCACATCGGGCTCTGTGCTGACAGCTCAGAGCCTAGAGCTGCTTTGGATTCTGTGTCTCCCTCGCCCTCTCTACCCCTCCCTCACTCTCTCTCGCTCCCTCTCAAAAAAAAAAAAAAAAAAAAAAAAAAAAAAAAACATTTTAAAAATTTTTAAAAAATAAATAAATGTTGAGTGTAACCCCAAATTCATTTCATGGCCCACCAATGGTTGTGACTTCGAATTTGAAAACCATTATGGCCTTGGTTTTACTCTGATTAATCATTGTATTTATAGTATAGGCTGACCCTTTTACTCCAATACATTTGCTGAGAAAATGGAATCATTGAAGAACAATGTAATTTTTCATTAAGCGAGCTAACCTGCGATTTATGTTCCTGCACACTTTTGAGGGAGAAAGGGGTTCCTCTTAATAATTATTCCAGTCATCAAGGATAAACCCAAAGTGTCCCAGACAAAATAGCAGGTGTGGTCACTCCATCAATAACAGACAGAAGAGAAAAGTTATTTTCGTATTTTTCCCTATTTTCTCCTACAACACATTCCTCTGTCATGTCCATAAAAATCTAGGATCTCTGATATTTGGTGCATGAGTCTTTTAGTTTGGTAGAATATGCTAGAATCAGGAGCTGTGGATTCTCCTCTCAACTTCAAAACTAAATGATTGGCTTTGAACAAATCTTTACATCTCCCCGGCCTTAATTATTTCATATATAAAATAAGAGTTTAATGATCTGTATGATTCCTTTCAACTCTAAAATTAAATGACTTTGGGGCACCTAGCTGGCTCAGTCAGAAGAGCATGTGAGTCTTGATCTCAAGGTCGTGAGTTCAAGCCCCATGTTGATGAAGAGGTTACTAGAAAATAAATAAATAAACTTTAAAATAAAAAACTAAAAAAAAAATTTAAGTGACTTTATACCATAGGAAACGATATGAAAAAAGCTTGCAATATATGTGAGGTAACTAAGTCACATAATATCCCAGCTTTCCCCCAAAACATTATCTCTTAGAACATTTCAACACAAGAACATTTCAATACAAGAACGTTTCAATACCATACACTTGTATTGAATAAGAATAAGAATACTTGGTGCTGGGCTCAAAGAATTAACAGCCAAATATGTAAGTGGATTGGAAGCCGAAAGTGTCCCCTTCCTTTGTCCACCCAGGCACGATCCCCCCAAAAAAGACAAGATGATTAGGTTAGAGTAAGTTTCTCAGATGAAACCGAAAAACAGGTAAGAAGAAAGAGTCTGGGGTTGAAGAAAACTATGACAAAAGGCTAAACGAGAGGCTGACAATGTTGTTGATATCACGATTTTGTTAAGAGTAGATCCTATTTTTCTCAACTTTATTTTTGAGAGAGAGAGAGAGAGAGAGTACAAGTGGGGAAGGGGCAGAGAGGGAGACACAGAATCCGAAGCAGGCTCCAGGCTCTGAGCCATCAGCACAGAGCCCGATGTGGGGCTCGAACTCACGAACCATGAGATCATGGCCTGAGCCGAAGTCGGACGCTTAACTGATTGAGCCACCCAGGCGCCCCAGAGTAGACCCTATTTAAATTCATGGTTGCAACCCTGTGTGTTGACTATAATTTCAAAAATAAATTAAAAAAATACACAGTAAAATAAAATCACGGTTGCTGAGTCAGTTAATCCTCATCGTTTTATTCAAATTGAATGAAACACAGCACATATGGTTTTAAGAGGTGCCGACCACAGAGGGCGTTTGTCAAGTTCGTCAGTGCCCAGCATCTCTTGAAACATCCTTTTCGTAAGGGAAGAGCCCTTCCTCCCCAGCAGGAAGACCGGATTCATTCTCCCAGCGCCCAGAAAATGAGGTCCGGGATTTGACCGGGACTCCGGCCATCTGACACACTGCGGGCCTGGCACTTCAGCTCAGAAGGGAGTGACAGGCACAAGAAGGTGTACAAGGGACGCGTCCCCTCTCGGGGTTGCCAGCATCGTCTCTGCCCGTGTGGCACCCATGTGAGCACCAGCAGGGTGATGGAGGCCTTGCCCTGGAGCAGCCCCTGTTAAAATGTGGGCTTGTGGGGTGCCTGGGTGGTTAAGCCTCGGACTCCTGACTTTGGCTCAGGTCATGATCTCGCGTTTTCGTGAGGTTGAGCCCCACGGCCGGCTCCATGCTGACCCTGTGGAGCCTGCTTGGGATTCTCTCCCCCTCTCTCTCTCTCTCTCTCTCTCTCTCTCTCTGCCCCGCCCCTGCTTCCTCTGTATCTCTCTGTCTCAAAATAAATTAAAAAATAACAAACTTTAAAAAAAATGTGGGCTTGTTCCAGCCCCCCTCTGACTCTCCTGGGGGAGTTGCTGAACATCCTGAGGTTACGCAATGCATTCAAAGCTATTTCGAGGAAACGCTGTTGTACTAAGGACACTGAAAGATACCATAGCTCTGTCTCGTCTAGCAAAGTTTGACTAACGGGCGAAGAGGTTAGTTTTGTCCCAAAGGGCGGAAGTCTGTGATGGGACAGCAAAGACTCTGGACAAGGAAGATGGCTGAGGCGGGAGAGTTTAAGGCTGGCTGTGGAGCAGTAGACACAGAGCAGTGGCCCGCGAACAGCGGATAGACGACTCTGACACCTAAGCCTGCATTTATGTGTTCATGATTTGGGGGGCACAGGGTAGTCATCATAGAGGTTTCCTTCCGTGCGAAGTGATTAGAACTGATTTTAGCAGCAAAGACATGCACGTTTTCACAAGTAAGTTTAAACACTTAACTTCAGGGGCACCTGGCTGGCTCAGCCGGTTGAGTGTCCGACCTCAGCTCAGGTCATGGTCTCACAGCTCTCGGGTTCGAGCCCCGCGTCGGGCTCTGGGCTGACAAACAGCTCAGAGCCTGGAGCCTGCTTCGGATTCTGTGTCTCCCTGTCTCTCTGCCCCTCCCCTGCTCATGCTCTGCCTTTCTCTGTCTCTCAAAAATAAGTACATGTTAAAAAAAAAAAAATTAAACCCTTAACATCAGTGGTCTCAATATTACCATTCCATGAGAATTCCAGAAAGGTGCATCTAGAAGAAAACTCAAAAGAAGGAATAACAATCTCCCGGGAAAAATGAGAAAGTTGGGAGGAAAAGGGATGGGGGAGGAAAAGGATTTTTATTTTTATTTTTAAATATAATTTATTGTCAAATCGGCTAGCATACAGCATGTAAAGTGTGCTTTGCTGATTGCAACAGCTGATTGCAATCGCATCAGTATCGTGAGAACTGCTTTGCGCTCTACGCACCCTGACTAAAGAATCGCGATGATTTATCCTGGAAAATGCACAAGTACAGTGGAAGGATTTGAGAAAAGAAGTGCATGACTATCCCCCAAAGATATAGAGTACAGAGTAGTAGTATATTAGTTATCTATTTCTGTGTAATAAATGACCCCAAAGCATAATAGTTTAAAACACCCATGCACATTTAGTATCGTGTACAGTATAGATATATCATGAATTCAATAATAGCTTGGCTTAGTAGCTCATAGAGTCAGAGTCAAATCCTGGTGGAGACAAGTTCAGGAAGACTCGCCTGGGGCCGGAGGACCTCTTTGCAAGCCGGCTCGCTCACATGGGTGGCAGACAGCTGGCTGTTGGCACATGGGTGCTGCCCAAAGGCACTTCCATGTCTTTGTGGCACGGTGGTTCACGCCCCCCAGGACAAGGAATCAAAAAAAGGAGCAGAGCAAGAGCTTCCGTGGCCTTTATGACCTAGCCGTGATGTCACGCACCATTATCTCCATCGTAATCTGTGAATCACATGCGTCAGCCCTGACTCAGTGTGGAGATAGACGATGTAAGAAAGTGACTACCATGAGGATTATTGGGGGCCATCTTGGAGACGACATATTGTAGAAATAAGGGAAATACGATTGAGAAAGGAGCAGTCCTTCCCCTTTAGGTAATAAAAGATGAAAGCTATCTGAAGACTGGCACATTGAGGGGGGTCTGGGTGATTCAGCTGGTTAAGCGTTAGACTTCAGCTCAGGTCATGATCTCACAGTGCATGAATTTGAGCCCCCGCATCTGGCTCTGTCATCAGCGCAGAACCCGCTTCAGATCCTCTGTCCTCCCCCTCTTTCTGCCTCTCTCTCTCTCTCTCTCTCTCTCTCTCTCAAAAATAAACATTAAAAAAAAAAAGACTGGCATATTGAAACTGTTGGGAGAGTACAGAAAGAACTGTAAAGAAAGAGTCTTAGGAACCTAGGACCTAGATAGAAGAGAAAGGATAATGGCTCTCCGTGGATCCTAGCTCCTTAGGAAATATTTAGGAAGGTAGAATGGGCGGGAGAAAGAGCTGAATGCCTGGCAGTAGGATTTGTACCAGATTCTTCCTCAGAGCTTCGATCCCAAAGGGCTCCTTCTCATTTCCTCGAGATGCTTCCTTTAGGTCACTAAACTCATTTCACCAGAATACAGAGGGATCCTAGGGCTCAAAGAAGAAACTATTTAATAGTAAAACTTGTGGACTAATGGGGAGCCTGGGGGGCTCCGTCAATTAGGCATCCAACTCTTGATCTCAGCTCAGCTCACGATGTCACGGTTCGTGAGTTCGAGCCCCGCATCGGGATTGGGATTCTGTCTCTCCCTCTGCCTGCCTCCTTCTCTCCAAATAAATAAATAAACTTAAAAAAAAAAAGCTTGTGAGCCAAAAAAAAAAAAAGGCATAAACCAGTAAACCTCATGCCGGTAAAGCTCCTGAACCCATCTTCACGGATGTGGCAGAGAATGAAGAATGACAGGGCTGGCACCATGTGACTGCTCTGATGCTGTTACCTAGCTGGGCCGTCTGTAAGCACGAATCCCACCCACACCACCAGGGCTACCATTGCATGAAGCCAAGCAGGGGAGAAACTAATTACTGTTGAACATTTGACATCCGCTGGGCACCAGGCTAGGTGTTTTCTACACGCTGTTTAATATAATTCTCCGCATTTCACAAAGGTGACACTGAGGGGCGCCTGGGTGACTCAGTCGGTTAAGCGTCCAACTTCAGCTCAGGTCATGATCTCGCGGTCCGTGAGTTCGAGCCCCGCGTCGGGCTCTGTGATGACAGTTCAGAGCCTGGAGCCTGTTTCAGATTCTGTGTCTCCCTCTCTCTCTGACCCTCCCCCGTTCATGCTCTGTCTCTCCCTGTCTCAAAAATAAATAAACATTAAAAAAAAAAAAAACACAAAGGTGACACTGAGGCTCAGAGTAGTCAAAGGGGTCAGGGTCTGCTAATTGTTTCCCCAAGGACCAGTTTTCATCCTTCCTTTTCATACTAGAACCTTTGTGGTTTTAGCTAAGCACATAGCTGGCCAGCTAGAGACTAGGATTCTCGACCTCTCCTCCACCCCGGTAATAGCCAAGTCAGTCAATAATAGTCCATGGAAGGTGATGAGAGAATAGATGTATGTAACTTACAGGTCAGGCCTTTTTAAGGAGTGCCTTCCACTGACATATTTCCCCCATTCCCAACAGGCAGGAACATAGATGTAGTGACAGGGCGCCCAGGTGGCTCATTCGGTGAAGCGGCCAATTGGGGCTCAGGTCATGATCTCACTGTTCATGAGTCCAAGCCCCGCGTCGGGCTCTGTGCTGACAGCTCAGAGCCTGGAGCCTGCTTCAGATTCTGTATCTCCCCTTGTCTCTGCTCCTTCCTCACTCATGCTCTGTCTCTGTCTCTCTCTCAACAATAAATAAACATTAAAAAATTAAAAAAAAAACATAGACGTAGTGCTGAGTCAACTTCCACACTGCAGATAAGACCACAACCTCATGGCATTGCAAACCCCAAGTTCTCAGATGGCCACATGAAGCTGTCTATTAACGTGGACTGCTAGCCACCTTGAAGTTTTAAGTGAGAAAGAACTAAAGTAATATATTTTATTTACTCCATCGTTCTCTTGATCTCTATGAAAGCAATTAAACCAGTATTCTAACCAACACGTGAACGTGTCAGAGATCAACCAGCAGTAAGTGGCAGATCAGAGACACTTCCGCTTTCAAACTTCTACTCCATCACTTGCCATGCACTTTCACAGGGAAGATGTCCTTGTTAAGGAGAATGCCACTTTTTTTCTTAGGTAATCTCCACGCCCCCCATGGGGCTTGAACTCATGACCCTGCGATCAAGAGTCCCATGCTTTACTGACGGAACCAGCCGGGCACCCCAGAAGAAATGTCACTTTTTCTCTCAACGCTCTTGTGTATTCTAAGAGCTCAATACAAATTTGAAAATGAGTGGGTCCATTCGGACAACTTTATGCCCTTATTTAGTGAAGAACCAAAATTGTGTCTCCTTCAATGTTGAGCACAATCTACCTCCATTATGATGAACGTTACACTTTTTAGAATTTGGGCTCTGTTTATGTTCTGTTTTGGGGTTCTGACTCATTTTTTCTTTGGAACAGAAGTCTATTTGAAGGATGTTAAATTTACTGATTGTTTTTTCAAGCGCAGTGTTCTCTGGGCACATTTTTCCTGTAGCTTATACAGATGCTTACCATCCTGCCATCTTTATATAGCTCTTCCTATTCGTACTAAAAATAAGAACACGTACAGCTAGTATTAAGCCAATACCTACTGGTGTGGTCATCCCTGTTGGTAATCAAATATTGAAATAGTTCCATATTCCTTGGTAAACAGCCAACACCCTATGACCTCTGAGGTTTCCCAGCTGCTCTCACATCTCTGCTCCCTCTTGCAGCATCCCTGGTGGTCCTGGCACTCAGAAACCAATAAGCAGCCTCCAGCTCTGTGACGAGTCCTTCCGGATTAATTGCTGCCTATATCCTAAGGTTATTAAGTATTTTTAATGGCACTTCCGGAAGCATGTCCAGTCTATGGCTTGCAAAGTAACTTTTTAATTTTTTTAATGTTTATTATTTTTGACAGAGAGAGAGAGAGACAGAGGGCCAGTGGGGCAGGGGCAGAGAGAGAGGGAGACACAGAATCTGAAGCAGGTTCCAGGCTCTGGGCTGTCAGCACAGACCCCAACATGGGGCTCAAACTCACAGAATGTGAGAAACATGACCTGAGCCAATGTCAGATGCTTAACCAACTGAGCCACGCAGGCACCCCGACAAAGTGACTTTATGATAGTTTCTAAAGCTCCTCATTTCAACAATGCCTTTGAGAAACCAACAGCATGAAGATACTATTCTGCTGATAGTTTTATGTCTTCTCAAAGACTTTATGTATATTTCCATAATTCAAAGCATACATTTGCAGCATTCTTCCAAGGCCTTCCCACCAAATCCCCACTTACCCTACTACACACACACACACGCACACACACACAATCATTAAGCTAACACAAAACGGCACTATAGGGAAATAAATTAAACATAATTCAATTTTATTCAAAACTACTCTGTACTTTAACCAATTTTCCCACGTAATTCTATGTTCCCAAAATGAAAAGTATCCTGTTCGCTTACACTGTCAAATTACGTCCTCTAAAGCTGGGGTCCACACATCACATAACGCCTCACTTGTGCTGGTAATCATGGAACAAAGCCCCATTTAAGTGAAATAAAATGAATCTCCTTTCTATTTTCTGACAATCACAGCATAATGTATATAGCTTTTATTGTAAGCAACAGTAATGGCACTTGAAACATATATTAGGGAGTGTTTGATATAAGACATTTAGTATCGTGTCTGATATGTTATCAACACAATGAATATTAGCAATGATTATTCTTGTTATTTATTATGATTATTATTATATATCTCAACTGCAAATCTTATCCTATTATCCTCCCTTGCTTAAGAACCTGTGTGACTGACTCCCCATTGCTTTGCTTTGCTTTGCTTTTTTGTTTAAGTTTATTTATTTATTTCAAGAGAGAGAGAAGGTGGGGGGAGGAGCTGAGAGAGAGAGAGAGAGAGAACCACGAGAGAGAGAACCCGTTATGGGGCCTGATCCCACAAACGGTGAGATCATGACCTGAGCTGAAATCAAGAGTCGATGCTTAAACTGACTGACCCACCCAGGCGCCCCTCCCCATTGCTTTTCTTAACACAATGTAGTAGGTTTGGTGGTCAGGCTTTCGGCTTCCTTTTCAGCCCTCGTCTCTCAAAACTCATACTCTGTCTCCCTTTTACCTTCAAACTGCAGAAAACTTCATTAAGTCCCCTAACCGGACCCTGTCTCTCTGATCACTGGGCTTTTGCACATACTGCTCCCTTTGCCTGAACACTTTACCTGGGTAATTCTTGTCCATTCATAAGGTCTCAGTGTAGATGATGCTTCTTCCTTGCAGGTCTGGGTTAGATGCCTCATGTCTACGCTTTCACAGCAGCCTGGGCCTCGTGACACTGCTTTGCCATGTGGTGATTTGCCCATCTCCCAGATCACAAGCTTTGTTAACATGAGGAAATGATCAGTCCCTTCTCCCTCTTGTATCCCCATAGACTGCGTTAGTACAGCAATTGTTGAATAAATCAATGTTTGAAGAGGAATGCGGGCTTCTCTCATAATAAGAATAAACCCTTTCGCTCTGAGGCAATTCATCGCATATATCTAAAGAGACTGAAAACAAAACAGAAATCTATATTTATATTTAATTACCATGTGTAAATAAGTTAATACGCCTCTTACATTTTAGATGGCAGCTTATGTGTTCATTTCATAGCCAATAAAATGGGGTAAGAATATTTACTCAATTTTTTTTTTGAGAGAGAAGGTGCAAGTGAGCGAGGGGCAGAGAGAGAGTGAGAGAGTGAGAGAGGGAGAGAAGCAGGGCTCACCGAATGCAGTACTCACACTCATGAACCATGAGATCATGACCTGAGTCAAAGTCAGATGCTTAACTGAGTGACTGAGCCAAGTAGGCACCCAATATTTACTCAGTTGTATTGAACTTGAAGGGGCAAAGGAGATTAAAAGTATTTTTAATTATCAACTATTAATTTTTAGTAGTAGGCTAATAGGCATTTTGTTATATAAATCTTATGTCCTTTCTCCATTAAACATATCTTCAGTAAATGTTTTTGAGACTAAAAAGTACCCAGAGTATGACTGAATTATATTTTTAAAAAATATAATCTGTATTTAATTTACCTCTTTCCTAGATCTCATGATTATAGTGTCCTTAATTAATTTTGCTGTATGGTATTTTTTTTTAATCCAAGGAACATATAATCAAATCTATCTTGTCATAAGATACAGACAAATATTCATATGTACTTTTAGAAGTAATAGGGGCAGATGAATGTTAAAACTTAAAGTAAATACAAATAACTAGTAAAATTATATCATATTTAATTAGGAATTAAATGCAATTAGGAATCTTTTTGAATTAGCTTATATAGGCCATACATACATGGTTATATTTCTACTCTTTTTTTTTTAATTTTTTAAGTTTATTTATTTATTTTGAGAGAGAAAGAGTGACAGCAAGCAGGGAGGGACAGAGAGAGAAGGAGAGAGAGAGGGAATGGATCCCAAGCAGGCTCCACACTGTCAGCACAGAGCCAGATGTGGGGCTTGAACCCACGAACTGTGAGATCATGACCTGAACCGAAATCAAGAGTCAGATGTTTAACTGACTGAGCCACCCAGGCGCCCCTGTATTTCTACTCTTGAGTGGTAAACATCATTCTGTATTCTTGATGAAAACAATGTTATAAGCACTCAAATAATGACTTACTTCAAAATTAAAGCTGAAAAGGAGAGCAGGACCTCAGCCTTCTGGAACAAAATTGGACCCAAATGTCTAGAACCCTTTTCCAGGCAGAAAACTAAATACATTCCTTGTTACAAATAAAAGAGTGTTGTTGCCTTTAGATGACTGGCTTTCACGCTGCAATCTGAGATCACATATTTTGATGGAAGCCAGAGCTTTAGGACAGGCAAATTTACCAGAACTACTTGTTTTTAGGGAAAAAGAGACATAGAGCAGTGGAAATGGATTTTTAGACTGTCTGCATGAAAAAAAAAAAAAAAATGGGAAAAGATTTCCAATAAAGTTGCTCAAGTTGGAGGAAGGAGGGAAGAGTCAGATCTGTAGATCCAGCCGCAAACTGGATCAAAGATGTGGAGTTTCCAGGAATAAGGAGCGACCTAAAGAAGTAAATTACTAATGGGGTACCTGGGTGGCTCAGTCGGTTAAGCGTCCGACTTCAGCTCCGGTCATGATCTCAGGGTCCATGAGTTCGAGCCCTGCGTCAGGCTCTGTGCTGACAGCTCAGAGCCTGGAGCTTGCTTCTAATTCTGTGTCTCCCTCTCTCTCTCTCTGCCCCTCCCTTGCTCGTGTTCTGTCTCTCTCTATCTCAAAAATAAACATTGAAAAAAAATTTTTTTAATAAAAATAAAAAATAAACATTTCTCTAAAAGAAATACAGCAGTGGTCAATAGGCACAAGAAAAGATTTTCAACACCATTATTAGTCTATACAGAACGGTAAATCAAAAGCCACAATTAGATAAAACTTCTTACTGGATTTTTTTTTTAAGTTTATTTACTTATTTTGAGAGAGAGAACATGAGCAGAGGAGAGGCAGAGAGGGAGAGAGAGAATCCTACAGCGGCACCCCACCATCAGCACAGAGCCCAATGCAGGGCTCACACTCACAGAGCGTGAGACGGTGACCTGAACGGAAACCAGGAGTCAGTCACTCAACCAACTGAGCCTCCCGAGTGCCCCTTTACTGGACTACCTTTGAAGAAAATGAACACAAATCTATAGAGATAGGAAGTAGATGAAAGACTGCAGGGGTGAGGAGTGGGGTCATTGGAGAGTCACAGGTACTGGGTGAGGGTTTCTTTGGGGGTGATAAAATGTTCTAAAATTGGTTGTGCTTACCGTTGACAACTGTGAATAGGCTAAAAACTATTGAATTATACACTTTAAAAAGGTGGATGCTACTGTAATGTGAATTACCCCTCAATAAAACAGGGAAAAAAAAACCCACAATAACAAGCATTAGCCAGTATGGGGAGAAATTCAAACCCTCAGACGTTGTAGGTGGGACTATATAGCGGTGAAGCCACTTTGGAAAACAATTTGGCCGTCCCTCAAAAGGTTAAATATAGTTACCATACGACCCAGCAATTTCACCCGTCGGAATCTGTGCAAGAGAATTGAAAGTATATGTCCACACAGAAAGTTGGCGATGAATGTTCATCGTAGCGTTAGTCACAATAGCTTGAAAGTGGCAACGAACAGAATCAATGGATGAATGGATAAATAAAACACCGTATAGCAGCACAACAGAATATCAGCAATATACAAGAATTATGTACGGATACATGTTACAACATGGATGCACTTCGAAAGCGCTAAGCTAACGGCAAGACGTCAGTCATCACAGATGACCACATTTGTAGATTCCCATTTGTACGAAATGTTCAGCGTAAGCAAACCTACAGAGACAGAAAGTCGATTAGTGGTCATCTAGGCCTGGGAGGTTGGGGAAGGAATAATAAGGAAAGTGGGCAGGGACCAGTAACGGGTACAAGATATCTTTGGAGGATGGTGAAAATGTTCTAAAATTAGTGCATGGTAATGGTTGCCCAGCTCTGTAAACATATTTAAAAACATGGAACAGGTGCTTTAAAACCCGTGTATTTCATGATATGTGAATTATATCTCAATGAAGCTGCTAAAAAAGAGTTGATTGTGGGGCGCCTGGGTGGCTCAGCTGGTTAAGCGTCTGACTTGGGCTGGGGTCACATTCTCGAGGTTCCTGAGTTCAAGCCCCACATCTGGCTCTATGCTGATAGTGTGGAGCCTACTTGGGATTCTCTCTCCCTCTATCTCTGCCCCTATCCTGCTCTCTCTCTCTCTCTCTCTCTCTCTCTTTCTCAAAATAAATAAATAAACTAAAAAAAAGAAAAAAAGAAGAGAGTGCTAGGCATATTATCAATACTGAGTTTTCAGCCTCTCACCTACCTCCTTTCACCTACCTCCAACTGTGGCTTATTCCTTCCACGGGCTACCTTTCTTGAATAGAATGTGTGTCCCTTGTACCTGGGGAAGAAAGATGAACATTTTCTATTTTTCTCATAAAAACCAAAACACTCAGCATGTTGCTTCTTCCTCTTTCGGGTGTCAGGGATTACCATTCTGAAATTTAAAACTCTAGGGGCACCTGGGTGGCTCAGTGGGTTAAGCGTCTAACCGCAGCTCAGGTTATGGTCTCAGAGTCCGTGAGTTCGAGCCCTGTGTCACGTTCTGTGCTGACAGCTCAGAGCCTTGAGCCTGCTTCTGATTCTGTGTCTCCCTCTCTCTCTGCCCCTCCCCCCCAATAAATAAATATTTTAAAAAATTAAATTCAGAGTCTAAAGGAAGCAATCTCTAGAGAGATAGTTGAATGATCCTGCAAGAATAGTCTAGTCACTCTTACTTTTCTGTGAGACTTTCTGACCTGCATGGAGCTGAATTTGCTTGCCCTGCAAAACTTCTGCTGTCAGTGTATAAATCTCCCTAATGTAAGGATTTTTCATTCATTAAAATGGCTTCCAGTTAAACATTTTGGAATTGCTAAAAAAAATTTTTTTTTTTTTTTTTTTTTTTTTTTTAATCTGAATGGATCTCTCCTTTCCATTTCAGGCCCTCACACTCCTCCAGAGCTAAGCATAGCAAACAAAAGAACAATCTCAAAATGATTAGTGGAAAAGAGTAAGCTTTCTTTTTCCAAAGGGCTTGTTTTTTTGACTGTGTTTTTTCTTTTCTTCTTCTTCTTTTTTTTTTTTTTAAGAGGGAAATTTCCTCTCTCTGGCTCTTCAAGTGAGGTCAGAGCTTCAAAAATACCATACTGTATCATTTACTTGGACATTTTCTTAGAACAGGATTAACTTTGGGAAAGAGTTTAGGTGGTTACAAATGACTCAGAATGATAAAAGATGAGTCAGGGAGCATTGCTAAAACTGTAGCCCCTTCACTACAACCTTAGGAAGATTGGATTTTTTTCTGCAACTTGGCAACCATAAGCGTATATTGATTAGCTTAATGGATTCCTTCTGAGTATGGTAATGAAAACACAGGCAGAATGTTCTTAGCACACCAATAAATTCTACCAGTCATTTTTTGATACTTGGAAAAATTACTAGGCTCAGGAAGCAAAGTTCAACCACATAGCAATCTTTGCATTATTGGAAAACGCTCTAAGAAGAAAGGCACTCTCAGCTGGATCTCTGTTTACTCAATAATATACAGAGACCAAGCGATCTTTAGTAAAAAGCAAATTTTTTTTTTTTTTTAAGTTTAGGACGTAGCCTATTTCCTCTGAAACTTGAGAAATTATCTGATCATCTTCACTCCGGGAAATATCTTTAAAAAAAATTTTTTTTAATGTTTATTTATTTTTGACAGAGCATGAGTGGGGGTGGGGGGAGCAGAGAGAGAGGGAGACACAGAATCTGAAATAGGCTCCAGGCTCTGAGCCATCAGCACAGAGCCCGACGCAGGGCTCGAGCTCACAGACAGTGAGATTATGACCTGAGCCGAAGTCGGAAGCTCAACCGACTGAGCCACCGAGGCGCCCTGGAAATATCTTTTTAACAGGTTACTTTTGGATAAAACCACGTAATAATGACCAACGTCCTTAGTATGTTCTGGGCACTGTCTAAAACTTTTACCTGTATTAGCTCAGTTCAACCTCACAGTCCTTGTATAAGATAGTCACCATTATTATCACCAGTTTATAGATAATAAAATTAAGGTACAGCATATTCAATAAGTGGCAGAGCAGGGAGTTGAATTGAAGGCAGTCCCATTCCAGTGCAAACACTATTTCTGTGCCATATTGCTTTTTCAGGTTATGGTCTTTCATTGGAAGAAAGGGAATCCCATTTTATTATTTTTTTTACGTTTATTTACTTATTTATTTTGAGAGAAAAAGAGCATGTGCACGCAGAGGAGGGGAAGAGAGAGAGGGAGAGAGAGACAAAATTCAAGCCTTGGGGCTCCCAAGCCCCTTTCCTGAGTGATTAACGCACTGGTGGGCAGTCACCGGCGCTCCACCGGTCCTGCTTTCTCAAAACAGGATGTTTTCATCATGTGTATTTGGCTTTCCCTGAAGATCACTCCAGTTTGCTTGGAAAAACACGACCCCAAAACGTGTGGAGTTAAACCCCAAGTCAGTGGCTTCATGCGGGGCTCCTCTCATACTGGCACTGCTGACCTCCGTTCCTCTTTTTTTCTCTTCCTAGGACCTAACAGCAGCACCTAAAATTGCCATAGTGGGTGCCCGGAAAACGTTTGCCCAGTTGAATAAATGTTTTGCTGGCTGGAGCAGCCCTCTCCTGGACCACTATCTGACTCCCACGACGTCTTCGCCCAGAGCCAAGCTGTATGGTGCAGCAAGAGCTCTCTATTCTTCTGCGGCTGCCGCCATGGCTGCGGGGCTGACTGGTGTCTCACTGGGGGAAGGGCAGTGGTTGTCCCTTGCAAGGGACGTTAAGGCCAGAGAGGTGAAAGGACAGAGATTTTGGAAAAAGAATTAGGAGAGCGTGCTGCCCGCAGATGTGTGTGTGTGTGTGTGTGTGTGTGTGTGTGTGTGTGTGTCTCTCAGTAGTGTGAAGAGAACATCTACAGGAGAAATAGACCAAGTACCTAGGATGCTAGGGTATCCCTATTCCTTAGCTCCTGCTGTTGGGATCTTCCTTTCCTTGAGAGACTAGAGCAAGACAGAAGGAGGTGGAGAGAGAGTGGCAGGCAGCCTAGAGGCTCTCCAGTAAGATCCAGTCATTCATCTAATCAGTGCCATCAATATGTTTGTGTTTGACCCTTTTGGATGGAAGAGGCTTAGAATCAATAGATTTAGACCCTAAAATATTGCCAGTCTAGCAGAGAGCAACTGCTCACAGGTCTGCAAGGGCCCACCCTGGCCAGGGTGCTCCGAAGGAAACAGAGGGAAACAGGAGGGAAACTGAGTGGCTGCCTACCTTCATCTCCAAGCCATCAAAACAAACAGACAGACAGACAGACAAACTCCAGTCTCCCCGAGGGTGGGCTGTTGGACAAGCACATGCTGGGCACCAAAAGGTTGGAATATACTTTCCATTGTTAGTGCTTGTCGTCTTTTAAATCAGTTTAGGTTAGCTCCAGGAACCACACAATACATAGAGCCTAATGTGGGGCTTGAACCCATGAATCACGAGTTCATGACCTGAGCCGAAGTCGGAAGTTTAACCAACTGAGCCACCCAGGTGCCCAGAAATTCCATTTTGGTCTCACGAATGGATCCTTGTGATGAAGTTGAGTCTAGTTAGTGTTCATTCTGAAGATCTTTTGGGGTCCCCTTTTTATTTTTTTATATTTTTTTTGAGTGAAATTTCTAGGATCCATCCGAAATCTTGTGCATCTGAAAGGAGAATGTGTTGCTTCATAAATGCAATGTTTATCCAGTTGGGTTGGATCGACCGTTCATTGCTTGGATACCCAAGTAGATGGAATAATGACATCTGTCAGGAATAGAGAATAGCCTCTTAATCCGTAGTTCTTAGGTAGTATCTTCATTTAAAGGGTGGCTTTAAGTTAATTCCAGTGATGACTGGAGTTTTGCATCCAAGACCATCCTAAAAGAAACTGAAAGGGCTTCAACATCTGGAGCTCAAGTCTGATACTTAGAGGGGACTGCCTCACTGATATGTTTCCCAACTTCAAACTAGTTTGTTATGTTTCTCATTTTGTAACTGATTACTAAAAGCTTTACATGTTTAAGACATTTTAAAAACCACAGGCAAGTCAGAATAAAACTGAGAATGGAGATTCTGATCTCTTGAGGTATTGGTGATATTTGCTGAAGTTTGTGACGTCAACAGTGCTTCCCACCAGATGTTCAGGAATATAACAATGAGAATTTAGAACTACTTTTAGTATTCTTTTTTTTTTAAATATTATATATATATATATATATTTTTTTTTTTTTTTTTTTGAGAGGGAGAGAGAGACAGAGAGAGTGAGACATGAGGGAAGGGGCAGAGAGAGAGAAGAGACACAGAATCCGAGGCAGGCTCCAGGCTCTGAGCTGTCAGCACGGCGCCTGCCGCGGGGCTCGAACTCACGGATGGTGAGATCATGACCTGAGCCGAAGTCAGACACTTAACTGACTGAGCCACCCAGGCGCCTCTAGAACTACTTTTAGTATTCTTAAAAGATGAGTAAAAGCATAATTCCGTAAAGTTATGTAAGCTAGTTAAATGTCAATTTCTCTATTTTTTATTGGAATATATCAACAGTAATTAACTATGAGCTCTCCAGAAAGAGCCTATTTCATTCATCGTTCTGGGAGCAGTGCTCAGAACATGCCTGGCATGTGGCAGGAAGTAAACAGTTATCTAGAGAAGTGACCACATGCCCACAGAAGCTGTGATTGGCTGCTGATGACATCATAGAGATTCCTGGGATTTATTAAATGGAGCAGATGGTTACCAGAGTGTTTCAACATGCTAGAGTTTTTTTTAACAACCCAAATTTTATCAATCTAACACATAGTTAATGTCATGCATAAATACAGAGTGACTGCTGCTAAATTTTAGTGACCAATAATAGCCACAAAGAGCACTGAAGTGTCTGTACGTTACTTACATAATTGCTTGGGGTTTTCTTGTTTATTTAGTTTTTTTGTTTATTAGTATCAGAACATTTTTGTTTATTAGTATCAGAACCACAGCAGTGATCTGTGCAATCTTCCCATTTTGTCAATTTCAGATGATTTTTATCTGATAAATGCATGGCTCAGTTTTGCAAGAGAAAAAAGGAGATACGCTGCTGCAACCAATGCTCCCCCGATATATGCATATGGCCAGATGAACGCATTCAAAGGATTGCAGTCTACTGGAGAAGATAATGAAAGCAATAGCCAAGGGTAGAAAAGGTGTCTTTGGCGGTGATGGTAAACATTCTGGGGTAGAACTATGTATATATTTGTGGACGTGCGGATCCCGGGTATGAGGTCCTAACCCATAAAGCCACCCACGAGGTAAGAGCTCAAGACATGGCCTGGAGTCACAGAGATAGGAAGCACCCTCCTCTTCCCCTCCACCCCTCCACCTCCATTCCTGTCCCCTCCAGCCCTCCACCCTTCTTTGCCCACTGCTCTATCCTTAATAGCAAACTCATACCCCTCCTTCACCCAGGCAAAAAAGGTGATTGGCTCATTGGCAGAGGCATTCTGGCATTCCTGAGTCCTCTCACTGAATACCTTCAAAGTCCCTTTCTTAACCACTTAGTACAACATAATTTTCGTTGCTCTTTCAATCTCTGAATATTTTGGGGCACCTGGGTGGCTCAGTGGGTTGAGTGTCTAGCTTCAGCTCAGGTCATGACCTCACAGTTCATAAGTTCGAGCCCCGCGTCGGGCTCTGAGCTGACAGCTCACAGCCTGGAGCCTGCTTCAGATTCTGTGTCTCCCTCTCTCTCTGCCCTTCCCCCACTCATTCTTTTTCTCCCTCTCTCTCTCTTTCTCAAAAATAAATGAACATTAAAAATTTTTTTTAAATATCTAAACACTGAGTCTTATTAATCTGCAAACCATGAGGTCACATAAACTTGAATTTGGGGGAAGATGCCTGCTTTAAGAACAGGACGTGGGGGGTGCCTGGGTGGCTCAGTCGGTTAAGCGTCCGACTTCGGCTCATGTCATGATCTCTTGGTCTGTGGGTCCGAGCCCCACATTGGGCTCTGTGCTGAAGACTCAGAACCTAGAGCCTGCTTCAGATTCTGTCTCCCTATCTCTCTCCTCCTCCCTTGCTCACTCTGTCTCTCTCAAAAATTAATAAACATTAAAAAAAAATTTAAAAAAAACAGGACGTGGGTTTATTTTCTTCTCTACATTTGTCTATAGTTTTCAATGTTCCCAAATACCAAAATAAACCGCTGCTTTTGTAATCAGAGAGAAAACCAGTAAACCATCAGAAAGAAATAGACTGAGGAAGGAGGAATAAGCAAACAGCTTCACAGCAGTTGTTGGGAAGAGTTGAAATTCACACTCTAGAGGAAGATTTTTATTACCTCTAAGACTTACGTTATGATAAGAGTGAGAACAGTTTACAGAGTGATTTTATGTACCTTTTCCAGTGTATGTTGGTAGTTCTTAGCCACAGGCTGATTACTACCTAAGTGCTAGCTTCCTTGATACACAGGAGACATGTGAACGAGTCAAGGAATATGAAGCTAGGCCCAATTTCCCCCATGTTTATCCGTTCATTCAGGAGGTATTGAACTATATTCCAAATCAAAAAGCAGGTATTTTGAGTATAATAAGAGACAGGATAGACATGGTCTCTGCCTTCTGGAAATCTCATGTCTAGTTGAGGAGATAGGAGAAAAAGTAAACATAAAACAATGGAAAACATTTAGTCCATGCTATGGGAATCAATTCCATCCCGCCAAAGGCCATTAAGAACACACTTAGAGTTGAACAAGTTGGCGTCTGACTCATTACAGTGAGGGGAACATACCATGTGGAACCACGGGCTGTCTCAGTGACACGGTGTTGTTAGAACTGAGTTTGAAGAACCTGCTTGGGTGATTTGTGATTTGCCCCACAACGGATGCTGTCAGAAAGTGGGGGGCGATTCTATGATTGGATACAGAAGCATCAGACACTCATTTAGTAAGAGAGGGGAAAGTTTGGGATCTGTGGGTTTTACGTACAGTGGCCTGGTTTTGTCCGCGCTTTGCCCAAGTGATAAAGTGGCCTCGCTTTGTCTCATTTTATCCTGGTCTCTCGGAGGAAGCGTGTCTGAACTCGATATCCCGTGAGATTGTTTACATCTGAGAGCACCATGGCATGGCCTAGCTGTGAATGCCAAGACAGCTTCTGAATGTCAGCTGCTCCTCTTTTCTCCCCACAGTAAATGAATGAAGGACTGCAACCCCAAACAGCGGGGGAGAAATCTGTGTTCACCGGGGAGTGATCAGGGATTGCTATTATCTTCCCCAGAATGGTACCACGAGGAATCCTTAGAAGGGCTTCTCAAAAGGCACATTGGTTAGTGGTATAATACAGTATCTCTATCTCACTAGAAAGAGGTGGTGTGGTTGTGTGTGTGTGTGTGTGTGTGTGAATAAGAGACAGAAGCAGATCAGGAGAGAGAATGCGTTTGCATTGAAGGTTCTGGGCTAGGTGACTTTAAAGTCCTTATAGCGCAGGGGCCTCTGGGTGGCTCAGTCTGACTTTGGCCCAGCTCCGTGAGCTGGAGCCTCGTTCGGGTCAGGCTCTGGCTGACGGCTCAGAGCCCGGAGCCTGCTTCGGATTCTGAGTTTCCCTCTCTCTCTCTCTCTGCCCCTCTCCCGCTTGTGCCCTGCCTGTCTCTTTCTCTCAAAGATAAATAAAACATTAAAAAAAAATTTTTTTTTTTAGGTCCTTGTAGCGCAGCCAGTCTGTCGGTGCCCCTGACGAGACGAGCCACGCACGCGTGGTGATCGAGTAGTTGCCCTAACGGATCAGCAAGGAGTCTTGAAGATCATCTGTCTGTGGCTAACAGAAACACAGGCCTACACAACAGAAGCAAATACCGGTGCAATGACTACACATGACGACAGCTCTCCTGCTGACCGCAGTTAAAATAACGGGATGGAAAACAGTCAGAAACGCAACCCAGTACATTTTATTTTTCCAATCCCCACACCCTACTTCGAGTCCCTGCTCTCTCAGCTTTCTATTTTTATTAGAAAAACTATACCGGGAATATGTTGGTGCACCATGAATTCTGTCTTGAGTACCATGGCAACTGCTTGCTCTTAGTGGAGCATTTTATGTCCAGATTATACATTTAGACAATTTGTAAAGGATGCTTAACATGATGGGTGCATCTCAGTAACAACTTCACGGGTAGAGTTCTTGCGCGGAGCCCCACAGCGGGTCACCACGAAGTGACAGCAGGGTGGGAGATAAGGAATTGCTTATGCTTACGCAAAGAAGCTTAGTGTCTTTCACCAACGTCGGAAGGGCGACGCACATGCACCAAGTGACAGATACCCTTCCCCCCGTCACCACACACACGTCTGCAAGTGGGCAGACGAATGGTCAATGGCTGGCCTTGAGTCTGGAAACCCAGGTTCCACCCTCTGGCTCTGCTCCTGAGCATGTAACCAAGAGTTGTGTGACTTACCTGCCCTATCTGGACGGTGAAGAGATTGGTCTAGAGGCCTCTACGGCCCATCAGCTTTCTGCTTCTGTGATTGGGGTTTTCCTTCTTGAGGACATTCTCTCAAGACCTTTCCCCCCTATTTCTTTATAGATAATGCAACATGGTTAAGAGTTTAAGTTTGGAATGCAAACAAACCCAGCTTAACGGCTGGCTCAGTCCCCCTGGATGCGTCCTTGAGAAGTTCTTTTATTTGTGAAATGGATCTTATAATAGTAACCACCTCATAGGGGTGTTGAGAAGATTGACATGAGTTTAATATTAGCATCTAGCTCATATGTTGTGCAGATTGTCTGAGATAATACGCATAAAACTTACTTAGTCCTGTGTTTGACCCATCAAAAGCAAACAACAAATACTAGCAAATGTCAATAACAATCCTAAAAGGCGTCTTTCCCTTTGGGGTGCCCTGAATGGCACGGGCAGCCAGCCATAAACCTTTTCAGATAAAGTAAGAAAATCTTGAGACACAAAGTATTTGCAAAATATTTACATTTCTTGAACTATCTTGAAGCAATTTAACAGCCGTTGCCTAAATTCACTGGTTCTTGTCAATAAACCTCACCCTCGGGATTATTCAGGCCGAGGTTCCAGGTAAAAATCACTCTCTGCAGAGCCAGCTAAACAAATCGCTCTGTGTGATTGTGTCCAAAGTCAAGGCCTTGTCAAGCTAATTTGCCTCTGGTCAGTGAAGTTTTTACCTGCCAAGCGCTCCAGCTTTTACTTTAATCTCTTAATCTGAATGTTTAGTTTCTCTAAAAGCAGCCTGGTATCTTTACATCATTTATCTCTTCCATATCATTTATCTCTTTTTCCTGCACCGTGACCTGCACACATAGGCAGAGTCATATCTGCATGGTTTAACCTCATGAGTATACTGCCTGTCAAGCAGGTGCAAACTGCCAGTCAGTTGTAGTAATACGTGATAGCACTATATTTAAAACTCATATGGGGAGCCTAGGTGGCTCAATCAGTTAAGTGTCCGACTCTTGATTTCGACTCAGATCTTGATCTCAGGGTCGTGGGATCGAGCCCCACATCAAGCTCTGCACTGGGCATGGAATCTGCTTAAGACTATCTCTCTCTCTCTCTCTCTCTCAAATAAAAAAAATAATACAAAGCTTCATATTAATATTGTGATTCCTGGGGCACCTGGGTGGCTCGGTCCATTAAGCATCCAACTTCGGCTCAGTTTACGATCTCACAGTTTGTGAGTTTGAGCCCTGTGTCCAGCTCTGTGCTGACAGCTGGGAGCCTGGAGCCTGCTTCGGATTCTGTGTCTCCTGCCCCTCCCCCGCCTCTCTCTCTCTCTCAAAAATAAGCATAGTATGTATATATATATATATTGTGATTCCTTTCAATCCCTCTGAATTTAGTTTAAGAAGACCATTTAAAAACCTGCCTGTGTATATATTACTTATTCAATCACAAAATTACAGGTAATCATGAAAGATCCAAACATTGTAGTGTTAAGGAAAAAATGATTTGTGACGCTTGTTGCAGATGGTAAGGCACTTTTTGCAAGGGGGGACCGCTCCAGGGGAGCTTTGTAGTAGGGGCGCCTCTACTCCAACCAGGATAGTCGGGGGTTCATATGCAAGGAGGAGGCTGGAGGTCAGTGGATGGAAAAGAGGGACTCTCAGAGGTAAGGGGGCTTCTTACCAGACCCAACAGAATTTCTGCTGAAGGCAAGCCAGAAGGATAAGATGGGGGAGGGGAGGATGAGGCATTTGATCAGGTACCGAGGGTGAAGGCTTTTCTTTAAACTGGGTTAGCGGGATTCTTGCTGAAACCGGATCTTGCAAAGGGCAGACCCAGAAGCTCAAGATCAGGCTGAGGCAGGTGGAAGGTTTAGAGGCACCAGGTCAGGGTTAGGTCAAGGAGAGAATCTTTGTCGTAGAAATAATATCCTGCAATGCTAGTCTCCCATAACCCCACCCGGGGACAAAGTGTCCATCAGGGTTTTACACAGTCCTCTGAGCTTGTTCTGTGCCTGTACTAACTTAATTAGGCTAAAGAGCAAGCTGCTATAATTACAAGGGGACTAAGTGACTTTAAAAGCACCGAGCCTTGTTTTTCTTTCACCTAAAAATGCCAGCCTGAGAAAAAGCTATAAACTGCACGATTCCAAATATATGACATTTTGGAAAAGGCAAAACTAGGGAGACAGGAAAAGATCGGGGGCTGCCAGCAGTTGGGGCGGGGCAGGGAGAGGGATGAGTAGGAGGAACCCAGGGCATTTTTAGGGAAACGAAACTATTCCACAGGATACCGTGGTGGGAGACATAGGTCATTATATCTATGAGTCAAAACTCATAGAATCTACGATGTCAAGAGCAAACCCTAATGTATCCTATGGACCTCAGTTAATAATAATCATCCACTGTCACTAATGCACCACACTAATGCATGATGTTAATAATAGAGGAGGGTCGCCTGGGTGGCTCAGTCGGTTTAGCATCCGACTCCTGGTTTCAGCTCAGTTCATGATCTCATGGTTCATGAGATCGAGCCCCGCGTCAGGCTCTGCACTGACCGTAGGGAGCCTGCTTGGGATTCTCTCTCCCTCCTTCTCTCTCTCTCTTACTCTCTCCCTCTCTCAAAATAAATACGTAAAACTTAAAAATTAATAAAAAAATAATAAAGGAAACTGAGGGGGCAGTGGAAGGCTTATAGGAAATCTCTGTAATTTCTGTTCAAATTTTCTGTAAACTTAAAACTGCTGAAGAAAATAGTCTTTTTTAAAATTTTTTTAATTTTTTTTTAATTTATTTTTGAAGGAGAGAGAGAGAGAGAGACACAGAGCATGAGTGGGGAGGAGCAGAGAGAGAGGGAGACACAGAATTCGAAGCAGGCTCCAGGCTCTGACCTGTCAGCACAGAGCCCGACGCGGGGCTCGAACTCACGGACCGCGAGATCGTGACCAGGGCTGAAGTCAAACGCTTAACCGACTGAGCCACCCAGGCGCCCCATCTTTTTCTTTTTTTTTTTTAATGTTAAAGTAAGAATTCCAGGCTGTTAGGGAAATTCTGCTCCTCGTGGTCATTCAAGGACCCAGGTTCTTTGCCACCCCCGTGACCTGTCATTGTCTGAATAGTGAGAAACAGATGGGTCCCCATGACCTGTCATTGTCTGAATAGTGAAAGATAGATAGGTCCCTCCTGGGTCCAGGTTCCAGTTGGTGGGAAAGATGAAGAGAAAGTGGAGGATGTATGCCCACTCTCCAAGAACCTAGACCTGCACACGACCCTAAGCCATCTTCTATTTTGAGAATTTCGTCACTTGCCCACGCCTACACAAAAGGAGAGCTGGGAGATGTCTACACCGACGCCCAGGAAGATGGTAAGAAGAGATCATGGGGCACAGGCATCCCTAGCCACACACACGCACACATATTCATATTTCATATTTTATTATGTATTTTATATATATACGACAGGAAATTATAATTATTGTCATTTTAAAACTAGGATAATACCACAGCACATACTACGGTCCAACTGTTTTTCAAATTTATATTTTATCTCGGACATAAGCTCATGCTTTTCAGCT